>NC_090659.1:51701499-52045665 GCF_013368605.1 Nyctibius grandis
GTCATGGCCTCTCCCACATCCCATCAAGGGATGACCTATGAAAACCACTGCAGCCATCACATTTTTGAGTAATATGCATTTTCATATAAGCATGTTTCATACAGCATGTCCTAGAAGGCAAACCACACAAACATAATGCAAAGAGATAAGCAATCTGTTGGAGCAGTGCAGCTGTTTCGTGACAACAATCACTGACAACTCAGGCTCTGTACAAAAGTAGTTCCACAGATCTCGAGAGGGTATGTATAAAATGCTAAAGAGGAGACACTTCCTCCACATTTCCATGACTCTCAGTCCCCTACTCGTCTTCATGAAATCCACGACCTGCCTCAGTTAATTAACTTCCCACATTCCCTGAGGAATTGCTACTCTCAGGTCCAAGCAGCATGGGTATCTGCCTAGATAGTAAACACTCCTCCCTTCCTGGGTACTATGCTTCTCCTTCTTTTATCTCATATTTCCTTCCCCCCCAACAATGGTTCCTTCTCTTCTTTTTTTTCTCTTTGTCCCTTTTCTTCCACCTTCTAAGATCCCACAGGGAGTGGAGAGAGTGAGTATGAGTTCTCTGCACTAATTCCAGTGGAGAACTAGGAAGAGAGAGAATGAGGTCTTAACGGGTCAGATGAGAAAGCTCAGAATGGGAAATAAGACATGGAGTAGCATGGGGAGGGCAACAGGGAAAGAGAGACTGGAAGGAAGGGAATAGAGATGAAAGGAAAGAAAATCAGAGAGAGAGACTTCGGAGAGGGACAAAGTGAGAGGAAAATTAACTGGAAATGGATCTGAAAGTACTGTGAAGGAAAGAAAGAAAGGAAGATAAGTGTTAAATAAAGAACAAAAGTGACAGAACCTGAGAAAAATATATTAAGGATGTTTCTGTGAGTGCTGGATTTTGCCTGATAGGAAACATGGCCCCAGATAACTGAGGAAAAGATGAGGAAAGGCTTGCTGGTTATTCAGTATAATTTTTCAGGGTGAGAGAATAGGTGAAGCATAGTTGTTAGGGGAGGAGTCCGGCAACTGGATGCTTCATGTGGAGCAGAAAAATACACTGACTGTATTTCATGTGTATTTACAATCTTTCCGCTAGATTTTTGAATATTTTTACATACATTAATGTGTGTGATGTGGCTGTGGAGTTCATGGTTTTATACTAAAGGTGTGTATTGACCAAAACATGCAAAAATGTCAATCCTGGTAGAAAAGCAGAGCAGAGAAAGCAGCCTTGTTGTGTCTGTTGAGCACTGTGCAGAGGTGAAAGCAGAAGGTGGCATAGCACAGGCAGCTTAATTGTAATTTGGCTAGGGCTTGTCTACATTTGGAAATTTTCAGTACCAGCTTTCCAGATGACAAGTTTGGGCTTAATGTTTTGCACCATGAGTAATTCAGTTTAGTCCATTTTGGAAGTGGATTAAAATAAATCACACAAAGGCAGCAGTAACAGAATAATTCACTTGGAGAGTGAGGTGGGGGAACTGCGTGAGGGAAAAACAACTGTTTTGCTTTAAAAATCCACCCTCAAACTGATTTTATAATAGCTTCCCTGTGTAGAGAAGCCTTTAGTTCCCTTGCAGTGCTGGGAGCCCACATCAGGACTTACACACTAAGCAAGCCATTGCTATGGAGGCAGAATTGCATAAAACTTCAAGGAAGCTGTGAGCCTTGCAAGGCACTCCACTCATCTCCAATTTGAGAAGAATATCACAGGATTATTTCTTTCTTCTTTTTTGTTTCAGATGCTTTAATCTGCCCCAGGATCCCCATCCGCTCGCATTTCACAGCATGCCAAGGGGAGGATCCCTGGACCTTTCTCTTCCATTTTTTTGTGCATCTCCCCACAGCCTCCTTGTGTTGGCTTGGCTGGAAAAAGGTCTGAGTGGGAGTAATAACAGATTGTTGCCCTAAATTATAAAGAGCAGAAGCCCTTACCTCTGGGCTGGAGTAATGCGAGGGCTTGCTGCCGTCACTCTCGCTGGAGCTGCTTTCGCTCTCTGAGTCAGACTCTGAGCTGGTCTCGGATTCACTGGAGCTGCTGCTGCTCGACCCCTTGCTGGAGAGTCCCGAGGCTCGGGCGTTGGACTGCGGCACCACCAGGCTGCCAGCCCCACACACAGCCCATCGAGGAGGGGGGAGGGAAGAGAAGGAAACAAGAACATTAAAAAAACACATGTAAAAACCACGGTATTTTAGGGAGTGTACCTATCTGAATGCCTGTGAGCTTGTCTCTGCTGCTAACGAATGGTGAAGCAAGTTCAATATTTCATTACTATAATTGGGGGGAAAATATGGGGTTATCCTCATAACCATTTAAATCCATAGCCTTTGTCATCTCTTCTTCATCTGAGGGAGGGTCAAGTTTTCATTTCAGCTTGTCTCTTTTCTCATTCATCAGACATTTTAGGATATATTAATAACATCAAATGCTAAAAACCAGAGTATAGAAAGCAGTCTTACGCTGTGTAATGAACACACTGCACAGAGGTGAAAGCAGGAGACAAAAAAGGTGAACAGTTAAGAAACGGAGTTGAACTCCACAGTACCAGCCATTTATAAGTAGTAATAGCAATAACGATAATAATAATAATAATAACAACACATCCTCACTGGAGCTTCCGACTCCAGTCTTTTACTCTGCACACTTCTTCACCTACCCATAAATGATGCGGTTACCTGTATATACCACCTTGATGTTGACAACTGCAAGATCTAAAACTCTGATCCTGCAAAACTTTCAAGAGCTCAGGCTTGTGGTTTTGCACGTCAGCAGTGCAGTGCTGTCAGCAGAGCTACTTGCCTTCTTAAAAGTTATGTTTGCATGCAAGTGTTTGTATTATCAGGCCTGACAGCAGAAGAAATGTATACTTTCCTGAAATAGTTGACCACGCATATTAAAAATATCACAGTCATAAAGACTTGAGTATGAAATGTCCTATTAAGTCATCCAGCTTATTCCCCAGGCAATGGAAGATTGTTCCCTATAGCAGGGTGCATTTTCTAGTGAGTTTTCCAATTTGATTTTAAATGACTTGAATGCAGCTTTTACTTTTACCCCGGGAAACTTCTTTGCAAACTAACCCAAATTCCACTGTCAGAAATTTCTCTCTACATTCAACCTGAAGCTGCCCTTTTTAAATTTATTGTTGTTACTTATTATTTCATCCTCTTACTAATAGTTACTATGATAAATTATCCTCCTCCCTTTTTGCTTTCACATATTTGCAGACTGTTTTCCTGCCCTACTTCAGTCATCTTTCAGACAAGGCCTTACACATTTACTTCTTCTGATCTTTCTTCATAAGTCATTATCTCCAGGGATATGGGATCATTTTTATGGCTCTTTTCTGAACTCATTCCAATTTGTCTATATCTCTCTGATAACAGGATGCCCAAAACAGAGTGCAGCATTATAGATGGGTTCTCACTAGAGCCCTACAATGAAGGGCTATTACCTTCCTGCTCCTTGATGTGTTGCTTCTGTAAACATATACCCGAGCTGTGATGGAATATATAGTCCATTAACACTCCTACATCTCTCTCAGCACTGCTTTCTCCAGAATTCCTCCACTGATAGCTACATTTTAGATTATTTGCTTCCAGAGAGAGTAGCTTGCTTTTTTTCTTCATACCAGATCTCATTTTCTTCTTTACTGCACATGCTTCTAGATCCTTTTGATTTATTTCTCTGCCCTCAGAGGTGTCTGCAGCAACTTCTAATTTAGTATCAAATGCAAACTTAATTAAATGGTTATTCACTTCCATCTCCAGATCATTAATGAGACCATTAAATAAACCCCACATGAAACACACCAGTACCCTAATAACCATCTCTTCCCAACTCCGTTCACCGGTGTTTATCATTACCCTTGTTTATGCTCCATCAGTCCAATGGCTAATGCAATGTGATCTTGCAGATGCATTTTGTGAGAAATAATATCTAATAATTAATTACAGTTCTGCTATGTTGCAGCTAATGAATTGTCTTTACCTGCTAACGGTGTATTTCATTCTGGAAAACTGGTACCTGACACAAGCCAATATCATATGCAATTTCTGGGCCTTTGAAAAGAGGCCAGGCCATCAGAGATGCAGTTTCAATTCCACAGTTCCCCATGGCAGCACATTTCCTGGCCCTGTCCTCGCCTTGCCTAACGTATGCCAACCTTTCCCCACTGGACCACCTGTCTTGCACAAGGCAGTACTCCCACCACATCGCCTTTACTTACAGCGACCCTCTTGCCTTTTGCTAGGAAGCCACACAGCTGCCCATGGTTTTCTTGCTCCAGAGAGTTTCTGGTTGCCTGGGGAATCATGCTGCTGTTGTAGAGCTTTCTGCACCCTTCGAGGCACAGCGGGGCCAGGCAGTGTCGAAAACCTCACCTGTGATCTCACCTTACTAATTAAAGCAAGTAAAATAAACAGGAGAAGGAGGAGCTGACATCCATTTATATTTTTGACCTTTGTTTCCATCCTTGTAACCATTATGAAGTAGAGAGAGGCAACAGTAAAAGCTCATGCTCTGGCAGGGCGGCTCGGTGCTACACACATTTGCAGAACTGCCTGCCAGCTCTTGGGAGGCAAGAGGTCTGTCATCATGCACAGGCATTAAATGTACCAATTACAACGAGTGCCTTTAAAAACTCGCCCTCTGCTCTTTTTGTTGTTATTCATGATGTCTCTCTGTCTAGCCAGGTAGGTGTGGTAAAGACAAGATTTTCACACAGCCATTTGTATAACAGCATTAAGGCACAGAGGTGCCTGAAACAGAAACAACTTATAAGCTTGTAAAAATTTTCCTTCCCAGAGAAGGAAAATTGATGTTTTGTGCACTGCTTTGGGACAATGCAGTCTTCCACTTGTACAGGTTGCCCAGTAAAGTCTAGATATAAGTTGCTCACTTATATTAACAGATTACAGTCAATCCCTTGCTAATAAAATAGTGAAAGCTACATAAAGGCCATTGTGAGTAGGTTTTCTGGTTTTGTTTTTTTTTTTCTTCTTTTTTTTTCTTAGGGGAATATGAAAAAGTAACTGCCTTTTCTGACAGTGTAGCTTAGGGAATGCTTTTGACAGTGTCCGACTCTGATGGATTTCCAGTCCTCTCCACAACAGCATTGTGACTGTTATCTGAAAAGTTCTTCAACATCACAAAACATCTTCACATTTATGTCCTGCCCCTAGTGACTGTTGTTTTAATTTTTAAACCATCATTTTTGTTTGACATTGACTGAAGTATTCAGAATCGCTATATAGGGGATGAGGGAGAAAAAAACCCCACAGTAATATTTCTTTCCTGCTGTGACATGAAATGTTTTTCTAGGCTGCTGAATAGAAATTGTTACTACAGCCATAGATATAAAATATAACTGTTGGACTCTTCACAAACATCTGGAAATCTATGTTTGCTGCTCTAATGGTAGCCAATATGCTACAAAAATTTAACATTACAATATTTTCTCATTTATGCTGATACTGTTGAAGTCTTCTGTCCCCCTTCTACCTTTTCCGTTTTTAAATATAGCATATTCTTATAAGGATCCTCATGATATTATAGTGACCAGGGTGAAAACAGTTACATGTTTCTTCATGCATTCTTATTAAAAAACAACCATTATTTTAAATTGGTGACTTCCATTTTGGACTGTTCTTTCTAAAGTATGTAAGCAAGATCATGCAGTCAAAATAAAAGACCAATTTACATTTTAATGGCTGTGGCACATAACATTCATATAACATTCATGCATATTTTGCTGCTGGCTTATGCCCCAGAATTAATTACTCCATCATAGAAATGATATTTTTATTTTAAGCAATTAAACAACAATTTGGGTAAGAACCACTTTTCTTTAAAGCCCTTGATCAGAACATGCACTCTCTGACTTAGAGAGTAAATAGCTTGTAAAGTTGCCAGAAGTTCAGTAATAACACCACTTAATAACAACACACCATCTGAAGTTTCTGATCAGACATTTCCTATCATCCTGGCTACATGGAACTTGAGCACCTAAACACCATGCAAGCCTCCAACAACCTATTTTCCTGCACTGCCTAGTGGACAGGTCACCCTTCTCTGAAAAACTGCTAGATACCTTGTAGCCTCAGTTTTCCTCAGATGTGCAGGTCCAGAAGCACAGTGATTTGGGGAGATTAATACTTCTTCCCCACTCAAACTAATTTGTGATCCAAGTTGAGAGGCGGAACAATCTCAGTCCCTGGAGAAGCCTGAGGCGTTAGTTGTGGTGGGACCAGTTATTAGCTCCATCAGACTGCATGGCCATGGCCAGCCTTTGAACAGCACCAGGGTGGTTTAAACACTTGTGCAAGCATTTGCTATCCAGTCAGTGGAGAAAGATTCCCAAATCAGATTGCCTCAGTGGCCCTCAGGAGACCTCTTGAGGTTAATCACGGTGGATCTGGGTCCTACTCTATGCTTCATATTAAGCTGGTGCTTACAGCTGCACTACTTTCCGTGATAATAAATCATGACATTCAGCACTGACCACAGAAAGTTCCCAGGCAGCTAAGCATGTGCTGCATTGCAGGAATTCAGTCTCAGTGTTTCGAAGACAGACAGCATGGATCAAGGTACAAGTAAAACTGATGCAGTTCTTTACCAAACTGCGAGTATTTGGTAACAATAAATGGATTTAAAAGAGAAAAATCCCTCCTGTGCTGAAGAATTTGTGATCCCAATTCTTCACTGCATTACAATATGAAGGCACTTTATACCTACTTTACACAGGTATGAATGATTATCAAGAATGCAAAGCAAGGGAGAATCAGGCCTTGAAGAAAAGACTGTGCCAAGAAAACATATCAGAATGAGCCTCTGAAATACTTTTCCATCCACAACAAAGGCTACATAAATGCTCATGCTTCATATTTTGGAGTCCAGTCAGTCTGTGTCATTTCGCTTTGAAAGAATTGTATCCAGAGCCTTCTTATCAAAAAGCTCAGTAACACTATCAGACACTATCTGCTGTATTTGTTTCCGTGTCTGGAGACAGAACAATATTTAGCCAGTGTCATCTGCATAGCTGTGATCATCTAAATTATTTTTCTTCTAAATCTCACCCTACGGTACCATCCGTCAAGCACTGTGCAACTACCAAGAGGCCCCAACTCCCCATAGGAAAAAGGAATGCAACAATTAGTGCAAAGAGCTGACTTGAATAAACAAACGACACTGTTAGGGATCGTATTGTCAACACTGAGAGGTAAACATGGAGAAGGTGATCTGAATTTGTAGATGCCACAAATGTTTGAGAAGATCCTAAGAAAAGTCTGTATGAATGCTTGCAGCATTTGTAATACCCAGAAAAACTAGCACTGACTGGAAGATCAAGGCCAATTGTGGGAAAACAATATTCTGAAACAGACACCAGTCCCTTGGCTTGTATAAACTGTCATAGCTCCATTGACTTCAATTAGGCTACACTGATTTAAATCAAACAGTAAATCTGACTAAGACTCTGAAATGATATTTCAAACTCAGTGACGAAAACATATTCCACGGTTTAAAGGAGCTCTGTTGGCAGAGTGTCTATTTTTATTCCAGATTAAAGTATTTGAAGCACCACTTCCTTCTTCCCTTGAAGCCAACCTAAAACCCAGCAAAGGTCTTTTACGGAAAACTCTTTATCCGTTTGTTGTGAGAAGCAAATTCCACATGGTGCTTCCGCAAAGCACAAACTGAGAACATCATGCCAAGATCTGTGTAATTATCTCTGCTGCCTGGCACTGAAGATATTGCACGTCTCCCATGCACTCAGTAGGGAATTCCTGTGTCGATAATTGTGAATGAATCACAGAGGCAATAGAAATGCCCACTTCTTGCTGCTGCCCCTGTGTATTTTTCAAATTCTGTTTCAGTGAAGACATCTGAAGCATACTTACCACAGGGGTCTATCTGGACTTGCAGATCAGGCCATCCCAATGTTGTAACAAAACATATGGGGGTATTTTCTGAGGCAACTGTAGAATGCCAAGAAATAGCATCATAAAGATAGCCTACAGAATTAATGTGGGTGTCCTCCATTCGTTGTTTCAGGCAAAAATCATGCTGAGAAAAGGGAGATGATACCATAAACTCTAGAATATTCACCCGCTTGAGGACAGCCAGATACCTCCATTATTTAAAATATGAAGGCTGGTTCTGTACTTAACATACAAATGTAAGTATAAGGAACCTCTGCTCTAGTTTTAGCTCAGCCATGTTGAGTCTGAATGACTAAATCAGTTGACCCTTCTAGGGCTCTGGTCACCATCCTAGTCATACAGGGGGAAGACCGAACTTGCCTACCTTCTGTGTGTTAGGAGATGTCCTTCGTGACTCCTTAAAAAGCAGTCGGATATCCTTACTCCAAACACAGTATGGACTCAAACTTATGTTTTTGTACCTTTGCTAACTGAGAGCATGAAACCAATTAACTGTCTGAGTTCTTTACAGTTTCCCATTGTGAAAACCTCTCATTCACCAACAAAAAAAGCAGCTAGCCCTGCCATGGTCAGCTGTTCAGGCCTGAATGCAAAAAAATGAGGCTGGCCACTTCCCTTTCTCCAGGTAAATGATTTCCCAGGAGTCTGTTAATATCTTTAGGAAACAGAGAAATGTTTTCATACCTCATTCCTATAACGGATGAGGTATGAAATGGGAGTCATGATGAGTGAGAGTTCTGGAGGTTGTTTGGCTTGTCACAATATATAATGCTTCTGCGAAAGCACTGCATTACCTTAGCCGCACCACCTTTGCACAGCACAACTAATAAAGCACAGCTGCCAAGATCAGAGTTCATAGACTCCACCGATATTTTAACACTGTCCTTGGAAGTTGCTTCAATAGTTTGTGCTGACAAGACTACAAGTATCATCCGATAATGCAAACCTAAGGTAAATCAGGTCTCTTCAGAGAGCCAGGTGTGCCCTATCTGATGGCAGCTTAATTGCCAGAGTAATCACCAAAGAAAAACAAATTGATAGGACAGGCTGTTTAGAAAAACAAGTTGTGAAGCTCATGCACACACACACACATACAAAAAACCCTCTAAGAAAATTCAGTCTGGCAAGGTATCTGCTTAAGGCCTGGTTGATACTGGAAGCAGCAGAATCAGAGCTCCCACCTTGAAGGAATCTGGTAGGAAAGAAAAAAATCACTGAAAAAACCTTGGCTAAAAACCCCTTCTAAAATAAAATGCTACATAACAATTAATAGTGACATCTCTGTATAAATAGCTGTATCAGAAGGAGCGTGTGCCAGGGTATCTGAGATGAAAGGGTCCAATAGACCTGGAGCAGCATTAGCGTGGGGATGAAGTGATTAGTCAGCAGGCTGACAGCTGTGCTAGGAGCCTGGTGCCAGATTCCAGTGTATGCTTTCCACCGCTGCCAAGTGTTTGCTCGTCGCTCCAGATAAATGGAGCATCAGCAGTGTTTTATTTGACCTGCTCGCAAGAAAAATAAAGCAACTTTGACTTCCTCAGTGTGTTTGTCGTTGACCTTGCATCAGCTGAATATGAGCAGAGAGATTCCCTGGTCCGGGAAAGTTAACTCTTTAGTAGAAGGAGCCATAGAGTCTTTTTACTTTGGTAGTATAATTAATCTCTTAATGGCTCCAAGTATGGTGACTTAAAAAAAAAAAAGTGACTGGCACAGCCTATGTGTCCTATGCCATCCTTGGAACATGTCTTTGAACCAATGGCCTGGAGAATGATGAACAGTTTTGGGAATAGTCTGTGAACAGCCACCTTCCTGCCTCCAGTGTGAAACCAGGAAACCATTTCTACAGAGACTTTTTTTTTTGGGGAGGGGGGGGATATGACAGAAATAAATTGTAAGTGGACAAAGTTGTTGAGAAGATTCAGTCAGACAATACTGCTTTTGATTTCCCTCTCAGACCAAGGTCAATGGCTTTTGTGTGTTTTCCTTGGTATGTACCCCAGAAGTTTTGTTTTTCTCCCTTTCCTTCATCAATTTGGTCACGTTAGGAAATTTCTATTTGAGATTCCCTCTGTTGTCTGGTCGAGGCCAGCTTCTGCTGCTGGGTGGAAATGAGACACGGTGTCTTTGAATTACATGTCTGAAAGGGAATGTAGAACATATGCTTTTTTTGACCTTTAATGCCCTCAATATGTGAAGGTTCTCCTTCATGGTGGCTACGGTGCTACAGAGTGACAGCCATACTCCAGAAGTGGCATTACTCAAAGGACTCTGTTGGGAGATATATGCTTTCCTCTTCTCCTCTAGGAATCTAGCCTTCACATCAGATCTTTTTTTTCCATTCCAAAAGGCCCAGGGAAGTGGTAAGAAACCTAGACAGACTTTGCAAGAAGGAAAAAGGACTCCTTTGAGCACTTGTAGATATATGGTACTAGTGGCATAGTTTTTGCATATCCAGTAATACTGAAGCTTTGGATATCTTTCTGGCACTCACTGATTCCTTGAGATAACCAAGTGCATTCTTCTGGACACCGCCCTTTTCCACCTGTCACTCCTCCCCTCCTCATTTTGAGGAAGTTCCTTTCCTGACAGCACCTCTCTTGACAGACAAGAGGGAATCTAGGATCCTAAGGGTCGCTTACACAGTATGCCTAGTATGCCCAACACCATCTCGATGGGAAGCAAGGGAGGTTTAGTCAGACTCCTCTTCCTAATTTCTTTTTCAGGGTTCAGTCAACTCTCTCCACTTGTCCTAAAGACTGGGGGTGGTATGCAATATGAAGATCTATATCCACTCCCGACACAGTACTCCACTGTTTCATTAGAGCACTTTAAAAGCTGATCCCCTGCCAGATTCAATGATATCAGTATCATCAGGAATAGATCCTCTGCTAACATTTTGAAGGTGATTCCAGCAGCTTGGTCTTTGGTGGGACAGGCTTCAATTTGCTGGGAGAGGTGTTGCAAAGATAAAGATAATTAAGCACTGAAACAGCTCATCAGTGAAGACGTGGAATATTAGTCACAGTAGTTTCAGAAACTGGGTTAGGTGAAGGAGCAATGCAAAATGTTCTGTAGAGTGACATTAATCCACTATCTTCTAAATGTCTCATCAGGAGAATTTGATACCAATTCCTGGGAAATTAAGCTGAGTGTTGCTTTTCTTGTCTCATTTATTTCCTAAGGCATGAAGTACAGTTGTACTTCTGTCCAAGGAAACAGCAATTTTTGCTTGTGGGTGACAGCTTCATCAAGCCACAGAAGACAACCACTGCAGTACACGGGAGGAAAATCCTTGTCTGCTTTGGCCTACCATCACCTTATTTCAGAGTTACTGTTAACATAACTCTTGTTGTGGCTGGCCATCTAAATGGAGAGCCTTTTATAATTTTCAGACACAGTTGTACCTCGCTTCAGCATGGCAGACTTTTGCCTCAGTCAGCAGGGCCCTGGGTATGGTTCTGCATTGTAAGACCTCTCACTAAGCTCTGAGAGTCCAAATACAGATGAACTTGTGCAGATAAAATTACTAACTACCATAATGGCTGTCCAAATGGGTGCAATAAATTTCAGCGTGAGACAAACTCTCTCAGGTTTTACTGACTCTTAATGTTGCTGCTGCCAGCTTTAGTGTTACTCTTTGACTCAAGCCATATTCTGTTGTCTCCCAAAGGTCTTTTCGGCCCGTCAGCTCTAATCAATATGCTGCCTTGAGAAGGAGCTTGTTTTAAGTAGGTTTGCTCACCATAAAGAACCATATAAAGAAAATTTGACTTCTAATCCTTGTCAGCATATATCACTCCCTATGCAGAGCAGCATTTAGATGGTCTGTTAGATGAATCCAAGTGCTCTCTTTTATATGTTTCAAGAAATGACAAATGCCTGGAAAAAATGCATAGTTGTTCTACAGAAGACATTAGGCAGACTCAGGAATGGCAAGCAGAACAGCTAATAAAGCCCAGAATTGTAGCAGAGAGGATGTTAAAAGCTAATCAGTTTGAGATTATTTGAAGACTTGTAAAAGGTTCTTCTGTTCTCCTTTGTGATGTAAGTAGAGCCTGTTTTCTAGCAACATGCAAAACTATTTTAATATGTTTTCAGAAAGAGTTGCCCAGGATATGCTGTTTACCTATTATTGACATACTAGCTCAAAATAAAGGATGTTTAAAACCAATTTTCAGCTCTTGATTATTTGCCTGTGGTGCAGCCTTAGGTTTTCAGAGGTCTGAGCCACTGGGAAAAAAACTTCTCCCGTTCTGGCCAGGCTCAGGTTCTTGACCCCTTATTTTGGCTTAATAACATCTCACTTTACAGCTTGGACTGTAGTACCCAGAAGTGCTCCTGAAGAGCAGGAATGGTCTGTCTAGTGAGGGTATCAGGATCTGACCCACTGTCAGCCAGCAACACAGTGTGCAGATACTTGATGAAGGATTTTAAAATAGAGAGCAGCCCCTACTAGTAACCTTTGCTGTGCCTTCCTCGGGTATAATGTGGCCTGTGAAAAACAATGAATAAGTATGATAAGCACAAATATATAAATCTATGCTAAGAAAGAGTTATATAAATTGCCTTTTCCAATTCAAAGGAAAAATAAAATGTGAATTGCATCCTTTTGTTAGATGTCCCATGGAAAGCAAACTTGAGGCTTGTTCATGCACACGCAGATGATGAGGGGAGGCAGAAACAAATTACAAAGTAAATATAATTTTATTTGCTTTATTAATCTAGAATGTGGTACCTTTGTGTCTGGACTCAGTGGCTCCCCAGCTGCAACCTCCTGCAGCATGCCGTCAATCCTTTATTTCTGTGAAATGTGCTGCCAACTAGTAGGAAAAGCAGTAGAACTATATGACATTTTAATAAAAAAAATCGGTCTTACACCATGCTGTGTCCTGATGTAGTTAAACTTATATCTTCCAATATACTTTTCAATCCATATCTCATATGTTTTGCTGTTTGTTAACTGCCATGCATCTTTTTAGGTTTCTTATGAATTTACAATATCACTAAGTCATGCAGAGGTGCCTTTGCCTATTCTTCAATGTATCTTTTGTTCTCCCTGCCTCTCCCAGGGAGGCAGAAAGGAAATGCACACATGACGACAGTGGAGAGAGGGCACAGGAACAGGGAGAAATACTGCTCATTGGTGCTGCTTCTCCCTCCCAGTGCCACAACAAGCTGTTGCTGCCTTCTTCCTCTCTCTGACCACAGACTAATAGTCCCTTTCTGGCATTCTGGTCTTACTGTAGTATCTCAAACACCCCTCTGCCTGCCTAAGGTCCTGCATGGTCTAGGATGTGCAGTGTGAAGTGGTGGGCCTCTTCAGAGCATGAATTTAGGTTTAGCAGTGTTCTAGCAGGGAGACTGTTAAAGGTGTAGGAGTCAACACGTGTTGCTGCTAGGACTTCAGTGCCCAGCTGTGAGGATACACATTCAGTATTTCTTTAAAAGTGTATTAGGTCACCTGCCTGCAGCTGGGAAACAGCTGTGGGAAAGCGGAAGATTCTGCACAAGAGCTTTGCAGAGAAGATGAAACCGACAGATAGATTTCCAGGAGAGTATGGTTTTCCATGGTCAGTGCAGCAAGAAAGTAACTCTGGCATTTTTTTACCACCCCAACATGACTCTAAACCCTGCTAGACAAGCCTCAGCTTGGGGAGAAAGATCAAGTGTTGGGTCTTTGCCATTAGCTTAGACACTAGGGGAAAGAGCTAGATGACTTTGTTGATAATCAGCTTGAAGAACACAGCAGGCCTTCAGACAGTTTTATTAATCACAGAAGTCATTAAAAATAGCCAGCTCCTCAGGGGCAAAGTAAAACAAAACCTCATAAGAATGAATCAGGGCAGGCATCTCCCATTCCTAAGAGCACTCTGTTCACATTCTGTGCAGGGAACTGAAAGGGAATACTTAGGAGTGAAACTCCCAAGCAATATAACTAGATGCTTTCTCAGGGAAGGGGCAAGCACTTTCTTATGGACTTAGATTGCAACAAGGAAAGATATTGATGGGCTTTGTGTACAGCTCAGAGGCACTGAACTTTCAGACAGTTGACTCCGAGGCTTCCATGTCACATCCAGAATCAGCAAGATAGTTTTCCCCTTTGCCTTTGCACTTGGCCTTTCCTCTTTCACTTTTTTGCTTTGCCCTTGCCTGTCCCTTTTCCTTGCATCTTTCCCTTTTCCCCTTGCATTACCTTGCCTTTTTTTTTTTAAAAAAAAAGGATAGAGATAACATTTATTTGCCTCTATGCCACCGTCCAGTGCCCGTGCTCTATCTCAGCAGTCTTTGGCTGCCTTTGCCATATGAACCTGTCAGGCCCCTAAAGATGTCTTACATATCTTAGGGCTTCTCAAGTGACTTTAGATGCCTGTGTTAAGGCACCTGAATCCCATTGCAAGTTTGTCACCTCACAGTTCTGAAGGAATCCTTCCAAAGCAGCCCAAATGTGAAACAAAGTATTGCTATCTTCCTGGGTCTCAGACAACCAGAATTGGTTCTAGTTTCATTTATTGATAAAAGGTATGAACTTTCCCAACAAAATTAGCTTTATAGGGACATTGACTGCAAAATGCAATGGTAGTTCAAATGTAAGCATTCATTTCTCTTATTTTAACTGCAAAGATTTCAATGGTGAACAAAACTGTGAATGAAGAACTGGGACATAAGGCAGGCAAAAAAGAGGATGGAGGACAATTGTGGGCAGTGGGAAGCAGAGGAAGCTTGCAGAGCCAGTTTTCTTGTGGTCTGTGGAGCTGTTGACTGAAACATGCACATTACGTGAACGACACAGATCTTCTGCCCAGCGAAGTACCTCCCGGCAACACTAGACATAATTGTTGGACTTCCATGGCCCGGGCTTGGGAAGACTTGGGCAAGATTCCATGCACCAATATAAGCAAAGGGGATCAACTGTTTGGAAAGCAGCTTTGTGGACAAGGCTGTAAGGGTTCTGATGGACACCAAGTTTACCATGAGCTAGCAATGCTCCCTTGTGGCAAAGGCAGACAACAGCACTCTGGGCTGCAGTAGGAAGAGTGTTGCCCGCTGATGGAGGGAGGTGATCCTTCCTCTCTGCTCAGCCCTGGTGAGACACATCTGAAGTACTGGATCCGGGTGTGGGCTCCCCAGTACAAAAGAGACATGGAGCGACTCCAGCAAAGTGCCATGAAGATGATTAAGGGACTGGAGCATCTTTCACATGAAGAGAAGCAGAGATGACTGGGAGGGATAAAGACCTGATAGGAGGAAGTGAAGAAGACAGAGACAGGCTCTTCTCAGTGGTGCCCAGTGACAGGATAAGATGCAAAGGGCACATATTGAAATACAGGAAGTTCCATTTAAATAGAACAAAAAAATTTTTTTTCTGTGCGGATGGTCAAACAGTGGAACAGGCTGCCCAGAGAAGCTGTGAAGTCTCCATCCTGGGAGATATTCAAGACCCAACTGGACACAGCCCTGAGCAACTGCTTTAGCTGGCCCTGCTCTGAGCAGGGGTTGGACTGGATGATCCCCAGAGATGCCTTCCAGCCTCCGCCATCCTGTGACCCTGTGGGACTAGCTCAGGTATCACAAACTATGGTGCTCTCTGGGAACACAAAGCTCAGTGGGGTATGAACCCTACCCAAGAAGCTGGATAACTGCTTGGGCACTGGAATTGTTCCCGAGCTCCATTTGGTCGTGAGTGTCCCCCTGTTGTGTGTTTAAAGCTCACTCAGATGGCTACATAAGTCATTGCCCCAACTTGACTGAAGTGTAGACTTGGCCTTGGGCACCAACACTACAGCTGAAACTGTGTGTGCCAGCTGCATATCACATGTTGGCAGCTTTACCCACTGCTCCATCCTTTTGCAGCCTACTCCATGCTTGTCAGAGTAAAATGGACTCTAGGGGTGTTATTAGGTTCATTTGCTGCATTTGGTGTATTTTACAGCAGGTGGAAGTTGTTGCAGCAGCAGCAGCCGCAGGCTGGAAAACTTCCTTTTCCTTCAAACATTTCTGGATCTGTTTCCGAATGTGGTCAGCAGTGTCTGAGGCAGCCCATCAGGTCACACTTTATTTATTTAACTGTACTTTACAGGACATCCCTCCTTCTATAAAACCTTACTGTGAGGAGACTGCTTTACATTTTTTTGTGAGTATCTCTCAAGTGCCGTTGTCTAGCATCACTGCCCAGAGCAGATGCTGACAATGCCAATACACAGGAGCTGCAAAATCCTTCCTTTCTGAAATCAAGAGTAGAAAAGATCATCATGAAATAATGGACTAATGTGGCCATTCTATCTATGCTGCTCATAAATTAGATTTTGAACCTGGCAATTGCAGGGTAATTAGGAGGACAGTAGCTTTCCTGCAGGAACATATATTCCCTATTCTGCCTGCCTGACACACTCCAGTTTAATTTTTCCTTTGTTCACTCAGCTCAGAGGATGGCAATTACCAAAGGTGATAGCCTAGTGGCAGCTGAATCATGAAGAGACTTAGCACAGAAATGAGAAAAAAAAAAAAGGACAGGTATCACTAGTAATTAAAATAATTTTGAATTAAAGGGACTATTTCGATAATTGCTTTTGTACTGTAATTGTCACCACATAACCTATCCTTATGAATTACTAATACAGTGAAATAACACTACTGCGGAGAGTGAGCTTAAAAAGACAGCTTTCCTAAACATGTAACCTCATCGGTGAGACATAAGTAATGTTTGGGCAGATGTTTTGGAATGGTAGGTGATGTCACGGCTCTGATCACTAACAGCCATGCGATTTTTTAAGCCCTCCTTCCCCCTTTGGCCCTGTCAGAGAGGCACAGGAAACAGAGCAGGAATTCCCATCTCCAGTGGCCAGAAGAAGTTTTCACATTATTAAAATAGATGATTTCCTTCATCTAAGAGCCTCTGAGGAGCATAAATTACAAATAACATCAAAGCAAATGAAAAGTTTTAGAGCAGACTGTCAAAGAGACTGCTGGGGTTTCCTTGGTAGATTTCCATTTTTAAGGAGTCTCAGCAATTTACTTTCTTTCTCAAAACAATTCCATATGTCTGTGGATTATTTATGGTTGTTTTGATTTTTGTTGTCAAGGGTTTTAAAGAAACAATATAGCAATTATTTAACATGGGGAAATAAAGTTAGACAGACAGCGCCTGCAGCAACAAATTACTGGGATGATCTCACGGACTAAAACTTTGCAGACTTGCTCTGTGCTCACCAGAGTTAGACAGCATGAGCCTAGATACAAAGAAAAGCAGTATAGCTAACTGGAAGTAAGTGTAGGTCCGACGCCTTACAAATACAGCAACTAATTATTCAGGATGCCATAACTGATTTTACAGGATGAAACACCACAGCAAGTGTGGGGCACAAAAATAAGGGCTGTGAGATACGTTGCCCCACATTTGAAGTAGACCTGACAAAACTTTGTTTAATGATTATTCGAATTCTTCTGATAAAAAGTGCAAAGGCCAGTTGTGGTCTTAGATTAAAAGTGATCAGGGTAAGCTGTGAACAGATTCATATTAGCTTCCGAACTTAGGGTAAAGAAGTGACTATTAGAAAAGGCGTGGAGAGACCAGTGCTGATGAGGTTATTAGCTAGTCCTGAGGAGGCATCTCCTGCTGAGTGTGGGTTTTAAATGCTTTCCCTGCAGGGGAAGGTTGTCATTAGTCGCTGGGACATGGTCCACACAGGAGACTGGTGTGTGTCACACCTCAGCCTGTAGTTCCCACCTGCAAGGCCAAGGGTATATTCAGCAGCTGTCTACAAACTAGATACCAGGCTGTATTGACCACATCCAGGTAAGCAGGAAAAAGGATGGGGCTGTGAGAAGCATTGCCACCTCTCTGGATCACCAAGCAGGAGATGCCAGTTTTAAGCTCTGTCATTATGTTTGCCTAAGCTTCTGCTGTGTTGTGCTGGCAGACAGCAACCATGTGAAATAAAGATCCTTAGGAAGAAAGCGCAAGTCCAAACACTTTATTTTCCTTTAAGGGAAGGATCCCTCTTTATTTCACATGTGCATGAGCGCATAGGTGTTTGGCCAAAAAAAAAAGAAAAAAGGGAAAAAAAGTCTATAGTAATTGTTTCCAAGCCTAGCAAGAAATGCCAGATTCTTAAATCTGTAATTTACTGCTGATGAATTATTCCAAAAGTTATTCATAGTTCTTACCTAGTAATTCTTCAAAAAGTATTTTCATAAATATTGCATCAATAATTTAAAAGCTGCAACTGCGTATGATTTTCAGAGTGACCTCTGATTCGAGTTTGATGGCCAGAAGAGGATAAGAGCAGAAGACCAATCATATGTGATAATCACTTGACATGAGAAGGAAATCTCATGGATTTCCTTCAGGAGATCTTTCAGGAGATCGCTGCTGGATCTTATCCTCACTAACAAGGAGGGTCTGGTTGAAGAGGTGAAGGTTGAGGGCAGCCTTGGTTGTAGCGACCATGAGATGGTAGAGTTCAGGATCTCATGTGGCAGGAACAGAATAGCTAGCAGAATCACAACCCTGAACTTCAGGAGGGCCAACTTTGGCCTTTTCAAGCAATTGCTAGGGGAAATCCCATGGGACAGGGTACTAGAAGGTAAGGGGGCCCAAGATAGTTGGTTAGCGTTCAAGGACTGCTTCTTCCGAGCTCAAGATCAGAGCATCCCAGCAGGTAGGAAGTCAAGGAAGGGGACCAAGAGACCTGCATGGTTGAACAGGGAACTGCTGGGCAAACTCAAGTGGAAGAAGAAGGTGTACAGATCGTGGAAGGAGGGGTTGGCCACTTGGGAGGAATATAAGTCTGTTGTCAGAGGATGTAGGGAGGCAACTAGGAAAGCTAAGGCCTCCTTGGAATTAAACCTGGCAAGAGAGGTCAAGGACAACAGAAAGGGCTTCTTCAAATACATTGCAGCTAAAACCCACACTAGAGGCAATGTAGGCCCACTGATGAATGAGGTGGGGGTCCTGGAGACAGAGGATAAAAAGAAGGCGGAGTTACTGAATGCCTTCTTTGCCTCTGTCTATACTGTTGGAGGCTGTCCTGAGGAGCCCTGGACCTCTGCGGCCTCAGAAGAAGTCAGGATAGAGGAGGAATCTGTCTTGGTAGATGAGGGCTGGGTCAGGGACCAATTAAGCAACCTGGATGTCCATAAATCCATGGGCCCTGATGGGATGCACCCGCGGGTGCTGAGGGAGCTGGCGGAAGTCATTGCTAGGCCACTCTCCATCATCTTTGCTAAGTCGTGGGCAACGGGAGAGGTGCCTGAGGACTGGAGGAAAGCGAATGTCACTCCAGTCTTCAAAAAGGGCAGGAAGGAGGACCCGGGTAACTATAGACCGGTCAGCCTCACCTCCATCCCCGGAAAGGTGATGGAGCAACTTGTCCTTGGTGCTGTCTCTAGGCACATCAAGGATAGGGGGATCATTAGGGGCACTCAGCATGGCTTCACCAAGGGGAAGTCTTGCTCAACCAACTTGATAACCTTTTATGAGGATGTTACCCGGTGGATAGATGATGGTAAAGCTGTGGATGTGGTCTATCTCGATTTCAGTAAAGCGTTTGACACGGTCTCCCACAGCATCCTCGCAGCTAAACTGGGGAAGTGTGGTCTGGATGATCGGGTAGTGAGGTGGATTGTAAACTGGCTGAAGGAAAGAAGCCAGAGAGTAGTGGTCAGCGGGACAGAGTCCAGTTGGAGGTCTGTGTCTAGCGGAGTTCCGCAAGGGTCGGTTCTGGGACCAGTTCTATTCAATATATTCATTAATGACTTGGATGAGGGATTAGAGTGTGCTGTCAGCAAGTTCGCTGATGACACAAAACTGGGAGGAGTGGCTGAGATGCCGGAAGGCTGCGCAGCCATTCAGAGAGACCTGGACAGGCTGGAGAGTTGGGCGGGGAGAAACTTAATGAAATATAACAAGGGCAAGTGTAGAGTCCTGCATCTGGGCAAGAACAACCCCATGTACCAGTACAAGTTGGGGACAGAGCTGTTGGAGACCAGCATAGGGGAAAGGGACCTGGGGGTCCTAGTGGACAACAGGATGACCATGAGCCAGCAGTGTGCCCTTGTGGCCAAGAAGGCCAATGGCATCCTGGGGTGTATTAGAAGGGGTGTGGTCAGCAGATCGAGAGAGGTTCTCCTCCCCCTCTACTCTGCCCTGGTGAGGCCGCATCTGGAGTATTGTGTCCAGTTCTGGGCCCCTCAGTTCAAGAAGGACAGGGAACTGCTAGAGAGAGTCCAGCGCAGAGCCACGAAGATGATTAAGGGAGTGGAACATCTCCCTTATGAGGAGAGGCTGAGGGAGCTGGGTCTCTTTAGCTTAGAGAAGAGGAGACTGAGGGGTGACCTCATTAATGTTTATAAATATGTAAAGGGCAAGTGTCAAGAGGATGGAGCCAGGCTCTTCTCAGTGACATCCCTCGACAGGACAAGGGGCAATGGGTGCAAGCTGGAGCACAGGAGGTTCCACTTAAATTTGAGGAAAAACTTCTTTACTGTAAGGGTGACTGAACACTGGAACAGGCTGCCCAGAGAGGTTGTGGAGTCTCCTTCTCTGGAGACATTCAAAACTCGCCTGGACGCGTTCCTGTGTGATATGGTCTAGGCAATCCTGCCCCGGCAGGGGGATTGGACTAGATGATCTTTCGAGGTCCCTTCCAATCCCTAACATTCTGTGATTCTGTGATTCTGTGATTCTGTGAAATGCTAACCTGCGCATCGCTAATAAGTTCACTCTGATAGGTGTACTTCCCCAGGCTGAACCATAACAGCACCAGTTCTCCATGCACCACTGGCAAGGACTGAAGAATAGCATCTTTGATTGCCTTACTCAGTGCGTTGCGTTGACTTTAATGTTTGTGAGGAGCTTGGTCAAAACATGAGCTGGCTTCTCTTCAGTTTTTCCTGATGCAAAACTAACTGGTTGTAGTTCCATCTCATGTCAAGCTTATAATTTAAAGCTGATTACCTTCTGCATTGAATGTGTTTGTTTGATAACTCAAAGCTCTGATGCATTGCTTCAGGTCTTGACTGTAACCTTGATTTGATGACTGTGTTGTCCACCGTTAATCAGCTTTTTGTGGTTCTGCTAACATAGTGATGTGTTTTACATTGGTTTGCTTATTTTTAGTATACAGCGCTAGCCTATTCAATCCAATTGTACCATGAGTCATGTCAACTAAAGATGTATGTAACTTAAATAAGATACTTCCCAGCCACGTGGCCATGCAAGCAAATAAATAAAATAATTCTACCCCCTCCCCCCCCAAGATGGTATCAAGATTAAAACAAAGCTATTAAAATGCTGTCTTAGTTAGCAATTAAACTAAAAAAAACCTCAAGGCTGCAATACTACTTTTAACAAGCTCTTTACCAGGTGCAAGACAAACCTAAGGCAATCACTTCCTAACTAAGCAAACCCTGTTTACATCTCAGCTTTGGAAACATATGTTGTTAATTTTAAAATTGCAGTTGCCATGTGAGTTGGGTGTCACTTCTAAAAAAAAAAAAAGGAACATGCGACTTTTGGGGGTAATTATTTTTTCAGCACAGGTGCAGAAAGTGCATTTGAATGCCCTAAACATTCACACAAGTTAAGCTTTGACTCAATCAAACTACAGATTATCACAATCTGAAAAGAGTATCATAAAATCTATTCTTTCAGGCATGATTTGGCTTTAATAAAAACTAGCATAGAATTTCTTAACAGAGGCTCATCTTTTCTTCTTCCAGGTTTTACCTTCCCTCCATGATCTCCCTTTTCACACTGGCCAGACTACCCATGTTTCACCACTTCTTCATCCCTGTAGGTCTTCAATTAACTGGAGAAGTGACTGGCAGGTCCATGCAGTTATGGGGTTTGCAGTTACTGGTCCTTTCAAGCTAACCTCCCAGTTCAACAGCTGAACACTGATGCATGATATCCCTGTGGAGCTCAACTATAAAGCAGCCAAGGAGTGTGTTGTGACACTGTAGTATGTCTTCTCCATGTGGGGCAGTGGGAATTCATTTGTCATACGTTCCCTCATTTGCCATACGTTCCCTCATTTAACCAGAGAAGGTATTCATAGCGTTTACTGTAATGTATTTAAAAGGCCGATGTGGTAAATTACTGACATATGAACAATTCAAGACAGATCCCAAATTTAGTGCTGCTCCATAGTGATACCAGACTTTTGGCCATAAAAACAACCTTAATAATTTGGGTAGGGCTACTTTGCAGTAAATGCCTGGTCTGACCAACCTGGGAGACCTTACACAGGCAGAGAAGGACAGCAATGTGCAGTGGCCAATGACAGAAATTTGTCATGGCTTTTGGAATACTAATAAATAGTTAATGCTACGTTTTGACCAAATGGAAGAAAAGAATAAAATACATTTCTTAGAAAATAATGTGGTGTTGGCTCAGATTAGCTAACTACATCAAATGCTACAGCACTCATCTGCTTTAACAGTGCCCTTTGTCTGCACACATAAAGAATATGCATCGGGATAATGCAAGGCTCCAGGAGGGGGGCAGATATCCTTGCAACACAAGGGAGAAATTCCTGGAGAATCAAGTGTCAACCTGGCGCTTTTCACCAGCGTTAAATCCCTTATAATTATTTAGGAAAATACATACATTTTTACACAATACTCAGAAAATATCAGCAGTCTGAGGTTAAAATTTGGTGGCAGCTGACAAGCAGATAACATGCTAATGCAGAAAACGGTATAAAAAGAGAAGTTGAACCAGAGGTCACAGTACATCTCTGTATCAATTAGAGAGTGATAATCTCAGAGGAGTGTTTAGGTTTTACTATCTTAAACTGTTCTCTGGCTTTGTATAACCGACTTTGCAGTCGTTGCTTTCCTCTTCAGCTTTAAGAGGGAGAAGTGCTGTGCTGTGAATCCCTCCAAGCAGGAAGAGGAGGAAGAAAGCTGAGGGTGATCCGACAGCTGGAGGATCCCCAAATTAGATTCTCTGAGAGCTCCACCTTTCAACATCCCTATTTCAAAAACACAGGCTACAGCTTTCACATCGGAAGCCCAGCACTCTTCTTTTCTGCACGCTGTTCCTCTTCCCACAAGCCCTGGGAGGTGTTTGCATGAGGGGAGATTGTATCAAAAAGTTTCAAAATGGAAAAATGAGTGTGCTTGTTATTAGGTTCAGCAGACTGAGAATCTGCCAGGCTTTTACAAAACTGCTCATTTTCTGAGTCTTAGCTCTTTTAGCTATTTTTTTTGTTTGTTTTTATTGAGTGGAGGACAAGCTCTATCTTATTAAGCGAAAACAATAGAGTGAGAAGTTGGAAATTGCCAGGAAGCCTGGGAAAGACCAACACTCAGCTGAGATTTCATTCCATGTTGTCCTGTTGACCTCACAGGCTCTCGACACAAGAGCTCCAAGTACATTAAAGAAAGGCCACAGTCTCATTTGGTCTTGTGAACATTGGCAATATGTTATGGGGACAATATACAAGCTTGAAAGGGAAAAACCGCAGCAATGTCCCCATGCCCTGGAGGTTTTGTCTGGTGCAATGCTGTTTAACCAGAGTACTGTGAGGTTTTAAATGGCCATATGAGATTTATGGTAGGTCATGACCAGATCTCTTTTCAGGGCAAAGTTTGAAAAGTCCATTTGTCTCAAAATTTAAAAAAAGAGTCTGGTAATTCTCCAAGGTTTTTCCTCTTCCTTCAGGCAACTATTTTTGCCTGGCCAGAGTTCCTAAGCCCTCCCCAAGAGCCCTTTTAATGTGGGAAATATTGTCCTAGTGTCTGCTATCAAAGGAATAATACTGAAGACACAAATATTTACAAACGCACTCCAACTCCACATGGTCAGTATCAAGCTTATTAAGTTTTACAAAAAGGGATATCATGACGTTAAAAGAAGTGGCTTCAGGAAATCAGTATTTGAGGACATTATTAGAAGGGAAGAGTGATGGCTATTGCAGGGAACTGAATGGAGAAGACTCAAGGTACAGGTAGAAATCCCTGTGTCCAGCTGATGGCGTGGCTGCCCCGCTCTGGGTCTGGCAGCTGAGGGGCAGCTCTGGCTGGGTGGGTGACAGTTCCAGCCCCCCCACTGCTGCTCAGCTGGGTTACGTCCCACCACATGCCAGAAAACACACTGGTATCTGTGAGGCTGCAAAATGAGACAACGGCCTGGCCCGCCACCACAGCTGCTTCTCCTTGCGCAGCAGGAAGAGAGGTTGTCCCCTTCCAATGATGGGGGCCATGTCAACCTTTCAGCAGTCAGTAGTGCTTGGGTAGCCTCTGCCAGGCTTTGCTCATGACACTGCAAGCTGGCAAGGCTTGCCTCCCACTGTGTGGCCCTGAGATTGGGGGCACAATCTGGAGGAGACTGGGGGGAGACGGGGGTCCTGGGGAGGGCTCTAGGCACCCCGGTGGGGTCAGGGTGGTTTTGAAGAACAGGGAAAGGACAGACTGGGCAAGCAAGATGGCAAGTGGCAACAGAGGCTCTGGGACAAGGTCCTCCTGGGAAACATGGAGAGCCAAAATCGTGGATATCTAGGGCCAAGTGGGGGAAGATGCCTGTGATAGAGGCTCTGTGTCTGGTTTTACTCTTTTCTCTCTAAAGGGGCTGTAGGAAGGAAGAAAACGAAGATAAGAATGGCAAGAAAAGTCCCATAGGGCTGTTGGGAGCCAGGCACTAGCTGCCCCCTCACCAGTGCCTGCATTGCCAGCAGCCATCACCTGCCTCGGTATGAAACAACACAAGCCTCCCCGGGCACGTGTGATGCCAAGGCCAGAGCAGATCCTTGCAAAAGCATATTAAAGTGTCTTAAAAGATTATTGTAAAGCAAGAAATTTACTTGGCAGGTCTCTATGACTTTTCTGGGGTGATTTTTATCTGTTGTGTAAATCAGAATCATGGGATTCTTTAACCCTGCTCCCCATTTTTTATTTGACAAACTGTTTGTTCATTTAGAGCAGTTATGCTTGATTGTGCCAGTAAATAATAAGTGAGAGCTATTTGTGAATTATTTGGCTGCTAGATTTCCACAGAGAAGGGTCTATTATCTTCTGTGTGAATGTGTTTGTGAGAGGCAGTCCCTCAGCATGAAGAAAAGTTATGCGCCTGAGTCAAGAATGAAAAAGACCTTTAGAAGCTTTATAGCAATCTAATACAGAAGATACACTGGTATGCAGAGTAAATTTCATTAGGTATAAAATACCTACCTTTAAAATAAATAATTTTCTTTTTTGCTAAAATGCCAGAAGATTGCAGACTATATTAAAGATAGCATGTCTCTCGTTTAAATCATACCCCATGGAAAAATACCTAATTTAATTTAAGTAATTTCTATTTATTTCTGCCTTTCAAAATGATATCATTTTCAGGTTATAAAAGTGTAATGTCTGAACTTAGACTCTTTGCACCTAGTTTCAAGCCAGACCTAATTTTACATCTAAGTTAAAAACACATGAGAGCACACAGTCGTAATATGATATGGCCCCTTTCTGACTGCTAAAAGAGCAGCCTACTATAAATAGAGTCCTTCAGAGAAAGAAGGTCTTCCATTTTGAGGAAGATTTTGAAATTTCATGCCATTCCAGTTTGGAACAAAGCTCTCCAATTCTGAATTTTCCCATGAAACAGAGCCCCAAAAGAAAGCAATAATAACAAAAAATAAAGCAGAAAGTGTTTGTTCTGTTCATTTGTAAAGAAAATGTCACTAGATAGACCTCCTGGAAATGCCGACTGAGAAAAAAAACTTGCAACTTTGGAAACTGAGCCATTTGAGATCTAGGGGTCTTGGTTTGCATCAAAAAAGCTCCAGTGGTTCAGGAGCCCGAATACCTTCCCTGCAGCCCTACTCATCAGGTTGCCAGCAAGGATGTCGGGAGAGCTGGTAGACAGTCAGGATGAATTGAAGTGGAACCATAACTGGATCCTGAAGTCTGAACTGCACGCTGGGTGTGTTCCTTTAAAATAATTCACTTGTGCAACCTTTGGAAGCACAAATAGGCAGGGTTGTGATTTTTAAAAGCTGGAAATATTTCTGAAGTGCTAAGGTCAAATCCTCAGCAGGTGAAAACTGGGATAATGCACTGAAATCAGTGAAGCTATTTCATTTTGTACTGGTGAAAATCTGATCCCTGAAGTTTAAAACAGAGTTCAAAGTCTAGAGTCAGTGTAAAGTAAGAATCATTGCTAGTGTGCTCTGATCACAGCCATCGATGAACCACAAAGAGAATTATTGTGGGACTCAAAATGTTAAAAACAATTTTATGATTTAAGCTTTCATTTCATGCAGAAAAAAATCTCTCAATCAAACTAAACCAGAAACTTGTCATTTTTCTATTTACTTTCCACATTTAGTGTGAAAAAATGCTCCCTGCTGCCACAAACTACTTGGGTAAACCAAAAGGTTTGCATGCAAAGCCAATTTGTCAGTGTTGGCTGAAACGTGTATAAACATACCTCCTTCTCCTGGTGTCTGCATGAAAGACTTTTCACATGCATGGAAAAAGTATTCCTCTTTAACCAGCTGAAGACCTACAGCTAGGTATAACATTCCTTGCTCGTCAAAAACTCCCAACAATTTTAATCTGGGTTCTGGGTATACCAGGAATGCGGGGTCAAGTCCCTACTTTGGAAGTTCTACAGGACATAGAAGTTCTCTGAATGTGGCCTTGCTTCAGTATCTAGATTTCAATGCACTGCATAGAAAGGAAGGAGTTGGGGGGTTTTGTTTATTTATTTTTTTTTTTTAGGAGCAAGAAAAGAAAAAATTCTTTAGATGGTGTGTGAGCTGACACAGGCAGGATGCAGGAACAGCCACAAGACCACGGATAAAATGCAAAGAGCAAATTTATTCCCGTTACCTCGCAAACCAGGGGATCTCCGAAGCAGCACCCGGGGCAAAGGCACACAAGCGGGGACGCAGGCTCCGCGGAGCTCGGTTCCTGCTAGACAGAGAGTGAGAGATTCTGGGCCTGCTGCTTTCGCCTGTATATAAAAGATTTCTAGCAGGCGGCAGTTTTCCACTGTGCTTTGATGTTTCTCACAGCAGGGCAGGAATCTCAGGCATGAACAATTAGGTGCCCCTGAGTCTTATCACAGGCCTATGTTATCTGAATGCAGATGTTCTACTTGTCCAGCACACAAGACTAAACAACAGTTACTAGTATGATATATCTGTTTTTCGGCACCCCAGGTGCAAGGCACTTGAGCGTATTTACAATCCTCCTCGCCAATCTTCCGTTATATTCCCACAGATGGGAAGAGACTTTTGCAATTTCTAGGATCTCACGGATTCTGTGAGTAAGACCAATGGTGGTCTGTAGCTGTGCTGTCCAACAGTATCCCCTTCAAAGACTTCAATAGGAATTTGGTTACAAGTGCAGATGGTGGTTCTCAAGAGACTCAGACGATATTTTTTTGGCCCAAAATCTTGGGTAGCCACGAGATGACCTGCATGTATTACCCAGTGTGCACTGATTCTTTCTAATAAGGTAGGAAAATGAAAGCATTGTCAAAGGGACAGGAGTCTGGAAGGAGATAGAAAAATAGTTTTGTGAATCTGGTCCTTTTCTCAGAAGGTTCTGGATGTGGGTCTTTCCCAAGGCTTTCTTAGCCAAGGACTTCTCTATAGGTACTACCAACCATGCCTGAAACCTTTCAGCTGTGACAGTTATCAAGATAAAGCATTTGTATAAAACTCAGTGGATCACACCGAGCTGTAGGACCCTACTGGACTGCTGCTGTACCTTCACACTACCATATGTGAAACAGGTAAGTGGGAAACTGCTCTTCCATCCTAAGAGCTCTGCCAGATTTCACAAATGTTCCAGTTTTTCTCTGGGAGGAAACCCAGGCTGTTCAAAGATCACACTTACATTTTCTTTCACTGAAATGCAAGAAACCTAGAACAGTGTGAACCCTTTCTCAATGGCAGAATAAATACAACTCTTCTCCAAGAGGAGAGGAAAGGATAAAAGTTTTCCTGTAACCTACATCAAAATAGAGGTAGTCAAGAAAAAAAGGAGGAGACACCTGAATGGGACTGCGTGGGGGAGCAAAGTATCTCAGCCCATGACAATGTGATCTCCTTGCAAGAACATCTCAGGCCTGGTTCAGCCACATACTAATCCCCATGGGGAAATCCCAGGGCACCTCTTTCTTTGTACTTACTCACCTTTTTTTTCCCTGCAAAGAAACTGGCCACAGTTCTGCTTCTGTGTAGTGTCCTCTTCACCCCTCAAAGAGCAAAGAGCCAGCCAAGGTACAGACCGTGTGTTGTCCCCACTGGGGCCACATGAAGATGCTGTACTGAGGAGTCCCTTGCCCACCCTGGGCACAAGCACAACTTCATGGGACTGGCCTCCTGTAGAACACACCTGCTTTATCCCAGGCAAACCAAGGCTCCCCTTTCCTTTTTCTCTCCATTGTTGCCAGGGTCAGAACAAAACCAAGAGCAAGGAGAAAATGCTCTTGAAACTAAAATTAAAAAATAAAGTGGACAGTAGGCAGATAGCCTTACCAGTGACAAAGGCAAACGCAGAAGTCCAGCTGCGATTTCTAAACCACCTTTGCAAGAGGCAGGAAAAAAATGACTGGAGCAAGCATGTCATCCATGGAGCTGATGCCAGAACACCCTGTTGTGCCTGGCTGATTACTGAGCGATTAAAGCTTGAAGGGGGGATCTCCTTCCATCTGCTGCAGGGACTACTGGCTCACTGAAAGGGAACTGTAATTTTCTTCTTTGTGTTGCTGCACCCTCTCTGGAGACTCCCTGAGCTACAGCTAGGACACGATTCACAAACACACAAGGGTCAAAACTCCCAAGCAAACATCCTGTAACTGGACCAGGCTGAGGTGCTGCTGCTTGCTACGAATTTTCAGCTTTTCTTAAAATAAGGGGGTAATGAAAGTGTTGTGATTTGTGGGAACAGTGTGGTCCCCTGTTTCCTGCTATTGGTGCTGTGTAAATCTGAGCTGTCTTTCTTCAGGCTGCCAGGAAATAGATACAAATGTATTTATAAGATTTCACTTTTGCAGCATAGCACCAAAAATAGCACAATACATCATTCATAGTACAGGTCTCTCTATTCTCTTACCCACTGCTGAAGAAAGGCAGGCATAATATTATCAACTAACTGTCCTCCTACCTCTCCCAATAAAGCAAGTTTCAGCTACTGGAGTTACTATCAAGGTTAAAATCCCCTTTGTTTTACAACATGTTCATTGCCTAGGGGGACTGTCACTGCCCAAAGGGAGCATAATGTTCAAATCTCATTGAAATATCATAAGTAATATCAATAATAAGGAAAACACAGAACTCATTAACAAATTCACTGCCCATAGCTATGTATTCATGATATATGGGAGTGGTATTCAGAGCATCAATTGTACAACACTTGCTCCTTTGTCAGTGCTCCTTTGACCCACACCGATGAAGATGGACAGACAGGTTAGACAAGATTATGCCTCCAAGGGTAATAAAAATGTAGAAGTTTCCCAACTGGAAACTGATTTTTCAAACACAACTACCTGCACAATTTAACTGGATGACTATTTATGCCTTCCAGGTTTCATATTGCTAATGCTTGTTTCCTCTAGGATTTTTGCTATTTCTCCTACTCTCATTCTTCTTTTTTTCCCCTCAGAAACACACATTAAAAAAACACTCTCACACTTCTTGTCCTACGTGATTTATTCCCAAGAAATTAAATTACATTTTTATAAGCCTGTGTTACCGCAAATGATAGCTGAAGTTTTGCTGAAAAAATTAATTCCTGATCTGTTGCCGTGAAGCGTCCTCTCTAGCACTGTACTGACTCTGTCTTTCAAAACCAGATGGAAGCAGTCCAACAGTATGATTAACTTCTTAGGCCCTGCAATTTCCTATTGCTCTACTTGCCCTAGATTTCAGGATTGACCTCCTGCTTCACTGCAAAATGCACAGTTACTCAGTTTGATAAATCACATGAATACTTTTTTGATCACAGTTATCTACTATTTACTACATACCCAGTGAGGTTAATCATATGCTGAGGCACTTCATATGCTGCACACATATACACTCTTCTTCCCAATAGCACTTTGCATATTCTTCATGCTGCCAGCCAGCAATGGGACCTGTTTTCTCCTCACTAATATGTGAAAGACCACAGACATGCACCTTGTCTTTTTTCCCCTCCACTTAAATTCTGTAATTATCCACACACTGATTCTTAAAAGCCAAAGAAAATACATGAGAAGTTACTAGGCAGACCTTTCTTTTAGCAGATAGATATTTTTCAAAATGCAAATGTTTCTGGGAACTAGAACCGATCGTCTCCCCTCAGGTATTTTTGGGGAGCCATTGAGAATGCATGGGGTTGCCCATAGGGAGGTGGGAAATGTTTGGCTGTCATGATAGCAAAACACTACCACTTCCTTGAAGAAAAAATACATCTTAACTTTTCTTTTTCTTTCTCTAAACACCAAAGGAATTCCAGCATTTAGTATCGGTAGCTAAGGCTCAAAATTGTTACAATTCCCTGGGACAGCTCTGCTTCACCTTCTCATGCAGCATTGCAATACATCCAAATCATGTCTCTGGTGCTATGGTAGAACAATTCTAAACAAACACCAGCAACAGTCAAGGTATGGGAAAACATCCAACAGGGAACAATGAGTGCTACAGATCTTGCTCAGAAGTTTAATAAAGGGAAATGGAGTCCCAGTTCTACAGAGATATCTATCTCTCCCTTTTCACAACAAGCCTTCCACACAGGCTCTTCTTTTAAAGCCCCTTTTCACTAATTCACAACAGTCTCCGATATGGAAATAGTGTCCTCTATACAATATGTATCATTACTCTTCCTTTTGCAAGTTCTCTAACTAGGAGGGTTGAGAAACTCTCGACTATTTCTAGCAGCAGTCGCCCTTTGCTACCCTGTACCGTGTGGGAGGGCTGCAGCTGTGGGACACCAGCATTTCCAAACAGCCAAGCTTTTATGTAAGGCATAAATGATAAATCCATATCCCCTGTCAGAGGTATTCTCCTTTTCCTCGCAAAGACAATCCAGAAAGTTTAAGCAATGTGCTAATGCTGTGAGAGCTGTGTGTTTATTTCTGTGGCAGTGAACACCACGCATGCACACTCTTCTCCGGCCAACCTTTGCCTCCTGCAGAGCCCGTGATCTCAGTTCCGTCATTCTCTGCTGGGACCCAGATCAGCTGTCCCGAGCCAAGGCTTCCCCTCGGCTGTCACTGATCACCCAGACCTGTCACATGAAGCCTTTCTGGCCAGCCAGCTAGCTGAGTCACTCTGCTGATAAGCTGACCACGTAGCTTCTCAAGTGGAGGGCTCTCATGGTGTGAAAGGCGATGTTATTGAAAAACTCAATCCAACACAAACATAAGTATGTGAGTGACACGAAGCACATGAGTATTTTTGCTAGCTGGCACTGGACTATTTACTTACTTAAGGGTATCACAAGTTTAACTGCTTCACTTAAGCACAGCTCAAGCAGATACTTGAGAACAAGAAATCTTTGGCTTGGTCCACTGAAAGCTTTAAGGCTGCTTGGACAGCTGCCTTCCCTGCTTTAAGCGATCTATTAGAAGTCTAAATTGCCTTTTATTGTTGCCTTAATACTTTACAGGCAGTCCCTCCCCAGGCCTCCTAACCCAAACAGTGTCTCTCAATGTGGCTTTGTCTGAAGAAGAAGAGCCATGCTACAGATCCCACTGGACTAATCACTGATCCTGTGTCTGCTTACATGATCAGGGGGATGGACTGGATTGTCCCAGGTCAACCTTTTCCATTCGATTCCTTGCAGCTCAGTGCTAAATGTGCACACACACCCATGAAAGGCGGTGCAGCAGCACCTCTGCTTGCAAATGTCTCACTCCCTACAGATGTGGGGCTCTGCTGCTTCGCACAACCCACTGCTCAGCTCCTCAAACCCTTCACCACTCCAGAAGACAACAGGTAGCATTTGTTTGCCCTTCAGGATCTTAAGGGCAACTGGCCAGACCCATGAGGGCAAACCAGCTCATGCCTGGCACAGCCTGCATTTCGATGTCCTAACTGTGGTCAAACACAGACAGACAAGGCATGGTTATATGGAAATGCAAAGTACTAGCCCTTCCACCCGACAGGAAGGTGGACCAAAGATCAAACAGGCTGTGTAACTCAACAACCATCATGAACGGGGCTTGTCTACACTGCCAAATGGATGTTAGCGTCGAGACGCCTTGTCTATCAACAGCCCACGGTGGTAAATCAAAAAGGTTTATCTTTTAGTTTACTAAAAACTAATTAGTTGTACTTAATAGTTTGGGTCTGGATTACATATATATATTAATCAGGTGCTGAGCGTAAGCTAGAGTTTGGCTCTTTACAGGACTTATCAGCTGGGATGGGCAGGCTTGCCAGCACGGCCATATGGCTGCTGGGCCGAGTGGGTTCAGCTCTCCCTCTTCCCTATATGCCTGCGCCAGGGTTCATATGGGCAGAGCTAGCAGGATCTGCCTTCGTCCTCCAGCGTAAGTACACAGAAAGGAGAATAGATGGCAACTGTGAATTAAGCATGTCTTGTAAGTACCACCCAAGCACTGTGGTGAATGAGCTATCTTTCTCCTATTACGACGAGAGAGGAAATTCAGAGGTAGAACAACGCTTTCCTCTAAGTGTTCAAAACTCTTCAGCAGACCCACTTGGCCTACCCTACAGCACAGAGAAATAAAAGCAGCTAGGGGAATAAAAGTGCCCTAGGGCCACTGTAAATCTTTACTTCATGGAAAATCTTATCTTGCACATGAATATGAGCTGCGAGTAAATTTAATGTGTGGATTAAGTACTGTGCGGTCTCCCTCATGGTGGGCTTTTCAGCCTAAAAAGAACAAAAGAATAATAATGAGTGTTGTGTTTGGGTATGATTACAAACAGCTGTAATTTATAGCTGGACATTCTCCATTGCAAATGTATCCAGCAAGCAAGTGCTTCTGAGTTAGTGGAACAGACTGCAAAAAATTAGCTTTTAACTTCAGCCTTAAGGTCAGAGTTCTGGCACCATGGGAGTCAATAATAAAATCTACTTAGCTCAGTGGGATTAAGTAGGTTTAAGACCTAGCTTAACCACCCTGCTTACTGTTAAATAACAACAGAACACACTGAATATTTTAGTTACAGACATTTTTCTTCATTTGAAAGCTATTCAGGCAGTGGCTATAAGAGTCAGACAACTGAAGATATGCTAGCGCTATACCATTAAGGTATATGAGTTAAGTTCTTGCTCTTCTCTGTCCAAGAAACTGAGCAATCTGTATAGTTAGTCCACTTTACTGAAGAGCACAATAAAATTAAAACCAAGCTGTGCGGTATAAACACTGAGAGTTTTTCATGACAGAATGAAAAGCTAATGGGGCCAGTGCATCTTTCCTGACAAAATAGTCGGTGCATGTGCAGAGCAACCTGTCTTCTGGAAGCAGAAAAGCTGTTTCAGTCAAGCTTCTGGGTCACTAATCTTTGTGTTTGCACATAAATCTGCTGGGGGTTACTGTGTCATTCTGAAAACAAGACTGATTGCAATACACTAAAGAAATCAATGGCTACAGGTTTAAAAACTCTTCTTTTTTTCTGTGTGTTTTTTCCCTCTTCCAGTTTAGCTAACTGTTACCTTTTTAACAGAACCTGAAAGCAAAAACTGCAACAAGAACTGCTGGAGAATATTTTTCAAAAAAAAATAACAGGCAAAATTACTGAGAGCTTTATTTAAGCTGCCATCTCCCTTGGCGCTGGGAAGTGCTGGTGTGTGACCGAGAGTTCTTAGTTGCAACTGGGACACAAGTAATGAGCAGCAATATCACAGACATCCTTGCTATAGCCAAGACCAGACAGAAACTGCCATCACAGTGGGGACGTTTGGCCCCCTGCCCTCCCGTTTGCTCTCTGCAGTGAGGTTACGGGCGGCAGGGAGGTACCACCCATGGGCTTCCCAGCACCCCCTCCAGAGGGAGGGGAGGAGGGTGCCCTGATGGCCGAATGTTTGCAGAGCAGGTGGGAAAGCTGTAGTCTCCAGGCGTGCTTTTAGGGGCACAGAGGGGAATATCTGATCATAAATACTAAATCTGAGGTGTGACGGGCAACATTTCAGCCCTTTTGCACCGAGGACGAGGGCAGCCTGTGCCCAGCGCCCTCACCACCCCTGATGAGGTAGGGACCATCTATCCATCACTGCCACGTTTCTTTCTAGGGGAGACAGAAAGTGCAGTGCAGGGTTTGGGGCTTATTAACTACCTCCAGGGGCACTTCTGCAGGAATGTTTCTCATTCAGCCCAGGGGAAGGATGCTGAGAAAAAAATCCCACGTTTTCTTTGGTCACGGTATTGCCCCCACCAAGTGCAAAAGCTGCTTTGCCTCAGGGTGAGCCTGCACACCTCCAGGGGCAGGGACATAATGCTGACTCTGACTCCTCTTTCTTTTTGCATTCATCCCAGTTACAGCAAATACTTGTGCGCCCTACAACTGCGCCAGCAATTTCACCCGCATCCCATACATTTCACTCAGGATTTTTTTTTCCTTAAGCGGGGGAAAAAAATTCTAAACAAAATGGTGTTTGTAAACTTGGGGGGTGGGGGGGGGAAGGTCGATGATTTTGGCAGTGTTAGCCTCTGAGCAGAGAGAAATGTTATTCATCCATGCACAACATATAATTCAGCCTAAGTGACAGGCTCTGCTCTGGAGAAATCCTGGCCTGAGCTGGCTTCCAGAGTCAATTACCGCTTATTCCCAGGGAGGCGGGAGGCGGGGGGCCAGACGGAGCAGAGGGGGCTGCCAACAAGGCATGGGGAAATTTACTCTGTGTCAGCCTGCATGACACAGTACCTCATTTGTGGATAAATGTAAATCTGCTAGTTCTTTTTCACAGGCACTAAAATGTACAGTTTCTCCTCCCCCTTCCCTCCCCCTGTTCCCAAAACTGGAAAAGAAATCAGGACCATCTTAGAAAGCTACCTTATATTTCAATCAATCCTCTTTCATAAAAGTCATTTAAGGTAAATACCTGTGCAGACCTACAGCCCAACTATAACATTTACTATGGCCCAAATCCTGAATTCCTCACTCAGGCAAGTTTCCCGTTGAAGTTAATGGATTTTTGCTTGAAAAAGAGCTGAGTAAAACCTGAACACTGCCTAAGGATTTGGTCCTTTGCTTATTTGCCTGGAGCACTGCTGCAGTTCCAGAAGAAGTGAAAAACATGAATTAAACTCCTCCAAAATACCACTCCCTCAAAACTTAAGGGGTAAAAAAAGGGCATTGTTTTTGTGCATAAAACGTACCGAGAATCTCATCAAAAGAAGAATGATTCCTAGGGAAAGGATTTGGAAAAAGTCAAAAGAGAATATCTTGGAATAAATGAAGTACTTATTGCTGAAAAATGAGCTCAGATATATCTCAGCAAACTCTAAAGCTCAGAATTTACTGCATCATTCATGCCTTCTCCAGTAAGTTTCTTATCTCTTGTTTGGTATCACAACAAGGGATTCTGCATACTCTGTATGAAATACAAGACAACTGTGATTTTTGCAGTAATAAACTCTACACATGCATGACAAATCCAAGCATGCAAAATGTTTAACATCCCAGTTCACAGATACTTTGGGGACAAAATCCGATTATGAGTTATATGCCACAATAAATAGGGCTCAACGTTTCATAAAGCAATTTATAGTTCATAAAAATGACAAAATGTACCTGTCAGATAGAAGGCGGAGAGCAGATCTCTGTGCTGCCTGCTGGAAGAAAGGGCAGAGATGTTTATTTTATATTCTGACTTGAAAATTATGAGCACAATCAACACTTTAAAAAATGCGTTACACACATTTTTGTCACGTGTCCAAAATGTTAAAGTACGAGCAAAGTAGCAGAGAGTCTATAGTCAAATGGACATTCCAGCCTAGTAAATGTAAGAACACTTTGTTAAGTACGCCATAAACTAGAAGATTGTCAAAGCACCGCACGGTATTTGAGGTCTGAACTACTCTATTCAGACGATTTTTTCTGCGGGTCCCTGAAAACTCGGCAGGTCTCAGTTCTCTGCTTTCCCCTCTCCCCGCTTCCGCACTCCCACTCCTTCTCCTTTACCATTAGTCTCCTCCCATTCTTCCACAGAAACAAACATCACATATTTGGTTCCTTTTGCGATGAAGCCCGTAGCTATAATTATAAATTTTGCAAAGCTTGCCAGAGCTGCTGCAGACTTTTCATGAGCGCTGCCATGTTAATCTGCTGGCAACTTTGGACTACACAGTACAGGATTGACCTGTTGCTGGTTTGCTCCTCAGTTTTTTGCTTAGTACAACTCTTTGGATGGGGTGGGGAAGCATGGTGCTTGTTCTTGTGTTAACCAGCAGTTCTGGGAATAGAAATCGTAGCCTCTCAAGTTTAATACGACTCCCAAGCCTATCCCTGAGCTAGTTTGCCACTTTACTATTATTATTCTTTCCCCCCCTTCAATCACTTCAAGTGGTGTGATTCATGGCTTTGGCACAGTAACCAGCTGCTAAGCAAAGATGAAATCCATAACGTTTTGAAAATCTACTTTAAAGCCTCCATTCTACTTGGAGCTGCCCAGAGTGTCCCCTTCCCAGCCGTACCTGTCCAAGCTGTGCCCCACCTGGCACAGAAGGGACACAAAGCTAAGCAGTACAGAGAGTCAAGGGGTGGGGAATTAAACATTGATTTTCTCTTTGCAGCTGTCAGTAAATATGTTTTTGAAACCGTTCTCCCTGGCTTCTCAGGCTGCTGGGGGCTGCATCCCTATCCCTGAACAAACTGCACAGCTTGCAGGCATCCCGCTCAGCACTGGAGAGCATGGAGGTAACCTTTCTGGCTAGTCAAAATGCTGCTGACAGGCTGCAAAGACAGACTTGATAAAATCTGACTCGCAGTTGCAGTTACGGAGCATTTCACAGAAAGGTGTGAAAAGATCCCCTGAGCGGATCCCTGCAGATCTGACAGGAGTGCAGAAATACTTTGGGAAGGGTTTCTACTTAATTTTGGAAGCAGGATTTCTGCTTAGGGAGCTTTCTCAAATAACTTGGGCCTCCTGGGTTCCCTGGGGAGAAGTAGTCTGCTGTGTATCACATACCAAATTGTCAGGAGGCAAGGGCTATGCTGCAGCCCCTGTGGCTGGTGTGGCTTGCAGGAAGGTTTTCCTTAGCATTGACTTTCTGCAGTGGGAGTGGGAGTGTGTGCCCATGGCATGAACATGCTGGTTTTAGTGTTAGGAAAAGAATATGGGGAGTCTGGTATTTTTCACTGTCTCCAGCAGGTCATCCTATTTGCACACCCTTTGGATACAACTCTGTCCACGCCATCCAGGCCACTGGGTACAGTGCAGGCCTTAATGGAAGCAGCCAGTCTCCAGTTCAGCGAGTTGGCACCATTTTTACTCTCTCCTCTGCAAGGCACTCGTTATGACACAAATGCAGGAGAGACCCAAAATGTAGGTCTTATGGCTTAGCCTCTTCTTTAATGCCCCGGGCCAATGCAAGTTCTTCTCCTCCCACGTCTCATTACCATCACTAGCAGGAAGCTATGTCCATTTTGAGTTCCAACGTGCCCAGCTTCGATGCTGACCCCTGTGCTCTGTTATGCCATTGCCTGCAAAACTCAAGAGCTTCCTCTCACTATCAGAGCCCTTTTCCATGGCCAAGTTGTGTAGAGACCATTCAGGTCACCCCTCCTTCTCTCCTGCCAGCAGCCAGGGCTAGTCTTTCCCTCACAAGCAGCCATTATGTGGCGCTGCTGTTTAAGCCACTTTGAATGTTTCCCACTCTTGGCTTAAGCCACCAAAGGTGCTCATGTGGTTGTGCAGTGCAACAGGTTGGAAAACTGATCCAGCTGAAAAATAACTTTTCCATCTTTTTTTCTTTTTCCCAAGGTTATTTGCAAACTGTCTCTTCTCTGAGCTGCTTCCCCAGGAAGAGGGTGTCACATCGCAGGGTGTGGTGTGAGAATGGGAACGGGACTGTGGGGGCAGCATGCAGCGGAGACCCACGCTGCTGAGATAAGGGCATGTCTGCCAGTGAGGTTGCTTTCACCTGACACTGTTCTCAGGCCCTTCTGGGGAGCTGCAGAGCACTCCTGGAGCAAGACACTTGGTGGCTGCAATAGACAGAGGGCACTGAGGGAGACAGGCTGCTCTGTAGCTACAGGCCTCATGGACCTTATGGAGACCTCAAGAAAGGTCTTGGACTTGTATGACCCTAAAAGCCCCTAACATGGGAATGTGGCATGCATATCACTCTTTTATTTCCCTAAAATCCCTGATTTTGAGAGAGGGAGAAGAGCTGAATACTTTCTCTTCCAGTCTCGATGAAAGCTGCCCCCAGGAGGGAAGAGGAGAGGACTCTCATCTTGACCTGTTTGGTGTGCTAACCGAGCCAGGCCATGTGGTGTTGGACTGCAGCCTCAAGTGCCAATCTTCAGTTTCCATCTTGGTATGTCCAGTTGTTTTTGACAGCTTTGAAAAGGTGATCCCTTCTGGGCAAGAAAGTGAGTTCAGACGACAGGCAGGGCAGCAGAGAGAAATGTACAAGTGCTTTTCAGTGAGATCATCCTACTTTTTCAATTAGTCTTTCATTTAAAGTCCTTTAATAAAAGTCCTCCTTCACCAGGATGCAATGCAGATTGCATGGGGCGCCTCACTCTTTGCTTGGTGGTCGCACATTCTGTAAATGAGACTATTGATTTCTTTCTTAGACCATTTGAAAATACAATCGTGTTTGATTGCGTATTTGTGTGACCCCCTGAGTTGGTAATGGCCCCATTTCTAAATGATGAGGGAATCAGATCCAGTCGCAAGTTTACTCTTCCTCCCTAGAGAAACAGACCTATTGCCCGCAATGAAAGGCAGTTAGCAACTATCAGGCAATTTTAATTCTAGCCTATATTGCTCCCCTCTCCTGGATAAAGTGAGCTGTTGTAATTAAAGGTAGTTAGCAGTTCCCTAGCAAGTATAAATACTAGCAGCCACTAATTACAGTCTGCTCTCTTGTTCCCCTGCTACAGGACTGGGCTGCCCAACTTAGGGGGAAATATCTGCCCTTGCTTCTCGCTAACAGTTTTTTTGTGACCCCCCATTCAAAATCAGTCATGAATCCCCATGGAGGGTCATGACCCATAGTTTGAGAAACTCCTAGCTAGGGAAACAGCTTTCTGTGATTTATTATGTTTCTAATATGCTGGTATTATCTATGTAACAATGTAAGCAAAAGGGTGGTACTTAGTATCACATACTGCCTGCATGACTATTTTTTTAATAGCTTGATTTTGATTGCGCTATTTAATTTGCATTTTATTTTACATTGTTAACAACTTTACTGAGGCCAACTCATCATCCATCAAGAAAGATGAGAATATGTTCTACAGTCTTTATTATTCCTGGAAGTAAGTGACTATGCTGGTTATAGAAATTAGGGATAAGAAATAATTTTGAAGTTTGATATTGCTGACAGAATTTAAAGACCTCCAAGACTTACCACTAGAAAGTGCTTTATGGGAAGCTTAATATTCTCTTGATAAGTGATTGAGTGTGTTCACCAGTAATGAGTATAATCCTGAATTTTCATTTCTTGGAATCAGTGGGGCTACTGATGGAGGAAGGTTCTCCTCAATATGAACACGGATATTGGAGGCTAACCCACCACATAATAACTTTGATGCTGAGTAGGAATCAGGGAAGGGAAAAAAAATAGTTACTTAGGTGACTCAGGTACTTGGGCTAGGGAAACCAGCCACAGTAAATGAGATGAATTACTCTGTTTTGCTACATCAAGAGTTGTAAATTACAGGATACTGGCTGGTTAAACTTCTTCAACCCCTACCTGAGTTGGTTACAGATACATTAAGGGCAGAGTTTCATTGATCTGCCTATAGTTCATTAATCATTCATGAAAGATTCTAGCTGTACCCCAAGACTACTGGGACAAAACAAGTTTTCAGCCAGCAGTAATCATGTTCAGGTTCTCAATCTCCAGAGATTGCATCTCCTTTCTCCATCCTTTATTGCAGTGAGCCAGAGCTTGGGAACATAATCAGCAGATATTCAGGTTTCAGTGTGTGTTAAATGAGCTACCAAAATTACTTGAAGTGTCACAAGTTGCAATTTGTTGTTGAAGGGAAATCAAAAAGGAAATTAAATACTTTCATTGTAATTGGGACTGAGCAGCAAGCTAGTTCATTGTAATTGGGACTGAGCAGTAAGCAGAATGGGTTGAATACAGCTATTGAGCTGGAGATACAGGAGTATTAAGAGTGGTCCCCAGAAATCCCTCTTTTTCTTTTTTTCTTTTCATTTTCTTTTTTTTTTTTTTTTTTTTTTTTTTAAGTCTGGTTGGAACTGAATTGCTTCATAAACTTCTGGGATTGCAGGCATTTTTGGATAAGAAGCAAATGAAAACTACTGCAGAATGTTCTGCTGGGCTTGGAAGAGCGTCTCGGAGGCAGGCACTGCAGGCTGACTGTGGATGCATTTTCCTATCCCTCACCCATGGCATGCTTTGGCAAATAAAAGCCAATAAATCGACCATTGGCAGATTCAGACATTTTGCTTTCCATTTTTCCTGTCCTGTAGATTAATCGGTGTTATCACGAGAGAGCAGTTGTATGGAGTTACACCAGTTATACCAGAGAGCTCACTGAGATGGCGCAGGTGTACACAAGGTGAGAATTTGAACCATTTCTTTGGTGACAGTGTAACAATACGTACTACCTGTGCATGAGTAAATTGCATTGCTTCTAGAGCATCTTGTTGGTCTTCCTTGGGCTGTAGGTGCTGCCCTGAAACTGTGCATCGAACCATTTATGCTCTAAGTCAGCATTTCCCATATTAGCAACCACCCAGACTGCTGGATGTCACCCTGTATTGGACTGCAGTTAGTGAACTGTAGATGCACTTTTTCCAAGGCAAGGTTAAGGAAAGATGTCATCACTATATACTGCCATTTGGGAACCAGACCAAAACAAATACTTTTATATCTGTCTTCTTTCACATTTCACGCTTCATACATCTTTCACGTTGACTCTGTTTTAATTTCCTAAGGTTTTTGTTTGTTTTTAGCTTAAATGCAGCTTATTCCTAAACTATTGAAGCCAAGAAGAAATTTTGTGAATGGCACAACCTGAGTGCATGCCATAACTTGGGTCACAGGACTCTCCAGAACTTTTTTCCTGCTTCAGATCTGGGAGCTGTTGTGGACCTAGAGCAAAACTTCTGGATATGGTGAATCCACCTTAGTGCAACTACATGCACGGTTTTTCACGTTCCATGTTAAGATGTGAGTTTAGTCCAACTCTGTTTATAGGCACCTTCTTGTGCTGGAACTTATACCTTTGCCTGTGAGATGGAGCTGCCTTCCAGCCTCACAGCTCTGCTCCCTGCACTGGTGTTTATAGACTGTGATCAAGACAGCCACCAGCCCTGCTTTGGACAAGCTCAGTTCATTGCGTGGATATCTTTCACTCCAAGGCATGTTTTCTGAATGTGTTAGGCATCCTTCTCCCTCGTCTTGAAACCCTCTTCAGTTTTTGGTGTTCTCCTTGAAGAATGCAGACCTGCACAGTGTTGCAATGATGCTCTCATCAGCGCTCAAAACAGAGGTAATGAAACCCTTTCATACCTACAGACTTGCCCTGTTTAAATGCCCGTGAGTGCCTTGTGGCCACAAGAGTTGCCCAAGGAGCTCAGGTCAGGCAATTTACTGTAACTGATTCCTAATGTGCCTTCTCTCACTGCATTATTCTGTACTTTGCGCTGTTCCTAGGGGCTTTGTTTGAGGATTGCTTTCCAGTGTGGATTTCTGAGGGATTTAAAATCACTTGTAAACTACAGCTCAAGGATTTCTCTGTAAATTTGCAATATAAATGTGTGACTATGATTTTCACTGTCCAGTTGATACTTATTTAAGATTTACAGACTGTAAGACTTAAAAGGGTCTCCCTTCCTTCCCCTTTTGGAGTTGGTTATCATCAGAGCCACATCTTTTAAGAAACTATAAAATCCTTTCTGGATTTCATGATTTCTCCAGGCCTTTCAACACCTTGGTATTCATTTTTCACCCTGGAGTTTTATTATTATATTTCTGGTGTACATTGCTCTTTCTCCTCTGCTTTGCCCATTAATCTTTATTAATCTTCAGGGGCAGTACAGTCTAGTGACTTGAACATGGCACCTGGGATTGAAAGGCCCAAGTGCTAATCCTGGCTTTGCAGCTGACTTGCCATGTGGCTTCAAACAAGCCACATCTCAGTCTCAGTCTCCCTGTCTGTTCTATAGAGATGATAATTCTTGCTTAACTCTACCTAAATACCTCTCAGGGGCATTGTATTAAGTAGTTAATACTTGTTAAGTGATTTGGATCTCCAAATTAGTGTATAATCAGCATTGGAATTAACCATACAAAGAATTTTCTGTATCTGTAAATGCTGAGTCTCCTGTCCTGCATCTGTTCAGATTTCTCCTGCAGCCTGGCCCCAACAGCCATGCAGGGTTTCAATGCCGATGAGTTAACTTTAATCTTTTTCAGTGGAGAGGAGCAGAAGGAAAGTCCTTGGTACTTTACATTAATAAAATGGTTAATTTTCAATGACACTGGAGGAAGGTCTCAGTCATTGCAAGCGAAGCAGTGGTCACCTTGGAAAACCTCCTCTGTCTCCACAGAAGTAGTCTCCTTATCCAGGAAAAGGTAACTCGGTTGAAGTGCTGCTTACACTTAGTATATCGTAGGCAAAAAATGTCAGTGTTGTGCCACCGGCTTTACAAGATTTACTGGGCAGTCTGAAAGCTCAGAAATTAAAGTAGAATTTTTCTAAAAGCCCATATATGTGAAAATAGGGGAAATACAAGCCTGAATTCCCCAAATGGTGGTAACTCTGCCTAGGGAGGTGCTACATCAGTCGACTATGATGCATTTGCTGCTACTCAAGTATCTGCTCAGACTGTGCTAGGAAATAAAAAAGAAGATGGGGGATAACATCCTAAGTTGATTGAAATCAGTGGCTAAACTGCTGACTTCAGACGAGAGAGATTTCATCTTAGTTGCAGGAGAAATTGTAATAATGGTTCCCCAGTCCCTTTTTCTTAAATCCTGGTTTGGATAGATTGGCTGCTGGCTCTTTTTGCTTATTTCTCATCGTGTTCTAATATAGCTGCTACTCCCTTTATAATGTCCTTTTTTTATTCCAATTTATTTTCTTCATTAATTTCTTTTTTATTTCCTCAATCCCTTTCTCTTTTCGCGTTCCTTTTGTTTTCTGCCATGCTCTCAGCTGCCTCTTTCTCTGTTTCTGCTGTCATCCATCTCTGTGCGCCACATCTCCTTCACACAGCTCCTCATGCCGACACCACCCCAGCCCGAGCTGAATGGCCAAGGGGAGTGAAGTGAGCTTGACCTTCTGCCTTGCAGAAGGCAGCTCCTAGAGAGGCTGGGAGTCTGTGTTTGTATGCGTGCAAGAGTGCATGCATGCATGTGTGAGAGAGATACAGAGTCCCTACCGCGTTCCTCATTGCCTTCTGCTTCCCTTGCGCAGGGAAAGTCTGGGCTGATACTAAAAACACATAAGGTGAGAGGGATAGACAGGTACAGCGACATAAAAGTAACAGAGCAGGGTAAGCTAGCGTGTGCCCTGTGAGCTCCCGAATATGTCGGGGGTATGTTCTCCTGTTACAGCTTGTAATAGCTGCAATATTACAAACGACACTAATTTGTGCTCTAAATTATTTGTGACTGTTGGTTATTTAACGTTTCTCTTCCAGGCACGTTGGAATGAATTTGCTTGAAGGCAAACAGACGCTTTGTGGCCACACTTGAGCAGGGCGAAGGCTCGGACGCAGTGGCTGGCTTCAGCGAAGGCTCTCTGTGGCAGGAGGAGCGGCACGTGGGCTGATGGGCTCATGAGAGGCAGGGACAGGGGAAAGCCAGCTTGGAGATGTGGGACCTAATCCATTTTTACGCCCCAAATCAGCTGGCACTGCTGAATTGAGTGCATCGGGATATGTTCCCATGCCAGTCAAAACAGATGTTCATACAGTAATATCAGTTACAAAGGGGAAAAAAACCTAACCAAAGATTTCAAGAGGGTGGGGTTAAGGAAGGTACAGTACATACAGAGAGAAACTGTTAGGCTTGGAAAAAGGCGATACCAGTAGAAAAGGGCAGGCTTTGGAGATTTACTAGAGCTAAAACTTAGCTTAGTCACGGCATCCACATGAAGAGACAAGGAAGATGCCCTTGTATTTTAAGTTTATTTTCCAGTCTATTTTTAGAGGTTTGCTACTGAAGAGCCTGGAGATCAGAGTGCCATGTTTGAATTTCCCCAAATTTTGTGCACGTCCAAGAACCGAGCTGATCTCTAACCTTTTTCACTGTCATTCATGGTGGTGGCATTCAAATTTAGAGCTTGATCCTGCCTGCCAGTGCATGACAGACATTGAATCTGATTTTGTGAGATAGGCAGTGATGTGAGCCAAGTTTGGCAGGACAAGACTAAGCTCTTATTTTGTTTCATCTGACAGTTTCAGTAAGGCAATCTTGGTCTTCTTGTCATGCCTTGTGGAAGTGCAAATTTAGATGTCAGAGAGATTTTAAAATCAGAGCTGGCAAACCAAAAAAAAAGCTCATCTCAGCTGGCTTAAATCTTACTCTGGACTTTAGTTAAGTTGGACACCAAAAGGATTGCTTCTTTAATACACAGGAAATAATGGACTTATTTGAGTTAAGGAAGGCTGTTACAGTGGCTATTCCTCCAGTCTAAAAATGCATTCATGTTGTAGTGACAGAGGGCTGAGCAGAGCATTTGGATTAAGTACAAAACCACCTGAGGTTCCAGCCATTCTTTAGCCTAAAACTTAATTTTTCCACTTTTGCTTATCTCTGCTTTGTGCAGTTTTGACTGCAGTCAGACTCGCACGTGGCCAGACTTCATGAAATAAGTTTCCTGTGCTCAGTGGAGTGAGAAACTTCTCATCAGAAAGATTTTTTTTTTCCCCAAGTTTAACAGGGCACTTTTTGAGAGGGAAATTAATTTGCAGCTATGATGCAGGCACTGTGCTTTTTTTTTTTCCAGAGGTGAGTCTTCTCATCTCCTTTTTCACTCATTTTCCCTTCTGATCAAGCATCAAGTATTGCAGTGATGAAGAGGTGAATAAAAGGGAGCACAACACTAAAATGACTTGATGTGGTTAAAATATTTGGACATGGCATATGTGAACGCAATTAGCACTGCCTAAAAATAGTTCTAGTGATGAACAGGCCTATGCAGTGGCGTGTTATAATTTGCCCAATATGACTCTTGTCTCTAGATGTACCTGACTCTGCGCTCTGCTTGGCTGATCTTCGACTTCAGAGAGTGCTGTCCTAACAGAGGAAGCCTTATGGAAAGAAAGCTTGTAGCCACCTTGCCCCTTTTTCAATTTGTTTCAAAATTAATTACAGATTGCTTTGAATTAGCTGGAATATTACATTTCATATGCAGAAGTAGTGCTTATATAGACTCTACTAAAAATTATTCCTTCTGAAAGAAGGTGCATGTATGACCATTCATTTCAGGATATTTTTTAACTTTTTGTTGGTTGTTAGTCCATATCCAGAAGTGAGAGAGGAAAATGTCCTACACATTATTAAAAAGATTGTCTTTAAATGCATTCTTTCTCTCTTGTTTCTGGCTACTGTTAAAGAAATGAAGCATGATGTTATGACTTAAAAAAAGAAATAATTTTCTAATGCTATTTACGTAGGGACATGGCCACAGCAATTGCCATTGGCCACATAGATGGACTTTGTCCTGTCGCAACAACAGGATGGATTTGGCTGGTCCTAAATTCCTGTGCTGCAGACAATCCTGCCAGAAAGATGCATTTCCAATGCTGAGCCCTGGCATCCCTCAGCACATACATGATGAGGAGGAAACATAGGCACACATGTCCCCATTGGAGCTGTGGGTGCAACATGAATTAGCCTCAAGCTTTCTGGCTCAGCCACAGCCAGGGTGATACTGGAGCACGAATGGGTCCCCCGGGGCCAGCAGCCCACCCTGGCTGTCCCCAGGCTGCCGTGCACAGGGGGCAGCCCCGGGCACTGGGCTGGGTGGGCTGCCATCGCCCTGTGGGGCTCTGGCTGGCAAGCCAGACCAGGCTGCAGAGACTTTTATGTTACCATGCTGAAGCTGGTCCTGGTAAACTTTCTCGAGGCTGCTCTTCCCCTGAGGTCTCCTGTGAAGGGACATGACTTTCTGTTTGCCTTGGCTTGCCTGTGTAGGGGCCGGGTTTGCTCAGACCCTGCAGGGCCAGCCTGTCCCTGTCCCTTAAGGAGGGCAGCCACTCGCAGGCAAACGCTGCCTTCCCTCTTTCTTTGGTGCAGGGCACATGAGCAAAATTAATGAACCCAAGCAGATTGTTCGCTGCCTCCCTTGCACTGTGCACCGAGGATGTCTTCAGCCCCCGCATTTACCTGCTGCTGCAGAGGTATAGTCATACGATTATTAAAAAAAAAAAAAAAGTACTGAAGTTGGGTCTTTTGAGATACAGCAGGGGCTGGAGTGAAGAGCCATGTCCCCAGGAGTGTGTTCTGATCGCTTCTTCAACTTCTGTTTATACAATTTTACAAAATTTTGGCAGGAATCAAGAGCACATACCAGGGTGTTGGCTTTTATGAATCCCATGGGATGTGAAAGTCAAGCTGACTGAATGAACTTTGGTTACATATTCCAGACAAGCACAATGACTCTATTTATTCAGACTTGGCAGCCAGAATGCAGATTGACTCTGTGGGTAATAAATTTTCACAGCCACAAAACTTCAGCGGCAACCAACCTGATCCCGCGCAGAAGAAAATGCATACAAGGAAGCAGACTTGGGTTGCAAAAATACATTAGATTATTATTCCATGTATGCGTACCAGTCTGTTAATCTATTTGACTATTGATTGACATGAATTGCACAAATGATGCCAGGGATCTTTTTCCCCTTAAAGGAACTACTTTCTATTACAAAATTTTCATATTGTAAAAGGATAAGCAGGGGGGAAAAAAAGAGAATTGTTCATATTACAATTGACAATCTCCTTTTAATATTTCACCCAAGACTGATTTAAGTTATCCAGTGACCTCTGTGGAGAAGAGCAGGGTATTATAATGGGGACTGTTTCATGTGCTATGCCACACTTCAAGGAACCAAAAGGCAATAACCACTACAATTCACTACTCCGAACAATCTTAAGTACAATTTTGACATCTTCATGCTACAAAGCTTCAGATGCTTTCTGGGAGAGATGATGATGAAATTATTACTCTATGTGTTATAAATCAAAATGAATTGGCTCTTTAACTTGCAGATTTATGTTAACTACCTTGGTATCTGTTAATTGCATGCTCTTCAGATATTGATTGGGGATTAAAAAGTATATTTTCTTCAATCTGTGTGATATAAAATATGCCAACAGGAAATTTTCCCTCTGCATATTAGATCCTATGATCACTGCCTGTAAAATTAAAATGATCAGTTTAAATGGATAAACTATGCTCATTAAAGAGGAAAAATACATTTATGTAATTAAAATTAAGAGACTAATATGTGTGGATAATGTAATTACTGTGGGTGCACACACACTCAGCTCAAACCCAGCATCTTTTGCCTCTCCTGGGTCTGTGAATCTCGCTACCTTAATTGCTGGCACGGAGGGAAGGGTTGGGAATGCCTTGCCCGCTGTGGGTCCCAAAGCTCTTAATCATTTCTCTGTCTTGCATTTGGCCTCCCTTATCCATGGCTCACATTCCTTGGGTCAGTCACAGCCCTCCAAATGCCAGCCCTGGGAGCACAGGAGCACCTGTCCCCCTTTGCACCACTGCAGAAACTTTCCGTTCGCTGCTCAGTGATTTCAGATGCAAACACAAAATCTCCTCCGAAGTTTTCAAAGTCTTTCCCCTGAACTCCCCCATTTAGAAATTAGCAAAATGAAAAGCTTACCAGTTCTTGTACAGCTCACCTTCAGCTCTTTGAGAAACTGGACTACTTAAATGAGTCTGATATGGCTCAAAGATTAACTTATTACTTAAGGAATATCTGGGAATCACTCATGTACTGTTCCTATCCCTTCATCTTTGATTTCCCTCTTTCCTGTTCCCGAGCTCAGGAGGAGATCTGAGATTAAAGTAAAAGGAAACGGGTTGTCCCACTGACATTTAGACACAGATCCAGGTTGTAATCTGTGTATTTATTGGCAGAGGCAGTCTGTGTTAATTCTTTTTTGTGCCTATTTCCTGCTAGGTAGATGGAAACGGAGTGTTTTGTTTATCCAGCAGGCATATTTATTTAGGATTGTTCGTTAAGCAAACCTGCAGGTCTCAGCTGAGGTTCTGCAAAGCATTTCATATAGCAGGAGCCAGCCTGTACCTCCAGGAGATTTTTATCTGTACAGTCAAGTTAGAAAAAAACTTGACTAGGAAAGGGGACCAAATTACAAAGTAATTGCTGAAGGTTGCTCACACTAGGGCCCGTGACAATTAGAAGTGAGTAATGAGATCTCAGCTCTGCTCTTTGCTGTGCAGGTAGCAAACTGTCCTGGCTCTGCAGAGCTTGTTCGAGCACTGAGGCGAAAGACGCAGGCTACATCAGCTGTACCTTAAAGCTCTGGTTACTGAGCAAAGACCTTGCGTAGCACACATAATACTGAACAATACAAGTGCATGAAAGATATATGAGTTGTAAGTGGTAGTGCTAAACCAAAGGTACTATGTGTGCATGCCCAAACGGCAGTACTTTTCCACTGTCCCTTCTCCGCCTAAATCTACTAACATTCTTTTATTTCCTGCATGATATACACTTTCACATGTCTTCTTCTGCTTGATATGAAGCAAAACAGAATTTCAGCACTCATGCTCTACCAATCTGTTCCACACTGACATCCATCATGCAGGATCCCATCTCCCTCCTATCCAAAGGACAAACTATCGCTCCTGACCGCTGGCTCTCCCCTCCCCTACCACCCAGCCCCTCGCTGCAAGCACCACAGCATCTTGGTGTGCTATTGTTATTCTTCAGACATTCCTTCTGTCCCTCACTTTACTTTGCCCTATGCTGTCTATGCACCATATTTTAAACTATCTAGACAGGCAGAAAGGCTAATTAAATGTGAAGCGTTTCAGGATGAAATACATTAAACAAAAAGAAATTGTATAAATATGTAAATAATTGAATCTATATGTGCTGCATCTTCTTAACACCAAGAAGCTTTGCTCAAAATAGATGAAATAATGTTTCAGTATAAATATTAAAAGGTTTTGATTTACCTGTTGTTTGGAATGTATTGTAAAATAGAGACTTCTAATAACAAGACTTAAAGAAAACCCTGGAAGAGCTTCACGCCTACATACCTAGAATTATTGGTCTAAGATCCTGAATTTCAGAAGTCTAGATAGCTCCAGTTACCCTTGACTGAAATAATCACATTTGAAACTTATGTTATATCCAGGTCTGCATCCATCTGTGAGATGCAATCAGAGGCAGTACTGCCCTCATATACTCTGGTGAAGGCACGGGACATGCATTTTAGTGCAAGAAGGAAGAGAAGTGGCTCTTGAACTCTCGTCTCCAATCAAATCACCCATGCCAGTATACTGAGAAGGACAGAGCATGGCATAGCACTGCTTGGCAATGAGGCACTCGGCTGGCCATGGGAAAGTCAAGATCCATCCCTATTCTAGTAAGTACTTAATTATTTAGAGAAAACACAGCAATGTTTTATGGAAAAATTGGGAGACCCCCCCACCTCCAACAAAACCCAGCTCTCCTGATATGTGGAAAACTTTGGCTGACGTATCTGCTCCCAGTCAGGTAGTTTGGGGTCGTTAAAACCCAGGCAAGTGCCCTAATTGCTGTGTTATGGAGTGAATCAAATGCACAGCCAAGGCTTTCTCTCAGTTGTCCTTAGCTTTCTTAGCACGCATGGGCCATGCAGAGATGGATTGAAAACGCTTGCAGGAGAGGTGAGGGCTGGGGGGACGCCAGTGAGGCTCTAGGCAGGTAAGAGGGGAGCAGCCCAGTGGCTAATCCCTGGAGCCAGTTCGTGCTTGCAAGGTTTGGCCTCAACCCTTAATCCAGAATTCCTGTTTCTCCCCTCCTTGGCCGCTCTTTAAAATAAAACAAATTCAAATCAGGAGGAGACTGATACAAAAACCTTCTGGGTCACATCAGGGTAATAAATCAAGAGCACTGCAGACCGTTCCCCACCAATACAGCAGTTAGCACACGCGGGCTGGCTCCAAGCAGCAACATCTGCTACTCCAGTTACAGTACTGCCATGTATTTTGATAACCTTTATGTATGTTTTGAAAAAGCATTAGCAAAATATTTGCAGTAGCTCAGTCTCCACATGAAACATGTTACAAGTGAAATGTTAGTTGTCTAGTTCTTACCTGGTCATTCTCTTCTTCATCGCTGCTTAACTTGAGGTCATCTTCTAGCATTCTGGAAAGCAAGCAGGAGAATAAATTATAATTTACCAAAATGCTTTAATCTGCTATTTTTTCTGAGCTACTGTAAACATTTATAATTTAAATAGAGAGAAAATATATTTTATCCCAGTAACTCTGCAGATGTGACACTTGCTTTATAATTTTTTCTTATCCAGTTGCTAAAACTAACTTCTTAATTCTTTTCCTACTATCACCGCCTAAGAGAAAATGTTTACTAGAGTAATAATGGATTTTGCAAAGATTCTTGTTATTACAATCACTGACAAACAATTTTTATATGCTAAAAATAATATTTTTGATGCTGACAGGTCAGTAGTCTCTCTGAAAGGAAAATTTTGCTCCATTTGGCTTTGAGCTTACAAAACAGAAGTAGATATTTACACTGGCAGTACTGCAGCACAAAATAAGATTCAGTGATGTTTCCCAAAGGCCATTTTTGCTTTATTGCATGTTTGATGTAAAATTGACATTGACTGAAACAATTAAAACTAAAATATATTGTCTAAGTACACAAGAGTATTCACAAGGATTTCACTGTCATATAAACATAGAAAATAATGCATCTTTTCTAATGGAGATTTCATCCTCCCTTCCCATATCTTTTCCTCAACTTGCTTAAACTGGCTTACAAAGAAGAGGAGTTTGTTTTTACCTCTATGCATTTCTTTTACAAGCTAGGATTAAGTAACCAGCAGTTAAAGGAGTTGAAGAGGTGCAAAGATTTCCCCCAGTGCTTGAAAGGTCTTCAAGAATGGGACCTATTTTTAAAAAACGCCTCTGTAATAATAATAATAATTCAGAAAGTTGCTAAGTTTTCTTGCGTTCTGGGAAAAGAGAATCTGTAATTTTGTCTCACCTCCAGAAGAAAGCTTGGTGAGCAATTCAAACACATCCTGTGATGTGGGTGGTCCCTGGAGTGTAAATATATCAAGAAGACATATGTAGTAATTTCAAACCACCTCCTTGTACTTGTGCCTAGATCTTCCAAGGGTGTGCCTGAAAAGCATGACTCTTACACAGATGACATGGTGTGCCATGTCTTAAAAGATCACCGAGCCTAACTACCCTCTCCTCAGCTCCTCACTATACGTACAGTGCCTGCCTGTCCCTGCCATCGCAGCTGCTTCCCTATTTCCCCATGGCACCTTTCGGGGAATGTAGGTGTGTAAGAACAGGATCGGATGTCAGAGCAGAAACTCCCACTAGTTCATCTCTTACAGGATCTTGTCTTGCTTTTTTCCCACATTCCTTCTATTTGTGCCAAGATTTTGCTTCTGTGAAACCAACATATCAAATTCAGCAAAATATCATTGCAATGCAGACACCTCAAATATTTAGGACACCCATCGAGTTAGAGGGACTTGACAATCTCACAGCAGGACTTGCCCGTGTTTTATCCAGAAATATCTCCATAGGCAGGAAAAAGCTTGCCCTGCCATCTCCCAAGCCAGCAAAAATGCCGGTGGCCATATATTGATGCAGGCACCAGCCAAGCTAACAAGCCCTGCTAAGAAGTAGGCAAATGGGACAGGTATGAAGGACACAGGATATAGCTCCTAGGAGCCAAAACATGTCAGAGAGGCAAAGGTTCCTGTAAACATTGCAAGATCCACATTGGCTTTGGATCTCACCCCTTACAGGGATACAAACAATCTTATAATTGCTCATTTTTTTAGTTAGATATGTTTAGGGCATCCCTGAGAAAACAATGCTTGAAAATAGGAAGCTCAGATCTGGGACTGGGCACTGTGCAATTAAATGTGATGAAATCTGCACTGATAGTGATTTAACCAGAGAAAAGATGTGGTTGTTGTGTGAAAAGCAGAGCACCAGGGTGTCACTGCCTGCTGTCCCTTGAGTTTGAGTGTGTGAATTTCTGCTAGTGAGGTGGTAGTTAAATACATTATTTAAGATTTAGCAATTTAGCTCTTCTCCTAAACAGAAGTTGTAAAAAAAAAAGTGTACAATGAAATGTTCTAGGTAGCTCTATGTAATTATTAGTGTCCTGGCTTTTTGTATCAATATCAAAATATGTGTATTGTGAGTCTATGATTGGAAACAACTACGATGCTTCGAAGACTTTAGGTTTTATGAAGCTGTAAGTGGAGCTAAGGTGAGGCACCAGGAGTGCAAGCAGGAACCATCCACACAAAAGGAACAAGAAACCACAGTGCTGGCCCATCAACCTCTCCTTGCTTGTATGTTTTAGCCCATCTTTATTTTCCCTCTCTGTTTCTCATTGCAGAAGTGCTGCTCTCCAAGAAAAGCACTGCCTGCCCGGGACTTGTGGCCCCTTTTGGAACTACCGTCAGTGTACAAACAATCTCCTAATGCTGTGGATAGGAAAAAACAGGTCATCATAAAATGCTTGCATGCTTGCTTGCTTTTTTTTTCCCTAGAGTGGGATCTGGCCCACCTGATCCATGTTTTTATCACAAGGACGTATCAGGTTAAGACAGCTTGCCAATGTAGAGGTCTACCTTGTAAAGGCAGGAGCTGTTTTCCTACTGTGCAGGTATAACATCCGTGCCTAAAAGTCTTCACTGGTTCCCAGACTGCTTTCACTGTCAGATGAGGCCCTCAGCCTGATCTACAAAGCTACAGCCAGAGCACGACACACTGTCACACTGGACTTCAGCTTCACCCACCAGCAGTCCTGGAGAGTGAGGTTCCCTGGACACCAGGCAGCTCTTAAAGCCCAGGCTGAATCACATCCTGGGTGAGGAAGAGATATTTGTGTTAGAAGGACCCCAATTTGCAGTAAGCGTCTTAAGGAAGCTAGATCAATTTTGAGTCTGGATGCTTTTGAGGAACACGCCTCCTTGACAACGCATCTCCATCATGACAACTATGATGGTTACAAGAAAAAGTCCATAACTGGACCAGCAGACCCCACTTGAATAGCAGGAGTAGAGAAGGAAAATACTTTAAGCTTACAAGAGGCATTACATTGATTTGCAATTTATCTGAAAAGCACTTTGGTACAGATCCAGCACAGAATGAGCTTTGGTGAACCCGATGTTAGCAAAGCACTTCAGATCATGTTTAAATCAACCTCTGCTCAGGACTGAATTTCTTTACGTATTCTGGCAAACTAGTACAAGGATGAACAGGCAAACACATACAAGCTCATGTGCAAACACAGCCTTTTCAACACAGCCTATCTATAACTATTTTCTATAGCACCTTTTTCAAAATACGCAAGATCCAGGCCAGTAAGTAACATCGTCCATGGGCTCAAAGATTTTTCGAAATGGATTTGGCTTTGATGTAAAAAGACAAGTAAATATAACTTTGTAAACAAAAGCTAGGAAAATCACGCGGCACTCAAAGCGGCTCTGAAAAACGCACACCACCACTTAGGGCTCCTGCACTTGAAAAGAGTGCATACGGTCAGGAAGTTACTTTGCAGGACTTAATTACACGTTTTTAGTGAAATCTTTGCGAGGTCGCGGAGGCAGTGAAGGGTTGGAGGCTGGGGCGGGAGCACTCACTGCACTCTAATTAATGCATTTGTTCCTTTCTCTGCAAAGAACGTGACAGGTAGAGACGTAATGAAAGGAAATGAGGATGAGTTTGGGATGTTGAGAAATGCCTCAGCAGACCAGCTGCTTTCTTTCTCCAGTAACCAATTAAGGGGTTGCAGCCAGGGGTGCTGGGCCACTCAGTCACGGTGGGAAAGGAGGAGGGTGAGGGCTACTTACAGGGAATGGAAAATGGTCAGAAAGTCTTCTAGAGGGCATCAATATCCAATATCTGCCAATACCAATGTGACTGTGTGTCCAAATCTCCTACATAGCTTATTGGAAAGCCTGACCTCTTTCATCTAGGGGCTGCTCACTGCGTTGGTTCAGTAGTCGACCAGGGTGGAGTGACCACGTGGGGCACTGCAGAGGGACCCTGTGGGTCTCCTGCTCTTCCCAGCAAGTGGAAGGGCCAGGAGATGCTCCCGGACAAAGGTAGCTGGGGTTTGGGATGGGACACCATCGCAGGCTGCCTGGGAACCACCTTGCTGAAAGGCAATGGTCAAGTCAAGATGTGCAGCTTCACTGGTTTTTCTGTCTGTCTTTTTTCCTGATTTATTGTTACTGGAAAGTCAAGTCCCAAGCAACAATTATCTTCAGCCACAGCCAGAGTCCAGGGGATAGCAGGAAGACATCTAGTTTCCCCTCCAGGAAGTAACATCAAAGTAACAGCAAGTTTCAAGTGTGAGGCTAGAGCCAGGGCCCAGGTCAAAGATTTTTGGGTTTGAAAGCTGGAGGAGAAGGAACTGCTGGGGAAGGATATGTCGATGGTGTGGTGTCTGGGGCAGATGGTCTTCAATGGCCAGCTGGGAATCAGTTGCAACTTTTAATGTCTGGAGTCAGTCTGCGACCCTTCCAGCATAGCCCCACTTAGGAGGATATCTATTTTCTTCTAAGGTGAAGACATGACTTCACCCAGGAGTTAAACTTCACATCTGTTGGTGCACACGAAAGAAGCAGCAGGCATCACACCTTGCGTCTTACTTCAACCTCTGATACATTTCACATTCCTTGGCCTAATGAATTCTTTCCTTCCCCCCTGCAAATTACTTATTGAGGCATAAAACTCTCAGAAAATGCCTGTGTGGTTCTGTTTTGTGATTAAAAAGATTCCCTTTTGGCACATAAATCAAAGGACAAGAGAAGAGGCCCTGAAGATTTTCAAGAGAGGCTATGAAAATGAGGGGCAAAACCCTCCTTGTGTCCCTCTGGTGGTCTAAGCTACTATACGTGGTATGGTCTTCATGGTAATTTTGATAATTAGACTAAAAAAAAGATCGAAATGGGAAAGGAAAAATATTGATACTAATTAAATCATTAACACTAATGCTTTAGGAGAGAACATGCCAATTGTTTGCAAGCCTGGGGCACAAATGTATGTATGTTGCAATTCTCATTTAAATAACTTCAGAAGTCACCATCTTTGCAATTTGTGAAAGGTCGCATGAATGTGTTAATCCGATCAAGTATATTGTTCCATTTTAATGCTAGGCAGCATCCCAGTCCGAATACTGTGTTTATTAAGGACTTTTGTGATTTCTGCTCATTATATTGGAAAGGAACTTCAGTAGCGGAAAAATACTTTGATTTTAGCTGAAGATGAACCCCACAAAGCAAAAAGTTGTGATGAAATATGAAAATCAGATAACTAAGCACTCATTCGAGTTTATGCCACTGCAATGTTTCATGTGAATGAGACTGTTTTTGGAAAATTATCTTATTTTTTAATGCATAATATTGACATTTTATTTTGTTTCCCATAAATGAATAGTGACCTTTCAAGAACTGGTCATTAGTTTCAATACTACCAGAAACCCAGAAGAAAATAGCTATTATTCTAAGTAGCAGTATGGTAGAAGGGTCTCAGACTGACTCCAGATATTTAAAGGCACAACTGATGTGCTGATATAGAGAGAAGAAAAGTATTGCTTCACGTTGTAGGAAAACAAAACAAAACCTGCCTGGAGGCACAATGCTGTGTAAGACCTTTAACTCTTGTTTTCAGTAAACTGAGAGAGAATGCCAGGTGGGAATCTGCCGTTCCTATCCAGACTGTGCCCTTACGTTACTGGGATTATTTCAGCTATGAGTGCTCACGTACATAATATCACTTTAAGCTCCAATAAGACAAATGTACCTTCAGTTTTTGTTGCTTTTGAAAAGAGAAAGGCAAGCAAAAATATGCCTGGTAAGAAGTACGGAGAATTCATAAGAAATAGATGAACACGTTTCTTTCCTTAAAAAAAAAAAAAGAAAAAAAAAAGGGAAACTAATGTTGTTGCTATTATCGTGGTTACCCGCACATAACAGATGGCCAGTTGTATTTGCTACTTACCTGCAGCCAAAACAGGTATTTCAAATATCTTTGTTTACTAATCCTAAATACAGGAGTAGCTGTTTCTATGCAGTAGTAAATTTTAATTAATTAGATTCTAATCGCTGAAGTTATTTTTCACTTTAGTGCTATAACTGATGCAAATGTTTCACTTTAAAAAAGGTCATGCATTTATATTATCTGAAAAGTAGTATCTATTTGTGTTTTATACAAAATAACGTCAAAAGCTTACGGGTTGAGGTAAACAACTAGATCAAGAGGGTATTTTATAAATATTGTAATAGAGCTTTCAACAGGCTTGTAATACCTATGCAAGCATCACTTGCAACATCTAAAATTCACTCTGAATATACGACATTTAAGTTGTAAAAACCCTCAACAAACAGTTTGTGCAAGTTCTGCTACACAGAAACATGTAGGAAAACACGATTATAGAGAATACTGTCAAATCTAATTAAAAACAGAGGAAGAAGGCCAGTAAAATCAGGCTGGTGAAATATTAATGTACTTAATGCTGGAATGAGGCATATATATCAATGTGAGATTTAATTCCAGAGTGTAGAATTTAAATGCCTGAAAAACGAACTCAGTCTATAGAAATAGAATTAGCAATTCCAATAAAAAATAGATGCTCTGAAGGAGAAGTTTTCTGTCCTTGGCTTGAATCCATCTAGGCTGGTCTACACAGCTCTCCAAAACCATTTAAACCAGCTAAATGCTCTGCTAAATTCCCATTACGCTGAGCGTCTCATTAGAAATTCAAGGCAGTCCTCTCCGAGTCATACAGCCATTTCTCCTATGAGCAGAAGTTGAAATAAGGTTTCCTCCGCAGCAGCTGCCCCGGTGAGCGACTGTGTTCGCCCCGGTGATGTTTTCCCCCTTTAAAGAAAGGGAGAACAAATGCGATTGAATCATATCCTGAATTTTCTAACTCCTTGGCAAGGTGGCAAGGAAAGTGCCACACAGTCCACAGTGCTTCCCTGAGAATGGCATTTGGGCAGAAGGACCCAGACTACCTCCTTAAAAATGCGAGAAATTCTTCATAAAAGCAGGGAAATGAATCCCTGTGAGCCCACACCTTGAACAAGGAACCCACCTAAAAATGCATGAATACTCAGAGAGAGGGAAAAGTGATGAGCGACGTACTGGCAGCTCACGCCTAAGCACCAGCCTAAGTAGTCCAATCACTCTGAGGACTTACCAAAGTTTCATAGCTAATCACGCTCTGTGTGACAAGAGGAAATACATTTGGGGAATAAAAGTTTTGAATGCGCTGCTCGCAATTTTCCAATCCATTTCTTGCGTCCCTGCCCCTGTTCCCCCACAGGCTCTCTGCCTGTGATTAGCAGTTATTTACTAACTCTCCTTCTGATTTCCTAGCAATTGCTGATGCTGCCATCTACAAAATATTCATTTCAAATACGAAATGAAATAAGAGTGCGTGAACTGCGCTACTGCCTTGTGTGTCAGCCATCGTGGCAGAAATCTTCGGGAATTTAATGTGTCTGAGACAGAACTGCCACTGCCAAGTCTCCCCACTGAAGGTGAAGCATCTGATTTTGTACTCGGTGATTATTTCCTTACAAATAGCCTCTTTCTGCCTAATCCCCAGCATTACAAGCATCTGTCCTCATGCTGGAGTCATCATCCCACACATTTTTATTCTCGTGCTCCCTTGCAGATGACTGCAGTCATCTGTAGAATGCTGACCGTTCATTTAGCAACATTCATACCCAAGGCTGCGGTGGTGTTTATCCCTATCTTGCTGGTCGGGCGAGGGAAATGAGATCATTCAGGCTAGAGGTTCTCAAACTTTGCTGCGCCGAAATGAGAAGTGTCTTGGATGATCAAAGCGATGGGGAAAGTGGCAGCCCCATGTCCCTCTGTGATGCCCTGGACCCTGCCCTGCACTCATGCCATCTCTCTGTGCCAGGGCATCCTGCTGATGCTGACTCCCAGCTGCCTGCTCACCTCCATCTCTCAAGCATTTTCAGAGTCGCAGCTTCCCAAGTTAGAGTCCTCACTTAGAAACACAGTCAGGAGGACTTTCCTCGTTTGGGATACACACCTTCAGGTTGGTTTCTTTCAAGCCTCCTTTGTTTAAGTGAGGCTGACTTAGTAAATTATTCAGACTATTTGATAACCTGCTCCATCCTCACTGTCTTTCTCTGTCATCCTCCACAAAGTTTTCCCATCAGTGAATATACTTTCCTACCATATCCTAGCTAGCAACGCTGGGTCTCCTACTCATCCCTGTACAGCTGCTCACAAACATGCCCCTTTGGCCAGGAGCCCTCACTGGCATGACCTTCAGAACTGCTTAAAGCTAAGATATTTGTAATTTGCACTTAATTGATATTGTATGCAACACATTTTTAAAGCCTTACGGAAGTCTATTACAGCTTCATCAGTAACTTGATCAACCAAAGTTGCCAGCTCCTCACAGAATGAAATCAACTTCGGTTGGTAAGAACTTACTTTTTTTTCCTTGAAAGTAAAACATCGAATGCTAATCATTATGCTCTTATCCTTCAGTTCCTTAGTGGTATTAAAGGAACCCTGTTTGGGCTCCCACCAAACTTTCTGTGCAGTAGTAGGTATCAGGCAACCTGTCCTTAAACTTTCTTCCTTGGCCTTTTGGCGTATTGCACAGCATTAGCTGTCTCCTGGGCTTTACCCCTCATTTCAAGGTACTTCACAAATGACCCTCAGATTTTGCTAGCCAGTGGCCTGCATGGCTCTAAGGTAGCACGGAAGATCTGAGGCTTATGGATACTTGTATCTAGGGTAACTAAATTTGAATAATTTATTCTCTCTAGACACTGTTCAGCTTCCTGACTGTCTATTAGGCACGCTGCTTTTTCTCATATAAAAATATATTTATCGACTCTAGTATTATTAACAGCTTTAATATTTCCAGCCAATAAGGGGCTCTTGCTAGATTTTTTTATTTGTTGTTCTTTATATACTTTAAGAAAACCTTTATTCTCATTGTCCTTGAACTTTCTTCTGGTATACTCCACTCCTTTTATCCATCTTCAGCATTTTATAACTTCTCTTTTAGATTGATTGTTATATTCCCCTTTCATGTTACATGTATTTTATATTTCATCTCTATTGCACAGATTGCTTTTTCATTTCTAATTGCTACTTTTACTTCACCACTGAAGCTGAGCTAGCTTTCAGCAAAGTTTGTTTTTTCCTTGAGTGTGGAAATGCAACCTTTTGCTAACCTAACAAGCTCTGCTTAAAAAAATCCAAACTTCCTTGTTTCTACGTTCTTCTACCCCTTCAATTTCTGATCAACAATTCCTTCCACTTTGGGACACCAACCTTTCCTTGTTGGGACTGTCCTTTATTGGTCCAGCTTGGATGTAATAAAATCATGATCTAGTTCCCAGGCAACCATGTGCTTCCCATCCAGTGACTGATGTATCTTCATTCAAAGCAGGGGTGAGCATGTATGGTCAAATGTCCTCAGTCCTAGAAAAGTGCCACAAAGACCATCCACAACCTTTATTTTAATTTAATGGTCGGCCATGCTGGTCCTCTGGTGATACCTTCAAAACTAAGACCTCTGCTATCCACCTGATGAATCTGCCTTTGCTTTACAGATTGGTGCCAACGGAGAAGCTCTGTCCCCTCCTGTAACTGGAGTTGATATTCAATTATATTCTGGCTCTGGGATAAAGAAAAAGATTATTTGATATCCCCAGCTGGAGCATTTCATGTCAATAAAGGCTACACGAGGGGACAAACAGACTAATTTGGTCCCTCCTGATGGCACATGCCTGACAGGCAGATACAGAATATATTCTGTTGCAGAATATATATATATGGCACTGAGTGGTGCAATAGGAACATATGGGAACTATACCTCCTCCATAACCTTATGAGCTCCAGGCAGTAGAAGCACGGCTGTGAAAAACACACCAGGACCCCCAAAGTTTTCAGCATTTCCTTTTAAATACTTTTCCTAGCCATTTCCTGGAAAGCCACTATATGTATTTTACTCAGTCCCGTCTGTAATACTTATAGCTTCATTTAGTTTTAATATAGTTATAAATGGGCTGTAGCAGCTTGCTTCTTTTAATAACTAAGTAAATGAAACCCTGTCTGTAATAATAAATGAGCCATCCATCTGGGAGGCCTCCAGTAAAAATTTCAACAGGTATTTATTGCTCCTTTATGTAAACAGTACTCTGGACAATACAAGTGATTATACTCTCTGACAGCCCAGTCAGGAAGGAGACAGTATAGTTTTGGATGAGGTTCCAAAACGTACACACAGAATTTACAAGTTTATTTGACTAGATAGAGACAAAATGATTAAAACAAGCAAATAAACAGACAAGAACCCAGTTTGCTACTGTGAAAGTCAGCGTGTCATTTCATTTGAGGATATGGGCTGTGAGAATAAAATATAGAAAATTGACAGGTCCGTGGTGCAACAGACTTCTCACAATCCCAGATGCTTCACAGACCCTCCTCAAACAAAACCAACCCCCCCGCCCCGCAGATGTGGAAGGAGTTTCACTGTAAAATCAACATTCTATAGAGACTTTAAAATATATTGTGCCCTCGTAGGTTCTCAAGGTAAGGAAATGCAGTGCCTCGGGAGTTCACCCATGGACACTGTTGCTCACACACTGGAAAGGGCAATAACATGACACTTTTTCAATAATGAAATTTTAATTAAAAAAAAAAAAATCTCATTGCCAAAATCATCTTCATATCACTATTATATTCCGCTTCCTAATTACATACCATTACATTCTGCTATTGTTGAAATAATAAAATGTCAGAATATATTGTCAAATAATTAATTCAGTGTGTGGCAAGAGAAAAAAAAAAAAAAAAGAAACAAGGGGCAGAAAGACCTGAAAGCTCATGTATGGCCAGAGCGATATGCCATCACTTGATGCTGAGGAGTGGGCTGTAGAGTTCTGTGCATTAAATTTGTAGGGGCTGCTGTGATTTTTGTCAAAATTCCCAGCCCTCCAGTTTCTGCAGGAATGGGCTTAAACCTCTCCCATAACAAATTTCTCAGTGCCTTTTGTTTACAGCTGAGCTAGGCACTGAGAAAAACACATTTTTTTTCTTTACAAGACAGACTACAAAAGGAAACCAAAGCTCTCGGCCAAAACGCCAGGCAGCATTCTGCCCCATGGGGCGAATATATCGCTGCTCGTTAGGGAGACCTGCACCCTGTATGATTGGCTCAGAGAAAGGGGTAGTGCTGCTCCCGAAGGGGCTATCTCCGTGGCCAGGGCATTTCCAACATTTTAACTGAGCTCAGCATGCTAACAAACTTATTAGGAGATGGGCCATTAGTGATAGTATTCTCTTTTCTCCTCTGCTTTTGTTGTCATCACAGGATGCTGAAAGGAGAGAATTTAATCCCAATGGGGCAGACATCTCCAAATTGATCACAGTCCCACCAAAACACAGGAGGAGTTGTCAGGTTTTCCTGAGGATGGGCTGAAGGAGTGAAAGGGCTGCTCAGGCAGGGCCAGGGCTCAGGGCACAGGCGCTGCAGGGGCAGGGGGTGCTGGAGGCAGGTGCTGGCACCTGGGGCCAGCACGTGGCTGTGGGCTTTGCTGCTGGGGGGGAGAAAAACGCGTGCAATCTGGGGGAGCAGTGGTCAGATAATTCCTTTGCTTCACACAGAGATGCACTGAAGAGATGGTTGCTCACGTGGGAACCTGTTAATTCAAAATGCATTTTGCAGCTCTGGTCGAGCTGTGCTCTTGGCTTGTCCGTGGGCTTCCTGGCACAGACAGTCAGCTGCCCTGGGTCTGATGGCACCAAACACTGCTGGCCTGCTCATTTCAATTCAAGATAACCCCTTCTAGGAGTCAAAACGGGAAAATCCTCTTCCTTAGAAATAATCTGTTTTGGACATTGCAGCAGGGGAAGGGCTTTACTCCCAGCATTCAGATCCTGCACGTGCTGTGCAGAAATACACCACCTGGACTGCAACAGATATCTCTATTAAAAAAAAAGAATGTGTATTTTTTGTTTGAAAACACTTTTTGGACAAAATTATGAAGTTAGCTCTCAAATAGTAAACCACGCTATATCTCCTTTCTAATGTCTCTTTTTAAATATACACCTGGGAACAACTCTCATAACTCACTCGACACACACTATCTTATGAGTTATAGGTCAGTCTTCTACGCACAGAGTGTGTGTCACACTTGTACACACCGTTATGAATTTTCCATCCCTCGTCACTCATCTTGTGTCAGAATATCTATTACAAACCCATGTTTGCAAGAAGGGCTTCTACTTTCCCCTTTCATTTTAACACTGCTCTTAAATTTTCTCCTGGACACCAGCTTGGCATGCTGGCATCACCACGCTGGCAGTTTCTAAGAAAAAGACATATTCAAAAATCATGTGTCAGGGCCAGAATATCACTTCCAAAGAAATATCATTTTTTAACTAATAAGAGGAGTGTATAAAAATGAATTAGATACAATTGTATTCTGATTGCCAAATTTTACCACCCAGCTGCTAACTACGACAACCATCTTGTAAAAAATAATAATCTGGAAGTCTAAATGATGTCTGATAATGCTTTCTGCCATCTTAAATCTTTGGAAATGTTGAGTCATCTTGAGAAAAATGTCGACAATCATTTTTCACAAAGGCTCGAGTGTGGACGAGGCTCTAACTAGAGTGTTGTGTGAGGGATTTAGAGATGAGGGGAATTTTCTGACAAATAGTTCAGCCATCAAGAACAGTGTAAGGAGTGGCCAAAATGCTTGACAGTTGCTAGATTTGAGAAATGTTTTTCTCTAAATACCTAAAAAAGTTTGATTTCTATGTAAAATGATTAATTTCAACATTTCTGAAATGCTATGCTTTCATTTTCTTCTTTCAAAAACATTATTCCGAAATATGCTTGTAACTAGTGCTGTAATAAGGCTGCCCAAGTGCTTTCTGGTGAGAGGTATGCTAAATGAAACAATTAGCCCTGAATGCATTTTTTTCATCTTGCTGAGAAAAAGAATGCAACTAATTTTTTTTTAGTTGACCCATACGATTTTTATTGTATCAAACAAAATGTCAATTACCCATGTTGACTCAGAAGTTGATTTAATTCAGTTTGCAAAGTATTCAGACTAGCCTTGGTTTGAGTTTCATCTACATCCACAAAACATACTGGTTTCTTTCATTTTTTTCCCGCTTACTGGCTGTTAATTGAAGCTGTCTGTGAAAAATTTTTACTGTCATCAGCTGTCAGCCTGCCATCCATAGGAGCAAACTTCTATACCACAGCAGTGTTGCAAGAGGTTCGAACCAAGTGTGCAGGAAATGGATTCTCAGATTGTTAGGTGACTGAAATTCAAGGTGTTGTTTTTTTTCAAAATCAGATTGGAATTAAGGCCACTTCCTCAAATCTCCTCCATTACACAGCTAGTTGGTTGGTTTATATGTTTGAAATTTATAATTATCTGATACTTGAGTTCCCAGGAACAGAATTCTACATAGTAGGTAGATCCTACAGGATCTACACCATCTACCTTTGAAAAAATGGCTTTAAGTGTTATTTAACTTGTTATTATTTGATGTCCAATCCAAACAATCATTATTATTTCAGAAGTACTTTTGGGTGTGGAAAAAAAATGTATTATATCCTTCCATGGCAAGCATGCAGTACTTAATATTGACAGAGCTGTGGGTAATTACCTGTTTGACATTTAAGTAAGAATAAACCCTACAGATAATAACATGCTAATTTCGTACAATTGCAAATAATTTTTAAGCAAATATTGTGTCTATATTATGCAATATATATTTAAAAAGTCATAAATATGAGGCATGACACAAATTCTAAAGAATTCAATTTAGTAGTAACAATGTTAATGGTCAAAAGTGGATTTCCTGAACTAAATATATTGGGTTAGTTTTATCATTAGTGTCATTTTAATAAACGCATTATCATCAGCAATTAATTTAGCCCACTATATTACCTTCAAATCAAATGATTTTTTTACTGATACCAGAAAACACTTCAGTTGCACATGGTTTATCAGGCACTTAAATATTTCATCAGATAGCTGATGAAAAAACTGAATAAAATAGGCAAAAATGTAGAAGACTGACAATAAAGACCTTTGAAATATGTAAATAACTTTCCAGAAGTTATATTAACCTTTAGACTATCTCCAGCAGAGTCTTTATTAGTCTAAAGAAATCATTCTGTATTTTCCAGTGTACTATTATACTCACACTAACAGCTGAAAATTTTTTACTCTTCAAAAGATGCAGCAAACAGCCCCCACTACGTATTTTTATAAATGTCTCATTCTTGAAGTCTATATGCAATGTAAAGCAGTGCCAGGGAAGAATCAGGAGTGAACGAAAGGTCTGCCAGAATTTTCTTATCGATACTTTCTCCAACTCTTCCTTATCGCTGAACACCAGAGAAAAAGGACTTACTCTCCTTATTACCAGGATCATTAACTAGTATGAAATAGGACCCACCCTATCAAGACAGGTAGCAACTTATTATTGGGCTGTATTCTATCACACTATTTTCTAGTGAAAGATCTCTGTGCAAGTACATTTCCCAACACTCTCTGAGGTCGAAAGTGAACAAACCCATGATTATTCTCATTCAGTGGGAAAGAGGAAACTGAGACAAAGAGATTTAGTGTTGTTTCCAAAATCCCACTGTTCAATCAGATCCAGAACTGGGGAAGGAAACTCCAGGTCCCGACTGAGAACCCATCAGCATTGCTTCAGATGTACCTGTGACCCGATGTCTTATGCTGTTCAGACTCTACTTCACCTTCGGAGCCTGCGCTAGGAGGAAATTCTAAGTGAAAGAAGGACGAAGACAAGGTGGGAAAGTGAAGAGGTGCCGAAACGGTATCTTTCTATGTACAACAATATCTCTTCTATCACAGCACAGCAGAGTTACTGAAGCAGAACATGTCAACATGTAAGAGTCTGTAATTCTCTGGCAATATGCATTCCCACTTAAAATGGGGCAAGCAGGTTTTACATAAAAAATGCATTTATTCATCTGTAAAATGTTACAAATAAAAAATAAAATTGGACTAGACGATTTGAATTTCTTCCAGAAGAACCCATAACATTTGACCTATTTTGGTGTTTTAAATCAAAATTTGATTATTTTAAGCTATGTGTGAGAGATCATTCATTCCTAACAAGGATTTGTTATATTGCTTGTTTAGAGTAGGATTAAATAAACTTTTGTCATGCTGAGACTGCTAACTCTTGACGTTCTTTTCTGCTATGCTCATGTAGTTAACTCCTAACAGTCTTCAGTTTGGGCTGCAACTGCTCCTTCCATTTGTTCTTGTGAGATCTGAAACCGCACTCAGAAGTGCCCTTTAAATACTTGGGTTTTGGTGGAGATTCTCCCCCATCCATGTAAAAGTCACGACAATTTTCTGCTAATTATTCTCACAGGATACTAAAAAATACATTTCAGCAGATGTATGGAGCAACGGCGGATAGACGCCTTCTGCACCCGTGCTTGGGGCTGTGGGGGCTGTGCGTGGGGTGCTGACCGCAGCTGGGGTGATGGTGCCTGACCGCCTGTCAGCCGGGGCCGGGGTCCACTGCTGGCACGGTGCTCTGTGCGGGGACTGGACAGGCAAGCAGGCACACCCCAAATCAGCCAAAGCTGAGCGCCGTGCTGAGGTGTGCCCTTCATCATAATGAGAAGGGGTGGGTGAAAATTGGCTTGGAGAGGTGCCTGTGCCCTCTGGGTTGCTCTGGAGTCCAGTGGCTTGGGGACGAGGGGCAGCGGTGCCCACAGCTTGCAGCAGCCACCCTGGCTGGGTCTTGGGGCTACTTTGGTTCCTGGTACAGCTGAAATACCAAGTATGGAGACTTCTCCCCGGAGCCCCAGTTCTGAGGCTGATGAAGGCGTAAATGGGTCTGAGTGCAGGTGCCCTTCTCCAGCTGCTTGCAGCTTGGGGTCCATCCCTGAGGAATGCTGGGATGGTGCTTGGAGCTGGGGCAAGGGACACAGTCACACATGGCCCAAAGAGTCATGAGTGTGAGTCAACCACATTGGGGGCTTGAAAATGCTGAAGACCTGGGTGAAAGTACACTGAAATGAACACCTAGCTATTTAACAACAAACATGGGTATTTAGGACTGAAACCCAGGCCATAACCCTGTTTTGGAGGTTCACGCACAACATGAGCCTCTCAGGAGCAGGGCTGTCCCACAGCTTTGCTCTGACATCGCTCCTGAGGCATGAACACCCTCTGAAACCCGACATCAAAAGAGGTAGGTGAGAAGGGGCTGGCACACTCCACAGGGCATCACCCATACACGCTGGCAGAGCGACAGCAGCCACGCTGGTGCCAAGCTGCTCACCATCCTCCAAGGACTGTGCCTCATCTGCTGTGTGAAGATCAAAACCCAGTAAGTAATAAGAGGGAAAGTACTATTGAGAGCACACTTTGTGTTGTTAATTTTAGCATCTTCGGTGCTCTTCGAAGACGGTGATGCTGTATTGCATTAGCTCCCTGTACATGCAATGAATGGGAGCTACATACTGTGAGCATTATAATGTCAACCTCGAAGAGATTTAGGGAGAAAAAAAAAAGAATTATACACACTGAAAAATAAATATATGCAGCCTGGGACATTCAGGTATGTCTCTTCTTTACAATGCTGATTAATGTTGCATCAAATCACAATAAAAATAGCCCCTAAGGCTCATTTTCCTATTTGTAAAAGGGTAGTAATGATTAGCTTACCAATGTTCGTAGCAGGCTTTAAGGGGTGTGTGTGTGTTCAAAAGAAATACTAATGACCTGAGGAGGTCATTAGTTTGGGGATATTCTGCTGGACTGGCACCAAATCTCCTGTGACACTTTCTGCCTAACAAATCATATAGCAAAGAGTGGACTTTCATCTGCATGAGCTTCAGGCATATTTGAAATTACTTAAATGAATGTAATGGCAAAGTAATTTTATTCCACTGTTTTATAGCAGTTTCCATGCTCTGCCAAAGGCAAGACCGGGAGCCCTTGAAGGACAGGAGGTTGCTGAGAGGGTTATGTTTTGTCAGGTCTTCTCCACTTTTCTGCACCAGAGGACTCACATCATCTCAGCAAACACCCCATCACACAAGACCACCACCCCAAGCCCCACCACCAGGCAGCAAACCTCTAATTTATACCACTGGCACTCAGTCTCAGCACCTGATGAGGTGCTAACTATAGCAGGTCTGTGTGACATGACTATAGTCCTAGAGGTAATTTCCTACACCTTATTACCACATAATAATGGCCTCTTAACAACCAGGCTAATCAAGAATTAATGAGGCACTAAAACATTTTAGGGAACAATGAAGGATTTAAAAATTTCTCTTATGTGTTTTATTTAAAAAGCAATTCATTTAACAGTTACTGCCCTTACTTTGGAGTCATATAAAAAGTCTTGGTACTTATCAAATGTATCAGCTGAAAGGTTTTATTAATTTATCAGTTATTTACTTATGTGGGGCTGCGCATAACCACAGAACTGAAGGAAACCTAAAGGGAGCAGAACCAGATTTGGGCCCCGTCCACCTCCCTCACATCCATCTGTCCGTCTGTTCAGGCGCTCCCCTGCTCTCACACGGGAAGCCTGTTTGTCTGACGGTGAAATGCAACACCAAAAATAGAATGAAGTCAGCCCAAATTAACATGACTGCCAAAAGGGGATTTTGCATTATCTCTGGAAAGCTAGGACTGTCTTTTTTTTTTTTTTTCCAGGAAGGGAGGGTGCACTTTAATGGGGGAGCCATCCTTGATGGAAATGTTTGAGAAATTCAGAGTGAAGTAAGTGGGAAAAAAAAGTAGGGATAATTTACACTAATAAAGGATTTCATATCAGTGACTCAACACTGAATTAAAGCCTGAAAATATGTGCCCTTACCATCAGCCTGGAAGGGATAATCAAAACAAACACATTCAAATTTGACTTATTTTTTAAAACTTCCTTCTCTGGTGAAAGGGTGGGGGATATATCATAGTCTGCTGAGAAAATCCCCCAAAATATTGTTCTGTGACAGATAACTGTTATGATTATTAATTCCACTGCTGACATTGAAATTAAACTGATTCCCAACATAATGGATGAGTAAATAGCACATCAGGAATTCTCAAATGCTTCCACATTTCCTATGCAATCAAAAAAAAGAACTCCCTCATTAAATAATACACTGACAGAAAAGGCAATTTGATTAAATAAACCTATCTGCCAATCATGCTGAAAGTTATAAAAGGAAAGTGTTTTGTAGCTAAGTAAAACTTTTATCCATATTAATCTATCTCTCTCTTTTTGTGATTCTTAAAAGTAACGGAAAACTATGTGCCCCAAAAGAAGAGTGGGGCAATACCTGGGCACCTGACAAAGGAGTTAAAAGTTAGTCTTCAGCTCAGTGATTTACCATGAAGCAAAGATGACATGATGGAGGAATCAAGGGACAAAGGACAGAGCAGCAGGCAACGAGGCATATGAACTAATCCAGGAACCCGAGCTGCAGTGGTATATTTGTGTATCTCTTGTTACATATATCCCTTTATTTCTTTTCTGGTTTTCAGGAGACATGGGGACACATTTTGTGGGGCAAAAGTGGAAAAGGGGGGTGCCAGCAGAGGTGAAAAGCAAGGAGAAATGAGGCTGCAGGTGATGAACCTGACAAAACCAAGGATGGGACAGTAGGAGAGCAGCAGAAAGTATGCAGCAAGAAAGAAAAAGGAAGGAAAGAAAAGTAGAAGTGGTGGTGGATGGCATGGGATGGACAGCACGTAACAAGACAGGGAAAGAGAAATCAGAAATCACCCTGTGCATAGGGTCCTAGGTGCCTGAGGATACCCGGAGAGCGGGCAGGGATGAGGGGCTGCAGAGGTGCTCCCCAGGGTTTGTGCTACCAGGCTCCCCTCCACCCCATCCACAGAGCCCCCACTAGCAAAGCAGCAAATGCATATTCTCCTGTAGCAGCAAATGAGGCCACACATTACCCAGCTGCATTCCAACAATGGTGGGGTTAATTCTTCATGCTATTTAATTTCACCAACTGTGTGGGCTGGGGAGAGGGGAAGAGTTGTGTAACACAGCGTGATGGGTGGAAAGTCTCCCAACGTCACTGTGTCTGGTGTCCAAAGATGGGAACGGGGCCTGGCGGCTCCCTCTTCTTGGCTTTGGGAGGCAGCAGCTTCTTAGGACATCAAATAATTAACTGAGCTCCAGAATTGCAGGATAAGATCCGTGCAGTTTCTTCTCTGTTGGAAACCAAGAGTGTCAGCCTGGACCGCTCTGTTCTTGGTGAGTCTTTAAAGCTAATGCAACTCATACGGAAGATGTTCTTTGAAAAGAACCAGAGATTTATTTGGATAAAACTCTGAGTGGATGACAAGTGCATGTAAAGAAATAAGATGAGATTTAAATTTTCTCAAGTAGAAAAAACATAAGCAGCTTGAGCAAGAGGTATGCGCTTTCCAGCTAGGGGCCAAGGCTTTTATGTTCTTCAGGGCACAGAGTGAGTTGTTCTTCTCATAGTGAATTCATATCTCTGCAATGTCATTGAGCCAAATGGGATCATGCTAAAGATGTACTTGGCCACTTCCAGATAAAAATAAATCAAAATAATTTTAAAAAGAGGGCTATTGCTTTTTATAATCTTGCCATAATGCCTGGAGACGATGGTTATTAAGTCATCTGCTTACTGTGGTCTTAAGAAAATACACACAAGTTGGGAATAATATCAATATTTTAGGTCCTTCTACCAATCTAACCTTCACCATCCAGCTTTTTGCCCACCTCTCATTGTTTATGTATTATATATGTCTTTGTATTTGTTTAGTCTTATGTGTTACATGTAATAATGAAACTCCTAAAATCCTATCTGGCTGACAAGTCTTTTGTTATTATACCTCTAATCTTTCCCTTTCTCTCTTTATTCCACTATCTCCCAGGCTTCAGAGCTGGAAATTTGGTTCCTGACTCCTGGCTACTCAGCATCAATCACAGGAGGTTGCTGTGGGTGCTGCAGGACTCCTTACGTTAGCATGCTTGCTGGAGAGTGGTACCAGCCAACCACTCTTAGACAGCAATGAAGCCTAAGGGAAAGGCTCAGGGAGAGGTTTCTGTCTCTTGAATACAAAGCCTGAAAAGGTAAAGCTCTCCAGAGGAGGCCACTCCCAAGTGACCGTCTGTCTCCTGGCCTCGATGCTGAACTGCTCGCTCACCGGAGCTGTGCTGGGATTACTGCGCTGCGGGATGCGATGGTCAGTGTGCTAGTGGCAACTGTGTGGGATGGGGAGAAGAAGCAGACCTCCGCCCTGATAAACACAAGTTCCTCTTTTTTTTTTTTTCCCTTGGTCTTTTCCAACATATAAGTCATCCTGCTTTATTGGGACTGCTCACAGCAAAGCATGCAGCTCACAGGGAAATGTTTTTTAACCGAACTAGAGATGGGCAGCACAGCATAAAGTCTAGGTACCCACAGGAACTCTTGGTCTTTCAAACAATAATGCTGAAAGAAGTCCTGCTGGAAAGCACCATGCTTGTCTACAATTATTTGCGAGATCAAAACCTTACTCTGCGACAGAGGAAGAGCCCAGGGTTTTTTAAGTTTGTGGCAAAAGGCTTCATCTTTTCTTCCATGGAAGTCTACAGAAATTGCTGTTGCTTACAGTGATTGCAAGTATTGAAGTTTGTGTCTCGTATTACATTTATAGTATAACTTATGGGGAAAACATGGATTTTATGTGAGCAGCCACATGAATGTTTTCTTAAGTCCAGCAGTTAAAAACAGTACAAACCAGAGTGATGACAAATTTTTGAAGTTACGTTCTATGATGTTCTGGGATTCCCAACCAGACCTTTTCCTTGCTCTTTGCTGTATTGGGCCTCTGTCTGAACCACGTCAAGGCAGGTTGCATGTCTGGATCGCCTGCCTCATCTCCCTAGGGAACTTTAGGACTGAAGGCCCTCTCCACCCCGCCAAACTTCAGCTGTTATAAATGGCACAAAAATTGGTCATCAGAAAAGGTACAAAAGGGTAATTTGCTCATCCTTTGTCTGTATCATGCTATCAAAACACTTTTAAAAGATTATTTGTGCTGATTTGTCTGCTTTGCTTTGATAGGAAAGCTGATAGTGAATGTGCAGGATTTTCACCCATAATTGCACTAAATTCTAATACAATTAAATACATAGTAAGTCCACATGCTTATCAGGTAACAGACCAGTTCTGTTTTAATTTAGTATACCTGACCTATTGTACCTCCTGGAGCATATATCTGAAGAAATATGTCAAGAGATTCCTTCTCTCTACTTACAATTGCTTACAGTTTATGCCATGAAAGGGGGAATCAGCACAAATGAATCCTGACAAAATATCTTACAAAACTAATAAAAATCAGCATGCAGAAATGCTAGCTGTAATTGCACTATTTTGCCATAAAAGGTCTGTGGGCCAATCAAACCATGTTTCTTTTTCCTGGAAAAACTCAGCTTTTATCTTTGTACGTCAGTGGTACAGTTGCCTTGATTTTGGAATGGTCTGTAAGTATAACCCTTTCGAATCTCAAGAACAATATACCTCATCCAAAGCTTTGTCCTGATTCATCTCCAGCTTTGATAGCTTCGGTGTGTCACCCTGCTTGCTTGTCAAATCTATCATCAATCTAAATTGCCAATAAATATATTCCACATCTCTTTTGGGAGTTGAAGCTTGTCTGCATGCTAAACAAAGAACAGAATGCACAAAGCCGAGATACACACCGAGATATAATATTCTCCCTCTTAAAATACTGCAGGTGAAATGATAATGTGGAAATATTCTTACCCTGAGGAAGGCAGACTCCAGTTGTAGCTTAGCAAATCAAAGACCAGGAAACTTGCTTGCAATAACATCCTAACAAATCCAAAGAGTTATTTTTTTCCCCAGTTAAAAAATATCCACACTCTGACATTTAATCCAAATCCAGAGATTAAGGCAGAAGAACTTCAATAATTTGTTTAGTTAGGTATGAAAAGCAATTTGTCATGAAACCGTCAGCTTGCTACTATAAAAGTTTAAAAAAATCATAGCTATTCATGGCTGAACAGTAGGACTTTTCCACACAGGAAAATTCATCATCATTTCAGGTTTCAGTATCTTTTTGAATTTTGCATGGCAAATAAAAAGTTGTCCACCAAGCTTGAAAAGTCTCATTTATTTTGAGTTGGTCACTGTGTAGGAGAAACAGGCATTTCTTTAGATTCCCTTAATTTGGTCTTCATAGCTGCAAAATAAGTTAAAAGCAAAATGAAGGAGCTTCTCATTCAAAACCTCACTTTCTTGTAATTAAAAAAATATATCTGTGTACCAACAAAGTAGAAAACTAAGGCATTTCAAATTCCAAAATCTTTCCATTCCTGGACAAGCTTTAGTGTTCAAATGTTACTAAGATGCCTGCATTTAAAAAAAATCCCTAAAAAATAAAAAAAACCTTGGCCTGTATTCAGGCTCAAGAGTCTGTGAAACAGACTTTTTCCATACCATGACTTCAGTCTTAGGATTTCTCTTTTGCAAAATGTTAGTTATTTTTCTTGGCAGGTGGCCAGAACCCTGTATCTCTCTTTCTCCTCCTCTCACCCTCCTCCTCTCCCCACCCTCCAGGCGCACACACACCTCTTGTCTTTCCATCATCCACTGATTCAGCCCCGGGACGCGGTAACCCCCCACCCTTTGCCTGACGGGACATGGGGATCGTGTGGGAAAGAAAATCAGGTTATGAGCACCTGGAAGTATCAATCGCTCCCAATTGCCTTTCTCGTCTTTTGGACCCATTTTATTTTGTTTCCCTGCCTGAAATCCCTCGGTGAAGCCAGCAGCCCCCTGCACCCAGCAGTGGTGGTGCCCCTGCCAAGCATCAGCCCGGGAGGGTTTCAAGTTGCAGCAGCTTTTGCCCAGGGTAGAGGATTTCCAAAACACGTTACCCTGGCAACCAGGAATTTTAGCCAGGCAAAAACACCACCATGCACATTGCGACTCCAACATGCGAGACGCTGAGCTTCCGTTTATCATTTTCTTCAGAGAAAAAATACGGAGCGGGATCGATGATGCCTGCCTTCCCGGCGGCATTTCTGATGAAATAGGCTTCTTCCTAGGTATTCGCATCTCCTGATTTTCCTGGCAACCCCTCTTTAACCACTGCATTCAGAGCTAACATATAATACATTCAAAATTCCCAATTAGTCCCTTGCAAATCACAAAGTTCAAGGAAAACAGTGCCTAAGAGAAAAATAATATGCTTTCAGTGCAATACAGGAAAACATTTCCTCAAGCATGACAATATTTTAGCCACTTGGTCAGTTTTATTCTAAGTGATGTTAAATGTTACAGAAACATTTTTTACTCGGTAAAACTAGAAATAATGCCCAGCACTACAGTAAGTTTCCAACGGGACAAAAGCTGCTGTTTCAAAGTGAGGCTGTCTTGCATTAAACCACTTTCCCCTTCAGCTTTGAGTCAAGGGTGGCATCAAAACAAGAGCAGCTGCCCATGCCTAATTATTTTTCTCTCCGGTGTGCGGAGTACAGGTAGATAGTAAAGGTGAAGGTGCTAAATAAGAGGGCCTGGATCAAGAGGACTACATAAATAAAACTCTGCCCTGAGCCCTGCAGCGATAAGGGCAGTTCTCTCAAGCTATTGGCTTATCTGGTAAAAGAGAGGGCTAGCATTTAAAATAGGACAGCGAAGGCCCTATCTCACCCCATGTAAGTCTATCACAAAACTTCCCAGACCTCAGTGGTGCTTTTATTTATCATTCATCTATCCCTGTTCCTGTTGACATCTCAGAGACAGGAATTTTTTTTTGTCTGACTCGAACTCAACAGAAGCTAAATTTTGTCCCAGGAAAACCATAGCTGCAGTTAAGGTCAGATTGGGCTTCCAGGTGTTTTCTTTCTAAAGCAAACAAGTAAGCCCCATCTCATCTGTTTTCATGGACATCATGTTTTTAAATCTTTTTATATGACTTTATATGTTATTTAAAACATTTTTTTACTTGTATCATCTTCGACTACTGTACAACTATAATTTTTACATGGCAAAAAATACCACACCAGTAATACCAATCCATTCTTCCTCCTTAACTTTGCTAAACCTTAAAGATAGATTCAGTTAAGACCTGTGTGAATAAATGTCTTCCAAGAAAATGTCCTTATAGCATCTGAAGAAAATAGATTTGTTGGTATCAACTTACAGGAGTTTTTTTTTTTGGTGAAGTATCAGCAGCATTGTACACTGCAAATCCAAAAAATCTGTGCCCAGAAAAGGTTAGGAGTTGGCAAGCAAGGTTCACATCAGCATTGTGACAACACAGCAGTGGCTCTGATGCATCCCACAGGTGAAATCAGTTTGTTTCTATGATGGAATTGTATTTTTTAACGGTCTATATATTTAATACACAGAGAAATGCTCTGTACGTGGACTGAGGGTAATTCTTCAGGGCAGAGGGCAGAAAAAATAAACTTTTTCATGAGAATTTGAGAGCTGAGGAGTGTGTTTTAAAATTTTAGCTGTTCTTGCTGGACTGGCTGAGCAGAGTGACAGTCTGGCAGTATTAGGGGTTAGCTCTTCAAGCCAAGGCTCAAGTAAACAGGTGGAATAGTGCAATGAAGCCAGCCTTCTTCTTCTGCCAGTGACTTGGTTCATGGATAAACACCAGACTTTCACTTCTACAGTTTTCAAGACCTCCATCGCTCTGAAAAACACTGCCTTCATTCATCATAGTAAAGTTTTTTTTTTTCTTCTTTTTTTTTTATTTAGCATGGTCTGCAAGACCTCTCAGAAACATCACCGGCGTACATTAAAAGCCACCAATGATACAATGCACTGGTGTTTTCAGAAACAATACACCTTAAAAATTAACTTAAAGGATGTCATTTCACATTTTTTACCACTCCTGGTTACCTGCCCAGGTAACATTTTTTTACCACAGGGTTACCTGCCCTGTGTTTCTGGGTAGAGGAGTCCCATCTGTGGCTCACGAGCAGGTTGATATGCTCATGGCAGCCCTCAACAGAGCCCATGGGGACACTAAAAGAATCATCACCAAATCACTGGCCAACATGTGTCTGTTGCAGGTCCTTGCCCTCTAAAATGCCAAAAACTTGAGCTGTGGAAGACTGGGAAGTTGCCCTGGTATCTTAATCTGAAAGCTAAAAGTGGAATATACTCCAGAAAACTTTGGGTACCCCTGTTCTTGGAACTGACTTCCACAGTTGCATGAATTTCACCCCTTCCATTGTCCTCCAGACCCATCTGTGAGCTATTTTCTGGTTCAGTTGACTTGAGCCATCATGGTCCTTTTGGCAAACAAACAGAAGGATACCCAAGATGTACTGCTGGAGGGATTTTTTTCCTCTGCAGCTTGCATGCTTTGCCCCTTCCCTGTTTGCCATCCCTCCCTCCCATTCAGCCAGACAAAAGCCAAATCCTTCTCATTTAAGTTGAGCGGCCGCTGTCCCGAGAAGCTAAGATTGAAACTCTGGGGGAAGAATGGGGGTGTGGCGATGGGGCAGGGTCTGCCTGTGCTCACCAGGTCTGTGGACACCTGGGAGACGCAGCAGCTCCTGCTCTCCCCTTCTCCCTACACCTGGCACTCCTCAGGACATCTACCACTTACTACCGAAGTCTGTCTTTAAAAACTTAAACTACCACTCATTTCCTTCACTGTTCTGGGTGAGTAATCCTTAGCCATTTTTACAGAACATTACATTTTTCAACACTTTGTGCAAATATTAATGAGATGATGGTCTTCATGGCAGTCTAATTATTATTTTAGATGGGTGAAAGCCAAGGCTAACTTTAAATAACTTGCACCGGGCCTTTCAGTAAACTGAGGTGGGATTAAGGCTCCTCTTCCAACTCCGGTGCTCAGTCAGGTTGCAGTTGTTGCCTGAGAGACTTAAGGTCCTGGCTCAAGACCACATGTCAGCCAGATGTGAGAGGCCAAGCTCCCTGGGGGCTAAGAGTGGGACAGCGCATTGGCAGCACTCGCTCAAGCTGATCTCCTGCATTTGAGACTGGTTCTCTCTGTTCTCTGGGGGCACCTTGTAACCCCTCTGCCTCATTCTTCCCATCTGCGGAAGGGGAAAACAGCAGGAGTTCTTGGCTGTTGAATTTTGTCTGTGTTTTATCTGTGAATCACTCTGAAGATACAAGGGGTAAGACAGAAGAGAGGAAGAAAGGGCAAGAAACCAACAGGCAATGCTCATGCCAATACAGACGTAGGTCGCATCAAGCAAGAACAACAGTGTTGTTGCTCCAAGTACCCATTTCCTATTTCCTTCCTCAAGGAGAATCAGGGTGATGAGAACAATTAGCAGCTGCTGGATGGGCAAGAGACTGTAGCACTAATCTCTGCAAATGGGCAGCTTGGAAGCTGCTGAGTTTAGTACTGTTAAAGAAGATCCCCCTGAACAAACTATCCTCCAAGTGGTGCTGGGGACCGGGGCAGGGAAGGAACAGAGCCAACATCTATTTCTGCCTGGCAAAAGCAAACAAGCCGACACACACACACTGAGATCGCTATGATTCTCAGAGAGTATTAGCAAAGGACAAAACCTGCATAACTGCCATAAATTATAAAAGCCTCCCTCAATCTTGGTTAATTCTCTTGTAAAAAGGGAGGGAAAAATCTGGAGCAGCTCAGCATGAAAACAATTGTGGGAGGGATAATAAGGAGACAGCACCGAGGTATCTACTTGCTAGCCCTGATATCATTAAGTGCACTAGAAATGCTGAGGTAAATGCATAGCAGTGAATCACAGTCAGGCATGATTAACCTTGGGTAGTCTGAACTGGAAATCATTTACAAACACAAAGATACTGAAGAATATCACAACAGACAGTACATTGAAAGTCATCCCGAGAGCGGGAGTCTTGCTGAATGCTTTGTGTATTTGTGCCATTTTTAAATTATTGTCATATTTTGCACGGGGGAGGATGGAAGATCTCAGAACCCTGGCTTGAGGAGGAGTTTCTGTGGCACCTCAACATCCTCTGAAACACTTGCACTGGTTGGAATCACTTTTCCTTGCACAGAAGTTTTATAAAGTTCAAAGTTTAAATGTCAACATTCCCAGGTTTACTGAAAGCATCCAGTTTTTGCCAAAGAAAGACTAAAATCCTGTATCTGAGAATATAAAAGAACAAAACAGCACTCTTTCTCCATTCCTCCCCACCTCCTTAACACAGCACTTAAGACCTTAACTGGTAAAACCAGGGTGGTGGGGGAAGGATTTTTTATTAAAATTAGATGTTTTTAACAAAACCTGTGAAAGTTTTCTGACTATTGAAATTTGAACCTTCCATCACAAAAGCAAAAGAACAAAACATTGCTGGGTATTTCTGAACAGTCCTAAAAGTTTAGAAATGCACAGCGAAGCTGTACCCAGATGACCCATAGAGAACTATATATATTAAGAGTACAACAACAAAAAACCCCCTCAAATCCAGAATTCTCGTGGCTTTAAAAGCATTCAATTACAAGGAACATGAATCAACTGGGGAAGACTCCAGACAGCTTAACACCTTTATATTGTTTGCAGCTTTTATTGCAATTCTTCAGTGCCAGTTCAGGTGATCCCTGTGCGTGCCGAGGTGGTGAAGGCCATCGGAATATCATGCAAAAAGATACATCTCTGCTCCGACTTCCTCCCTGCTTTCACATCATTCTCATTCTCCTACATCTATCTCAGCTATTTCTAGCACTGTACTAACTGCCCTTATTTATCTGCCTCATTAGGATGTTGCATCAATTAACATGTATCATCTAATGCATACCAGTTTCCTAATATTTACTATTATTATCAGTGGGGAGCGATGTCATACCGAGTCTGTCTAGGGAGTTAACGCACACAGGAATAAAAGCCCCTATGCATAATGCTATTCAGAATGATGCTTTTACTGTACGCAAACCCCTCTGAACAGACCACCACGCATCCTGCGCTCTAGGTTTCTACACTCCCGGAGGTTACGGGCAGCACCTTTGGCCCCAGGGCTCCAGATCACAGGGTAACACCTGTTTTTGAGGACCTGGAGCCCAGTGGACAAGGCAGGGGAAATATCTTGAGAGGAGACTTCATGTAAATGCTCAGTTCATGAGCGCCTCACTGCCTGATTCAGGAGGGTAATCAACCTGTCCTTTGAAGCTACATAAATAATGTTTGGATGGAGGTAGTAAATCTGCACCAAGGATGAATTAACTGCCATTGAGTCATATAAGCTTGGCTTGAGTGTGTGGCTTGTAACATGCCTGAGGAAAATAAAAAAGACATTTGCAAGAAAGAAACATTAATTTGCTCCTCCCCATCTTTTCTGTTATTTTTGTCTAGGCCAACATGACTTGCTTTGTAGGGTTCTTTGCTGCTGTTTGTTCCATTTTCAGAAAGAAACACTGATTCATGGCAAAACAAATTCACAGTGAATTCGTGAAACAGCTCCCCGCAGTTTCTCCTGGTCAGGCCCAAACGCACCACCCCTCCTACATCATTGTCACTCCTTTTCAGCACCCCTGCTGGGACATGCCAACCGGACTCCTCTGACACTCTCAGGGGAGTGACATCTTGTAAGAGGGAGCAGGATTTTGTACCCATGGGGACCCCTTGCAGCATTTGTGCCCCCTCACACACTGCTCTCCTTGCACACTCCCCACCAGCTCCCAGCTGCAGGTCTGGGCACTACTGGGCACTGCTGGGCACTGCAACGGCATGGTGTTCTCCATGTACGCAGGGGAAGAGTACGTCCATTACTGTAGACAGACCTGGGCGCATGCGCTCACGCATCCACTTGTATGTGTGCACTGTGGGTCCTGCTGGTTGTACACCTTGTGCACAGGTGCGAGCTGCTACATCCCCAAAAGAACAGAGACAGTCTGTATTCACGACTGCCTGAGAACCAGGGATAAAAGTCTATCCTAGAAGATGGAAATTAGAAGAAACGAGGGGAAGGCCAACAGAAGGCAGCAGAAAGAGAACTGGGACATCAGTGTGCACCTATACATCAACATGAGTTAATTCACTTCACTGTAACACTCAGGTATCCAGCCCTCTATTCCATAGCACACACATTTCAGTTTACAAATAGCTTTTGCTTGCATCGTTCTGGTTAAACAGAACAGCCTGTATTGGCCTGGTTAAACAGAGATCTTAGGCTAGAACTTAAGGAAAAAAAGAGAGCCTATTTGCTCTAGAAGAAGGGGCGGGTAACTTGGGAGGTCTATAGGGATGTTGCCAGGTCATGTAGGGAGAAGATTAGAAGGGCCAAAGCTCAATTAGAGCTTGATTTGGCTGCTACAGTCAAAGATAACAAAAAAAGCTTCTACAAATACATCAACAGCAAAAGGAGGGTGAAGGAGAGCCTCCACCACTTGCTGAATGAGGAGGGCAGTGTAGTGTCAGGGGATGAGGAAAAGGTAGAGGTGCTCAATGCCTTCTTTGCCTCAGTCTTTAATGTCAAGACAGGTTGTCCTCAGGAGACTCAGCCCCCAGAGCCTGAAGTTAGGGACGGGGGGCTGTGTGAACCCCCCGTAATCCGGGAGGAGATGGTTAGTGACCTGCTGTGCCAACTGGACACCCACAAGGCTGTGGGCCCGGACGGGATTCATCCCAGAGTAATGAAGGAACTGGCAAATGAACTTGCCAAACCACTCTTGATTATCTACCGGCAGTCCTGGTTAACTGGAGAAGGTCCAGCTGACTGGAAATTAGCAAATGTAACGCCCATCTACAAGAAGGGTCGGAAGGATGATCCAGGGAACCATAGGCCTGTCAGCCTGACCTCGGTGCCAGGCAAGGTGACGGAACAGATCATCCTGAGTGCCATTACACGGCACATGCAGGACAATCGGGGCATCGGGGCCAGCCAACATGGATTCATGAAAGGCAGGTCCTGCTTGACCAACCTGGTCTCCTTCTATGACAAAATGACCCGCTTAGTAGATGAGGGCAGGGCTGTGTATGTAGTCTATCTAGACTTCAGTAAGGCATTCGACACTGTCTCCCACAGCATCCTCCTAGACAAACTGGATGCCTGGGGCTTGGATGGGTGGACTCTTCGATGGGTTAAAAACTGGCTGGATGGCCGAGCCCAGAGAGTGGTGGTGAATGGGGCAAAGTCCAACTGGCGGCCGGTCACTAGCGGTGTCCCCTAGGGCTCAGTTCTGGGGCCGGTGCTGTTCAATATCTTTATAGACGATCTAGACGTAGGGATTGAGTGCACCATCAGTAAATTTGCAGATGACACCAAGCCGGGTGGGAGTGTCGATCTGCTGGAGGGTAGGAAGGCCCTACAGAGGGATCTGGACAGGTTAGATAGATGGGCCGAGACCAACGGCATGAGGTTCAACAAGAACAAGTGATGGGTCTTACACTTCGGCCACAACAAGCCCATGCAGCGCTACAGGCTGGGGGAAGAGTGGTTAGAAAGCGGCCCGGCAGAAAGGGACTTGGGGGTGCTGATCAACAGCCGGCTAAACATGAGCCAGCAGTGTGCCCAGGTGGCCAAGAAGGCCAATGGCATCCTGGCCTCTATTAGGAATAGTGTAGCCAGCCAGTCTAGGGAAGTGATCGTCCCTCTGTACTCGGCACTGGTGAGGCCGCACCTTGAATACTGTGTCCAGTTCTGGGCCCCGCACTTCAAGAAAGATGTTGAGGTGTTGGAGCGAGTCCAGAGGAGGGCGACCAAGCTGGTGAAGGGTCTGGAGGGTCTGACCTACGAGGAACGGCTGAAGGAGCTGGGGTTGTTTAGCCTGGAGAAGAGGAGGCTCCGAGGTGGCCTTATTGCAGTCTACAACTCCCTGAAGGGAGGCTGTAGTGGAGTTGGAGTCGGCCTCTTCTCCCAGGCAGCTAGTGATAGGACAAGAGGACATAGCCTCAAGCTTCGCCAGGGAAGGTTCAGGTTGGACATTAGGAAGTATTTCTTCTCAGAAAGGGTTATTAGACATTGGAATGGGCTGCCCAGGGAGGTGGTGGAGTCACCATCTCTGGATGTGTTTAAGAAAAGACTGGACATGGCACTTAGTGCCATGGTCTAGTTGACATGGTGGTGTCAGGGCAATGGTTGGACTCGATGATCCCAGAGGTCTCTTCCAACCTGATTGATTCTGTGATTCTGTGATTCTGTTCTCCCTTCTTTCTTGTTTCCAGTGTTTGACTTCTGGATTTCTCTTCCACTGCTCTCAGTTTTGTATCTCTTTCTGAAAATTTGGCTTTTGCAGTTCCTTTTCCTCTTTAGCTGTATCTCTCTTCATTTTCTTCCTCCTCTTTTGGCACAGCACTTGCTGGTTCCCTTCCTCTCATCTCCTCCTTTCTCTCCTGCCTCCTTTTCCACACAAACAATTTCTCTAACTAGAGGGGCGTCTGCTTCTTGAACACAGCCATTTATCAGGGGTAACCAGTCATTTCTACTTCTAAAAACTGCTCTGAGAATCAGTATCTGCTGTGGGGCAGTCTTAACATATAGTAATAATTTAAAGATAGGCATTATAAATATACTATATCTAGTAGACAGCACAGTTTCAGAAGGTTATACTAAGATCTCTTATCAGGCAAGGAACTTTTCACACTTAACCAGATTCTGAAATCTGCTGTATCTCATACAGCACACTATATGACACAGTATGTAGCCTCAAACCAAAATCATAAACCCATTGAGGTGTACCTCTGAACCCAGAATATGTATTCCCCCATTGTGGGTTCAGAGATCTCACGGGATTTTAATCTGATGAAGGAGAAGAAAGGAAAGTAAAGAACATTCCTCATGAATAAAATAGCATCTAACTAGAAAAACTACTTTGGAGGATGGCTTATGTTTTACATATTGCTAAATATCAGCAAAAATAAATGTGTTCATTTCTCCAAAATACCTCCAGATGGCATTAAAACCCTTCTTCTTTCGGTCTTTATTGCGATATTATTTTTAAAAATGGTAATTATTGGAATCATTCTATTAACCATTCCCAGCAATCATGCTATCAGAAGGCATAAGGCTGCTAATGCTTAATTCATTTAATAAGTTTGGCTAAATATGCTATGTGGAATGTAATTACATTCCACAACACAATCTGCAGGACAAGCCATTTCTTACACCATGTCAAATCTTTTTCTAGATTAATTTCCAGAAGATTTTTACTGTGTATTTGCAGCAGAAATCAAAACATCCCACTATAAATCACCGTTATTGTACCTTCTTCTGTGACTACTTTTGGCCATGTAACAAATGGTGACACCTTGAGAGATTTACATGACATAATGCTCTGAATTTAAATAACAGAAATCAGAAAACATAAATTATGGCCAAGATGCACTGTAAAATTCACATGACTGACTGTTACAAGAACTTCCCTCCCTCGAATGGGATTAAAAAGGTGAATGTTTTGCAGAAATTCATAATGCTCCTGCCTGGTTGTTATTAAAGGAGCTCACTTACCTAGCTCATTTTGGGAGATTGATATTATTTATTTTTTTTTTTAACTTGCAGCCCATCTGTTTCATGAACTGGTTTACGTTGGCAAAATGATTCAGTCCTTTGTATACTAGAGTTAAAAATGGTAAAAGCTTCTATTGTTGCACTAGAGTGAAGGTGAACACTGATATATTACAAGTACCTGTTCCTATCTATTTCTCAACTTCTTTTGTTAATTCAAAAACATCAACAAAATCGTGAGAGACCAGAGATAGCTGTAATTGGATTTCAAGTAATTCAGAGGTGAAGCTGCAGACTGCAGTCTTTTAAAATTACATCAGTACATCAAAGGCATATGTGACATGATGCTTTTTAGAAAGTGTGACAAACGCCAACAGCATTAAGGTAATGTTGGAGCCAGGTTGTAAAGGCCAGCCTCGCACACCCACAAAAATCATCTCATATCTGTTCAGCGTGATATGGAGCCATTTCACTTGCAAAGATCTCTGACTTACTAGCATGCAGAAGTTCTAGGAATAATTAATGTTTAGTCATTATCTAAAAAGCCTTTTTAAGAAAAGCATCAGTGAAGGAGCTTTATCTTAACAAAACCAAACAGATTCTATTTGCCCAACAAATCTGATAAAAACACAGCTGCCTTCTCCGATCTTAAACACAAAAGTGACTTACGATGAATGGGTTGCGCTTTTCTCTGGACTCTTTGGCTCTACATCACTTTTCCCTTTAAAAGAAAAGAAGAAAATGACATCAGAAATGGGTGAATATGAAAACTGCCCAGATGTGACACATCAACGCTTTGTTCATCACTAACACTGACCACTCTTGCCACATGTGCAGACCGAAGCTGAGGCAATCACCAGGCTGTGGGGGCACTGCTGGAGCATTTGCAAGTCGGAAGTCAACCCTGACTTGACTTTTCTTGTCACTGGCACATGTATTCTGGAAATGTCAGGCAAGGAAACTCCACAAGAGAGGCTGCTTAGAGGACACAAGCTTTATCAGGGCTAGCAGACCTTAGAGCCATCGAGAGGAGTTCTCCAGGGCCCTACAGCTCTGCTATTGGTAGTTCACCCTATCCAACATGCACACACTCCCAAGCCCTGCTCCAGGAACAGTAATTATTTCATACACGGCAGAACAGCATCAGCAGAAGCTACTAAGGTGGTGATTAGGACACAATTCTGCCAATGGGTGATGGGGTTCACATTAATTTTTGACAGATTAAGGATCTGATCTTCAGCTCCTGTAAGCGGGGTCTGGGGAAGCCTTCTTTGCTATTTTGTGTATTTTGGCTTAGGCACCCAACCCCAGGAGAAGTCAGGCACCCAAATGCTCCAGAAGTATCAGAGGCCCAAGGGATGCCTCTTCTTCACATTTCTTTATGACTCGCATGGATCCTGGCATAGCATGTTAGGTTGTGACGAGTCCCTTCTTGGGTCCAAAATTGTATGTCTGCCCAACACAACTTAGTTACATAGCACAGATGCCAGGGAAGCGGGCTGTTAGCTGATGGGGTGGTATGGCTTCTGATAAGTCAGGCCAAGTCATTCTCCCTCCTTTCTTTCCCCCTGCCCCCACCTCTGCAAAAGTAACGCTGATTTTGTTTGCTGTTATTATTGCTCTTCGGGTAACCTGAGAGAGCTGTACTTCAGTATAATATTTTTGTTTAGCTCCACCATGGATGTACACAGTATTGCCGCTCTACTTGAATCACCTTGACCTTGAATTCTGGACCTAGTGACTGTGCAGCTGCTGCTCCTCTTGTGTGTCGCTGGATGCTTATAGCTGTCTACACATGAGTTTATGTTGCCTAGCAGACAAGGAGGCGCAGAGGTTGAGTGTGACTGGTTTACTGATGGATGTGTTTTTCTCCATTACCTTTTAATGAGCTTTGTTAAATGAAAATCCACCTGTGCCTTCTGAAAAAAATGTGAGAAGTGCTTATTTTGGTCAGGCTGTTTCGGTGTTGTCTGATTTTCGACTTGGGTTGAGTGGGTTTTGGATCAGCCCCCAACCTATTCCATGCACATGAGCATTACATATCATCCATTTGCTGCTGCCAAAGTCCTCACCCTCAGTTTCCATACAGCATTGGGGTGCTGGCCATGGCTGTAAGGGGCACCCCTGGAAAACTTGCTGTTGCCTTCAGAAGAGGCAGGGTTTTGCTACCAATGTCCTTCCACTGCTGTACAGAAGTAAGCTGAAGGACTTACTCTAGACAGCGACCTTCTGGAAGTCAATATCTTGCAGAAGAGGTCCTAGGTATTGCAAACACCTTGCCGTGGTGCTTTTAGATCTCATCCTCCCCTGTGGAAGGGTTTGTGTCTACCCAACTTGCCTAAAGTTCAGCAAACAGGATTGGGGAAGCTCTGGATGACTTAAAAAACACCGATGCCTCTCTGTGGACTTCTAGGGAAGCTAAGCACTTACTGTGCTTAATAAGCACCTAAAATTTAGGCACAAGCTGTGCATCCACACAGGATAGAACACATCCACTCCATGATCCGTAGGTCACTTCTCACTTTTAGCAGAAACCTCAGAAAGTATATCCAGATGATGAACTCGCTGGCTAGAAAGCTGTTGCTACGGTATACATTTGTCAGCCTTAGGGTGCCTGGAGCCCTGGAGCTCATCTGCATTATGGTAATTTGGAAAAAGAAACCAACAGTAACAGTTGGCATATATTCAAAGATTTCCTATTCGTAACTTAGGCTTTTTATAAGTGATGAATTATTACCATGAACACTGTTTTGTTTGGGTGTGAGGGGGAATATGGATTCCTGAATGCTTTGCCAACAGAGTTCACATCAGTTCTACTTTCAGCAATGTATGTTAATGCAGCAACAAGGGAAACAGCTTAAGTACTGTGAGGAGAGAGAAAAGGGAATCTCCATGATTTAGCCAAACTGGATATTAATGAATTACCCTACAGTAAGCATTTGCAGCTGCTTTTATGCTAATCGTCACTTAACATACTTCTGTGTGGAGGGGAAGGATCAAGCTTGTAGAGATGGCAGAAACGCATCAGTCCGGCCTATCAGCCTCGAAAATCTGGCCATTAATGCTTTATCAGTTCTTACCAACTTTGTTCTCACTTGACTGAATCATAGAAATTTTTAAAACATGTATAGACTAAGCATAGTTGAATGTCACAGATATGGTACGGATAAGGCTATTGGATAAGCATATGTAAAAGGGAATTAGCTGTCAGAACAACTTGTTTTTTTCACACTCACTCTTGGCCAGACTAAGATTTGTTTTCCATTTTCCATGTAACCTGCCAAATGCACGCAGGTACCATCGTGGGAGGCTGGCATCTGCTGAATTGCTAAATCCTCTCTAGCTCTGGCTTCTTCTTATGGGGAAATTTGTGTTGTCCTTTGTTTTTCTTAGTCTTTCAGGAATTGACCAAGAATACACTACCCACCTCGCCTCTTTTATGGGACTGCTGTTAGCACACTTTATTTCAGGTGCTAAGCACTGTGTATGTCTTCTGAAACAGGTGTGGACATGTCTATGTCTGTGTCTGTGTGTTGGTGTGTGTATGCATACACATGCCTCCAGAAACACACAGTGCAAACCATCAGTCCTCAGATCCTTACCCACAGAGCTGGGAACGCTTTGCTCTTTGCTAGTTTCTACCTCATCACACACAATGCCCTTCCTAATCTTTTTAGATACAATCAGATGAGAAGTGCCCAAATTTCTGCCATTTCAAAATAGATTTCAAATGAACTTTTGCAGGATTTCCCCATTGAATAGTGGGTGGCTAGAGAAGGAGTTCTTTCCTCGGAGTAGGAATTTGGGTGAATCATTCAACCTAACCAGGCCAAGTTTTCCTTTCTGGGTAACAGGGATAAATAATATTTATTGTGACACAGCAGTATAACTTCAGCCATTATGGGTTTTAAATTTGGCTTTGATTTCCTTGTGGGGAAAGGATGAGAGAAAAGCAAATATTAGCTATGGGAAAGGCAATGTTTGCAGCTGGAGTAAAACCATTGCAAATGACAGGTCCAAGAGCTGCCCCAAAGAAGACACAGTGCAATGGGAAATATCAGCTAATTGGGGCTCTGAAGATGTGCATTTGGATAACACAATACATAGACCATTAGATTTCTTTCCCACACAGAGTCATTTGCTAGCATTTCCTCACATTTCAATCCTTTTTTCCCCAAATTTCCTTTGAGTTTTTGGTCCTTTGAGACCACTGGAGTAAGGAGGAGAGGAAAGTTCTGAGGTAGGACTGATTTCCTAATCCACAGGAAAGCAGGTTTCATTAGACCTGCACAGGTTAGATTTTATTCAAGTGTTGAAAGAAGGAAACACTCAAAATGAAACTATGACCAAAGCTGGCCAAACACTGTGGCCTCTGATGTCATCGCGAAGCCCTCAGCTCAGCTGGCGTGTTTGTCATGCTCGTGACTCTGCGTGTGTTCGCATAGCCCTCTCTATTATGGCCCTTTTGTGCTTCCTTCTCTCATTACTGTATTCATTATTTTCTGACAAAACCTCATCGCCTTTGCCTTTTATTATTTCCTTAGTGCTGGTACTCGCGGCAATATCATACCGATGCAAGCAATTAAGTGACACCACTGCATGTTTCTTCACAACATTGTCGTCTGCATGCCGACCTTTCCCCAGCAAAGAGCCACACCATTTTAATAGCCTACATCTCCCAGCCTTGTCTCTCTGGATGTCTTCTCCCTCACACAGTGGGTGACCAGCCACTTTCAAAGCCCTACCTACCAGCTCAGGGCATTTTTCACGTTCAGTCACAGCCCTATAATTTGCAAACAGGGCTCTGTGCTGGCTGACAGGTCAGGAAGCTAGCAAAATAGTTCTTTTGGTTGAGATGATTTTATGTTGAGAAAGGATAGGATCATGTATTTTTAATATGCAAGACAACATTAACAACAGTCAGAGGTGTCAGGGGAGAGGATTAATACTTTGTTTCGCAGAACAATTCAATCTTTCCTTTCAATACAGCTGCTAAGTTTTTTACCATAACTAAAGGTAATTAAAGTGCTGTTTATCTGCACCATGATTTGTAAATTGGAGTCCACTGAAAAGCCCCAATGAGGAGCCACACCAGCACACATCACTCTCCTGCCCACACTGCTAGCCAAAAAGACCCAGGGCCATATGGACTTTGAGACATTATCTGGTGTTAGTTTGGCAGGATTTATGTAGCTTATTACTGTGCAACAGCCACAAAATATACCATTGCCTATAAAAGATAAATGATAACAAGTCTTCCTGCAGAATTTTCTAGAAGTCTGGATCTGGCTGTGCAACTGGGTCAGCTCTTTTCTGGCTTTCTAAAAAAGCCACTCTTTTACCCTTACAGTCTTTCTCATCTACATAATGAAATGGCCATAACAAAATGAATCCTTTTTGTTCTTTCCAGTCAACCAAAAGAGCTGACATTTTGATGGTCACTCTTCAATTCAGTTCTCCATATTTGGCCATAGCCAAGTACTGCCTGCTGAGGCTCTGTGCCGCCCTAGTCTACTACTGTTTCCTTACTTTATCAGTCAGTTGTATTTCATAGTCATTGTCACCCCCTCCACCCAATGCAGCCAGAAAATGAGTTGGTACTTACTTGTATTGCTGTGTCCTGTAGATCCCTGTTGTGACTCCTACGGTAATAATAGAAAAAAGGTACAATGTGTTATTTTTACGGCAATTTCTAGCTGTGGTAATTGCTTGAACATTACCTTAACAATACAAACAGCATTGTTAATTGTTCATTCAGTTTCAAAGTAATTTTCAATTACAAGAACAAATCCAATATTTCTTTGAAAATCCATTAATTCTAAGGCTTGTAAACTTATTTCACAACAACCCTTTAATGGTGCAATTCCTTGTATAGCTATTACGACTCTCCTGCCCACTATTCATTTATTGATCAGCCAAAACTCGTCTATTATCTCCTACAAGTTTAGATGAGAAGACACAGGGAAGACCAATATCGTTTCATGGACCATTGGATTCCTGAGGTAGTATCACAGCTGGTCTTTCCTTTTCACATGTTGATATTGACAGCATCAAAGAATGGAAATACAGACTTTAGTTCTGGGTCTCCGAGATTACAAGGTCAACCTTGTATCACAACTGCAATATCTATGAATAAGGTGCAATAAATCACATCAGTTTTTCCTCATGTGCAAATGTTCACATATTTTATTCACAGAATTTGTTTGCATTCTTAAAAATTTAAAAGAAGCCTATAAATAGAAGGGAAATACAAATATGAACTACAACAAAAAGGTATATAAATTAAGGAAAAAAAGAACACTTTGCTATGGATGACAGCAGGGAAGGCATCCTCTATGTAACACTGCTTCTGAATAACCCAGACATGCACAGGAATACCACCTCACATACATGCTGCAGTGACAACTATAGTAAAGACTGCTCAGAGAGGCCAGGCACCCACAGCAACACGCGTGGTCATTTTTGGTGAGGAATTGGGTGCTGGACCAGATCCCTGGTCCACAGAGGCTGAGCAATGAGCCACATGCACAGCTCATCAAGAAAGGAAGTGTAAGTCCCCAGAGAGCTCAAGGATGCCCTGACTCAGCCGAGCTGAGATTTTGCTGCTGAGTCACTCAGAAGCAAGCCTCAGGGGCTGGGAGCCCCAAGAGCTTCTTGACATCTCGAAACGGAGGTTGGCTGGACTGCAGGCACAGGGGTCTCGAGGGCTCGGCTAGTCAAATCGCCTTGATCTGCACCATTTGCTCGGGAGTCAAGGCTCTCCAGACGGCATGGCTTTGATCTGTAATTTTTATGCTGTAATACACATCTGCAATTCACTGCCATCCTATGCACCTGCAATGCCAGACATGAAATTTTTGGGCAAACTCTAAGAGTTTCTACCTTCAACTGCAGTATGAAAAGATCTGTACCATGTTTCACATGCCAACAATAATTTCTCAATAATTTGAAATCGTCTACTTTTGACAAATTGCCTCAGCTTTTTGTGAATGCTTCTGATGAAGGGATATTAAAGACTGTTTTTTTTCTGGTGACTGAATATAATCTTAAGAAGTCAGAATCTGCTTGCAGTGGTGATGTAGCGACACATAAACTTGAATTTAAATGCCATTCTAGTAGCCAACCAGGCTACTAGAGGATGTTCGATTTCCAGAATAGTGAATTTATGTACCTAGAGAAGTTTTGGGGAAAACAATCATTTAGATGGAAATACCCCTGGGTTTCTAAAAGTGTTTGAAACTGCTAAACAAGGATCTTGGTCACTCTTTTACATTTTCATCAACCTCAGGAAGAATGCATCCTCCCCTTTAACTGCCTAGCAATGTATCTTAGAATCACAGAATAGAATCATAGAATCATTTTGGTTGGAAAGGACCTTTAAGATCATCAAGTCCAACCATTAACCTAACACTACCAAGTCCACCATTAGACCATGTCCCTAAGCACCACATCTACTCATCTTTTAAATACCTCCAGAGATGGTGACTCCACCACTTCCCCGGGCAGCCTGGTCCACTGCTTGATAACCCTTTCGGTGTAGAAATTTTTCCTGATATCCAATCTAAACTTCCCCTGGCGCAACTTGAGGCTGTTTCCTCTCGTCCTATCACTTGTTATCTGGGAGAAGAGACTAACACCCTCCTCGCTACAACCTCCTTTCATTGGCTCTGCATAGTGTCAAATTTGACATCAGCAAAACATATGAGCTATAACATTTTCACTTCTCCTTTTAACTGATTCCACTTATTCTTTAAAATAAGTGTCTGGATTCTCAACAAATTATTCTTGATAATACAAAATGCAAAAATCTCATAGCAAAATAGAGAATGCTCCCACTGAGGTAGGAAAAAAATACGTCTTTCTGTAACTTTAAAAACAAAGGTGAAGTCTTCAGTTTTGGAGATTTTTTTCTAGTGCATTTGCTCCAGCTTGTTAAATCAACAAGAAAGGAAAAAAGTAAATGAATTGAGCACATAAAGAATAGCATCACTATGATAACTTAGCTTCTGCTGAGAATAATCACCTGATAGCTTTGTGACAAGACACCAGTTTTCCTGGAGTGGATAAATTAATTCTCAAGTAACAAAATGATGGCTGATCCCATAATATTGCATACACGTAGCTAGAAATCAAACACCTGATCAACCTTTCAAGACATGAAATCACAGTAAAAATGAAGAAAGAGAGCAAAGCAAGCAGCAGAATTAACAGCATTTTTCCCCCCACAAGCGTAGTGAATTGATACCTGAGCATGAAAGCTCATTCGCACAAGCATCAAGTGAGATCTTATTTACCAAATTTAATTATTCATTTAAAGTTTATTTATTAAGATGTTTTAAATAAAATTACAATCAAATAATGCCTGATCATTTGTATGTAACAAAGTCTGACAGAGATAGGAGAAAGGAAAGCACACACAGCCTGTCACATCACACACTGATTCAATTATCCTTAAGCTTTGAAAAACAGGAAATAAAGAGACTGTCATTGCCCCTTCCTAGTAAATTCAAGAGTACAAATTAATTCCACAGAGAAAGAAAATTCACAGTTAAGGATGAAATGTAACTCTATGCCCTCTATTACATAAAGGACAGTTCCCTAAATGTGCTCTCCCAGTAGCACTGTGCTGGGAAACCTACAGGGCAGTGCTGCACATGTCAAACCTGACCTGGACTTTCCTTCTGTTCTTGTGCATTAATGCAGACCTCCCATGTTAATGAGGTACATCCCCCCCCTGTCCCCCAATTCATTGAGCATAGAGTTATATAGATGGAGACATCCACATGTGCAGTTTCAAATATTCGTGATATATAAACCTCAGTTATTTAGCTCTTGTTGCTAGACTGATTTCAAAACCAGTCTAGCTATAGTTGCTGTGGCCTTTGCAACTTTAATAGCCTAATTAATAAATTTCAAGTTTCAAGCTGTCAGAGCACTAATTACTTGAGTTGCAGGTTAAAAGCAGTTTGGCATGTATGGGAACTAATGATGCTGACACTCAGTTTCTATAGACAGAAAAGCAAGGATGATTTGCATCCTTGCAACAGGGCAGGAGTCCTACAAGCTTCTCTTTTTCTCATTCCCAAAATAATGAGTATCTTTACACTTGAGAACTGTCTTCTGTTAAAAAGGCTTGCAGCCTACTTGCTTCTCTGGAGTCGAGTTGGCTGGAAAAGGCATTGCAAATGAACTGAACTGATCTCTCAACATTGCCATAAAGACTGAAAATGAATTCATGGTACCATGCACTGCTTGGAACTAAGAGATGAAGCCGATGCCCTGAATTTAGCCTTTTAGTCTCTTCGCTGGCCTTGGCCACTGCTTGACTGACAGGCCCATTTCTTTGAATAACATGCAATCCACAACAGTTTAATGTAGTCCTTAGGTTTTAATAAGTTGGGACAGCTATGTAGCTTACCTGTGGGAAAGCTTCCTAGAGTTATGGAGACATCCCCTATGAGATCCAATAAAGGTTTTACATCACACTTTGTGAAAAGCAATAGCTAGCTTACGAATGTTTCAAAAACACATTTGAAAAATCAGGAAACCATTCTTTGCATTTTGGAGCCTGAAAAGCAGATGTCTTCTTAGCTCTGTGACTGTACATATTCAGAGGGAGCTACAGAAATAGCTTTTAATTATATTAAAATATTTTAAAATAGAGATGGTGTCTAAAATTATCATGACCTATGGCCAGAAATGCAGGATTTTTCCAGGACTCTGGTGAGTTTTGTCAGACACTTCATCTCACACAGAGCGCACTAATTTCTGACTATGCAGACCATGGAAGACGCAATACAGTTGTAATGTTATTATATGTACAAAAGTATGTGCATATATTATTAGATGAAATCTTGTCCATCCTAAGCTTAAATAAAATGGGAATTCTACTTTGTAATAGTGTCACAGTTTAAAGCTGGGCCGGCTATTAAACTGGTGGCAGATGCTCTCTATTAACCCTCCTCCCTGCCCCAGAAGGGAAAGGGAAAAGGGACAGAGACTTATGGGTTGGAAAGTTAAAACAGTTTTAATGAATTATAATAATGAAAAAGAGTATAATAATAACAGAAATAATTAAACATATACAAATATATACAAAACCAAGATCGAGCTCCCCCGGTGTCGGTTGCGTCACCACCGGCACTGCAGGGCAGGCTCCGGGAAGGCCCAGACTGGGCCCAACGATGGACGGGAACTGGATTCAGGGATGCACGGATTGGGATCAGGGGCAGCAGGAAAATGGACAGAGTCCTCTTCGGACACCGGACATGGCAGAAGGGGCGAGACCCTTGTGATCCCCCTGCTTTACACTGAGAATGACGTGTATGGGATGGAATACTTTGTTGGTCAATTTTGGGTCACTTGCCCTGTCCGCTCCTCCCTGCAGGTGCGACCCCCCTTCGGCTCTTCACTTGTAAGCAGTGAGGCATTTAGCAGTGACCTTGGTTTCTCTAAGACTAAGTACAGCAAGAGCCTTTCTGCATAACATCCCTACTGTTGCCTCAGTGATAACTATAAACTTCGAGTGTTATCAGTCCTAGAAGCAGACACTGTCTGCAAAACATGCAGTTAGTTTCAGAAAGTGCAGTTACTTAGAAGAAACTTAGCTGAAAGTAAAAATCACTGAAAGGAAAATTGGTCTGTTTTAGTCCAAACCAGGACAAAGAGAAAAGGAAACCACCTAGAAAAGGCTCTTTAAAAATGAATGGTAGATCTCTGAAACAGCTCCGCAGTTCAAACTATTATAATATTTCCCAGAGAGATGTATGAACAGGCAGAGAGAAAATGAGGAAGTCAATACCAACCATTATTCACACAACTTTGCCCTATGGTCTGTGGTTCTCCTATTCCTATATTTATCACATTTAGTTGTGAGGAAGTGCATTCACGATGGCCACACAGATACTCTGGTAGGTGTGTACCTTGCCCAAACACGTCTGCACAGGTGCCACACGAACACATTGTGTGGTGATAAGTATGGCAGAAACTGCAGAGCTGCAGGCAGTACTTCGTTTTTGTCATGCGTATCTGGGCACTTCACCTGCTTGTAAGCTGCTGATCCATCTCTCACTTACTGGACTTACTCTAACGTAACAAGCCTCTAGTCTGCCTACTGTCTTCAATCAGCTGTCTGCCTTCCATGAGCAGTGAGTTATTTCCTTCTTTTTCTTTCATAACATGCCAGAGATGTTTTGGTTTACACCCCTGCTACTTCAAAATCATGACACACTCATCCACGGAAAAGCTGTTTTACTGAAGGCAAATCTTGAAGGTTTCTTGGCTTTGTGGTTATAATTATTCTGTGCACTAAATTTTGCAGAATGGACTTAAAAGTTACCAAAGGAACTTGCTTTAACAGGAAAAAGGCTATAAATAGCATCAATACCATCTTTCAAGCTTGAACACTTTACGAAATATGCTTGTGGCATATAAACAGTACATGGTGATACAATGTGAAATTTTTATTGGCTCTTGCATAGGATATCTGACTTCATTCCCTCCTGACTTACCAAGTATAAATAACGTGGTTTCCCCAAGCTCATGTCAATGAGCTTTACCATGCTGCACTGCATCCTCCCTGGGATACACATACAATAGTGGAGCTGGTTTCAAAGTACCACCTGCAGGACCAGTGGCCTTGGTGCCTTGGGGGACCAAATACTTCCCTGGCAAATATGTCTGTGACAGTCCAGTGCCTCTGGCATCAAGGCACTGGGCTGCCTGCCTCTCTAGCAAAGCTGCCCCCAAAGCCAGGTTGGTGGCAGGGGATGTATGCCTGCTCCTCAGCCCCTGACTGCAAAGCCCAGCGTATTAGTAAAGCCCACCTCAGACCTCAATGGTTTCAACAAAAATCTCAGCTAGTGAAGCCAAATGAAGCAGGAGCAACGGATGCAAGTGGGAGCTTCTTGAGTAACAGCAGCTGTATGTGCCCTGAGGTATCAGTCAGGAGCCTCAGCAGGTACCTGCGGAAGGCATCACATCTAGGCATCACACCAGGGACACCTGCGGTTTTGCCTTGTGGTGAGGAACCCGTGACCCACACACCAGGATCAGTGCTGCTGCCAGGAGATATGCAAACAAGCCCCGCAAAGGCTGTAAGCAGGGAAAAGGCAGGGGATACTGACACATACATGGAGAAGGTCATCAGCACAGCATTAGCCTCAGCCCAGAGCCCTGATATGCTTAGCCAGGGCTCATGTAGGACATATCTTGAGGTGCAGGAGGCATGGTTCTACATGATGCTGCATGTCTTACCTTGTTTGGGAAGGGAAACTTGCTTTGTTCTGCCTTTCCTGGTGTGTGAATGGCTGACAGTGGTGGGGGCCATGAATGAGTCATCTCCTGAAAAACAGTATTGTACAGCAAACTGTTTAGAAAGTCAATGGAACAGGAGACAGTAACAGGTGTTCAGTACAAGACAGTAACAATATCAGTAGCAAGAATGCCTGGGGAGTGGAATATTCAAGTTACTATACCTTCTAGGAAATGTCCAGTTTACATATAATCTAGACAATACATGAGCTACATTGATTTTGATCACAGACTCTTGAGAGTAGTTCTGAAGCACCATTTCATTTTCCTGAATAGTTAATGCATCTGAAGTGCAAGAAGTTTCATTTTTCTGACAATCTGCAACCACATTTTAATCATGCAATGTGTTCTGGCTGGTGAGAATAACAGAACTTTTTTTTGTAGTATGAGAACAGAAATTTCAGTTCATGACCAAGTAATGGGGTACACACTACGGACTAATCATGAAATAGATTTCACAGACAAGGTCAGAATGATAAATGCTTAATACTTGCTCAACGGTTAATTCCTAAAATTGCCTTTCTCATTGTAAAGGAGTTGAACGAGCTCCTAACTGCCACTTGTTTGGGCCTTACACAGCAGGCCCGAAACAAGGTATGCTGCACTCCACCTTTGTCTCCTCCCTGTGTCGTTTTGAAGGCCATTTTTAATAGCTAAGAGACATATGTAGCTTGACCTGACTTGTATGCAGTCATTCTTGACACAGCTTCAGGTAGCAGGTGGACAGACCTTCAATACTGTTATCATTCAAGCCTGAATGAGTTGGCCTCCAAAGCAAGGCTGCTTTTGGGGAGGTGTAAAATAAAGACCTCAGAGAAGTTTCTTAAGAGAGAGGCTTCATATTCCTCTCTAGTGCAGGCTATTAAAGGACAGACATGTTTTTTGACATCTTCAGCACCAATAGACACAATATTTGGTACACAGTAACAACAGAATTAATATGAGAAGTAACACAGAGCATGACAACCGTGAAGAGTCGGCCCATAAGTTTCAAGATCTGAAGAGCAAATAACATCCTGTCTAAGCAGGGGGCTCGCTGACACTATCAAGAGTTTGCCTGGCAGATGCTTTGCCGGATTTTGATACCATTAGCTGACTGTGGAATTGTTTCTCGGCGATATTCCAAGGAGTTGTGCTGAGATCCACGATTAGTCCCAAAATAATAATGGAGCTATATTTCCATGACTCATTTCTTTTTAAAGAGAAAAGAAAATGTTCTTGTTTGAAAAAAGGTGGGGGTGAGTCTCTTGTCCATTCCTCATTAGTGCTGATGGAAGTGCTTCCTGACATGGCATGGACTGGGCTGGGGCATTTTTAACACAGAAGAAAGTCTCCGGCTGTTCTGCCAATGAAAGGATCATCCCTTTCAACATAGTTTATTAGTAATAAATGTCACCTTTAAAGCATTCGTGATAAACAGTTTATTTCCTAATAAAAACTACATTCTTTTATTTTATTTGAGGCTAAAAAGTTACATGATTTATTATACTTCTGTAAACTACGTGCATGCCTTTAATCAGGGCATCATCTGGTTTGCAGTTTCAGTATCAGAATTGCTTTGCTTTTCAGTTCTTTGAGGCAGATTGTTCATCTTATGACTTCCTTATCTGATAAGTGCCAGCAATAGCAGTATATAGTAATTCTAATACACAGTAAGTTCTTTAAACTCAGGCAACAAAAAACACAGGCAAGCAGATTGCCATTTGCTACAAGCACCCGGCACATGTGCTATTGTTTTCAAAAGATTAAGGAATTACATATTGAGAGATATTCCAACAGTAAGAGTTTATGACAATAAATTGATGAAAAGGAGATTTGCAATGTGAACATTTAATCATAAAGCTGTGATCTAACAAAGTATCGCTTTCTCATCTGCTTTTCTGTGCTTTTCCCTTACATGACCATTTGCTGACTTTCTAGAAACTGAGATGTTGTGCATATAGACTAAAGGTGTTTCCACCAGTAAAACCCCATTTCCAAACAAACAAAGTGTTTTTCCCTACAAGTTGAGGTGCTGAGCCCAAAAGTATGCATAGGAATGAACTATGTGTCCCTTTCTTCTGAAGGGCAATGCTTTATGTTATCTCAGTCAATCAAAGAATCAGGGCAGGCAGACTGGGAATATCTGGTGGCTTTGACCTAAAGTTATCCTACTTGTGAAATACGCTATTCAGTACTTATGATTTCCATTTGCCCAAGAAGCAGTTCCTCCAGGTTATATGGTGGGTGACCCCCACTGTCACCTTGAGGGAAACATCTTCTGAGAAGTCTGCTATATGCCACACAGAAACCAATCTGTTACAGCAGCAGAGTTCTTCCTTCCCACCTTGCCTGACAGAGACTGACAATGATGCCTTCATCCAGGGAAAGGACCAGAGGGCTGATTAAAAATAAGGGTGACCTTTTTTTTTGACATGTCAAAATCTTTCATTTCTTCTTTTCGCCAGGATTATGTCTCATCCGCACTTCAATGAAAAATGTCCTTAATGGTCTTTTTTTCAGCTATCTTCTCTTCTCCCTTTTTACTTTGAGTTGTGGTATATAATAAAGCTTTCTACATAATTTAAATTTGACGTAACCCTTTCTGACACAAAGATTTAGTAAGACCACTGATATTTGCCGGGGTTAATAATTGCCATTATCATGAAAATCTGAATGTGAATTTACTAGAATAATATTTTGAGTGGTGATCATATGGTGTATTTATCACTACACTTTGGAATTCAGACCACTATAAAATGAAATCATATTAGAAAAAAAATCAGAAAACTAACATGAAAAATACCCTAAACAATAGGTTGTCACCACTGAGGAGTGGTGAGATTTAAATGTAGTAAAATATTTTTTGAAAAGAGAAACATTAAACTATGTGCACAGTCTCCTTCTGGCTGCCAAGAACAGAATCTCAAAAATCAGAAGAAAGGATTTAGGTGTCCAGCAAGTGTCAACACTTTGCAAGGTCAAGCAGAAACAAATCCAGAATATGTCCCTGTGAGCCAAATCTCATGATTTTAGACTCTGTCTGAAGATATTTGAGACAGATTAAAAAGCACTAGTGGTGACATATGATTATATCAAGATCTTTTTTTAGTACATGGTGTGAAATGTTTGAAAATGTAAGACCAAAAGGCAACTAACTAACTAAATAGAAAGGGCTAAACTTTTATTGTTAAAACAAACTTGCATGCACAGCTGCTCTTTTCCACTTAGCTAACTTGCCTGTCTTTGGAGTTCAGGATTGGCAGTATTGGCATAAAGCACCCACTGGACTGAAAACAAGGTTTCAAACAGACTGATAAAAGTTTAAATGTATTTAAGATCCCCCACACCTTCAAACTGGTGTTAGAATATTGAGTGATACAAAAGATTTTTGAAATTAGAAAGAGAAAAAAGCAGGGATTATTTTTCGCGTAAATCAAACAAAAAATGAGACCAAAAGACCTTGCACCAGAAAATGTTCCAGCCACTACAAGAGAATGGTCTAATTTCAAACCAATTTAGATCCTCTCCAAACCTGATTGTTAACCTTAAAGTCCTGACCAATGTTAATTAAAGGAGGCACTGAGAAGCCATTTGGGGTCCAGAAGTCGGGAAAACAAAGATTTCTGGATCAAAGAAGGAAGCTCTGACTAGACTGCTTAAAAATACATGTGGATAAGCACGTGTGCCCAACTGCAGGACAGCTTGTTTGAGATGACAACGACTGCCCGCCTCCTCCTGCGGCCAGGCGCACAAGACCGAGGGGTGGCTCTGAGACCCCCTCTTTTTTTTTCTTAGCACACATTTCTCCTTGTGAGGGTTGCAGTGATGTTGTTTCACACTGACATCTTTGCGGTGGTGGTGATGGCACGTCTCATTCACACGCATATTGTAACTCTACAACTCTACTCGTCTCCACCTGTAGTAAATCAGTTTGCAGCCATTACATATAAATGTCCAGTTTTACATGCTATAAAGGTCCAAGCCTAGTTAATTTTAGTCAACATGCCAACTTGGCTTTTCTTCTTACTGACGGGAAAACCTTCAAAGAAAGAAATCTATAGTATTGCATATCCTTGCTCCAAATTCAGTTTCCGCAGCAACAATTAAGTTACGAGACATTTCTTGTGGATTAATGACTGCTTGGCAGTGTTTTGTTTGGGGCTTTTAACCCTAGCTTGTAGGTAATTTTTCATGAAAAGTACCATGCAGAGGTAAATAATAGTATTCACTCTAGATTTAAGGCAATCCTATTTATCTAGTGTGATCAATCTTGCTGTGTGGCACATGATACCAGGAATGGTTGAACTGATTCAGAAAAATTGTAATTAATAAAAAGTAGGGAGACCAGTATCACCTAGATTTAAAGTCTAGCCACATGTATTACCTTGCTGCTCATTCGCTGCCAAAACCAGAACTTATCATCAGACCATTAAGAAAATTGACTGTTTAATCCTCCTCTTTGCTTGTGCTCACCAAGCCAATTTTTGATTCATAATATTTTGTCTCTCCACAGGTGATGATTTAAGAAATGTTTGTAGCATCTCATAAAGGACCGTGTCAAACACCTTCTGAAAATTACTTTAGCTGGCTCAACTTCATCTACTGCTCTATTGACATGTCACAGGAATTATAGGAGATTGGTGAGACACAATTCTCCTTTGCAAATACTCTGCTGGTTAGTTCATGGAGACCACAAAGGTTCTCTCTTTACAGTTACCTACACTAAAATGCATATTTTAGGGAAGCATTAGATGTATTTATTCAGCTGTAAGTCAAGGCAACACAAAGCTAACGCAGAACTTTCCAAGACCCTTTAGCAAATGATCACAGGACACAGCTTGAGAACCTCTAATCCAGTTACTCTCCTGTCTTCATAAAATAGATTGTTTTTTTTTTTAACACAAGAGACTCTCTCTTTAGCTGCTGTCAGTTGGCAAAGATCCCTTTCAGTTCAGTGAAGCTACGCTACCACTAGCTGACAACATGGCTATGATTTTAGTGTCAAACATCCAAAGCAAAGAGTCTGACACTGAAACTTTTGGAGACTATATTGAAGCTGACAGCATTTCACTATGATAAGGTTCCCATGATAGGAAAAGCAAATTTTCTTTTTAAAAAATTGACTCCTCTAGTATCTGTTATTGCTGCAACTTTTCTAACCCAAACCTCAAATACACACCTGTAAAATCGAAAGATAAAGCTGTTTCTTCTTGTTTCTTTAGGATGTCACTTATCCAAACTACATCTACTTAATTCTTTTTTCTTCTTCCTCATAAACCTCGTAGTTTCCTTTGAGCACTTGTTAATTTTCCTCTTTCCATTTCAGCATCTTTTATTTTGTCATTATCCTTTTGGTAACATGTTATTCAGAACTATCACAGAATCATAGAATCGCTTAAGATCTTTAAGATCATCAAGTCGAACCATTAACCTAGCACTGCCAAGTCCACCACGAAACCATGTCCCTAAGCACCACATCTACATGTCTTTTAAACACCTCCAGGGATGATGACTCCACCACTTCCCTGGGCAGCCTGTTCCAATGCTTGAGAACACTTTCGGTGAAGAAATTTTTCCTAATATCACCACCCAACAAAATATCTTGTAATTTTCCAGCTTCTGTTGTTTCCCGGTTTACTTCCTTTCCATCCACTTATTTGGGCAGGCTTTAATTTATAGTTAATATTTATGTCATGTATGATGCAAAATGCTTTCTAAACTTGAGATAAGTGACAAATATGGTTCCACCCACCCAGTAACTGAAGGATGAAATAAGGGAACTACTATGAGTTCCCTGTCATGGAGCTGAAATAGCCATAAGGACACTTTACGCCAAGCTGGGTGTCAGTTCATCACTGAACCTCAATCAGCAGTTCTTCTCTCTCCCCTGCTCCTGCTAAAATGATTTCAAGGAGTCACTTTTTTTTTCACAGCAATCTGCTGCAAAACACATTCTACCACATTTCCCCTTTGGCTCCAGTCCCAAGACCCTTCAAATACCTTGTTGCTTTCTGTAATATGAATTCTTTTCAATAGGCTTCATTGGTAAAATATCCAAAGATATATGACACTCCAGGGAAGAGTGCTTGTCAAGGAATTTTTTTGTTCTGAGCAAAGAAATAAGGTTAATTGTGACTGTGTCATTTGTGCTGTGCTTGGTTCTTTGACATGCACGGATGGGCATCAGCTGAAATTGTTTCATAGAAACAGGACTCTGTGTATGTTTGTGTGTGTGTGTGTGCACGCGTGCCTGTGGGGTGGGGAGAAGGAAAGTAAAAAAGAGAAATTAGGCCCTTGGAAAGGGAGAAGGTCAGAGATTTTGCAGACTGCAGCATTAAAGAATGTGTTCAGCATTAAATCTCCAGATGTTTGGTATCTACAGAACTAAACCACTCCAAATCATCAACATTTGCAACGTGATCTGTGGATCAATTCACTCTATAGCAAATCACAAATACCAGTGCAATAAGTTTCTGTTTGGAATATGTTATCTCTGCTTTAGCGGAACCATCCTGCAAATAACCGCAACATTTAGTCAAGGTTCATCAATCTAGGACAGATAAATGTAAAAGAAGGCTACAGCTGCTCACTTATCAGACTCATTTAGGTCCTTCATTGTATGATTATAATTATTTAACAAAGAGTCTTGAAAATTTTTATTCATTTTTGGGGGACCAAACGAGCCTATAAGCCCAGAAGCAGCTATGGATACCCAAGAGAAATGTGGGTTAATTCTAAGAGCAAGTGTTAACTAGGGTATAACCCATGCCATGCTCTCTCATATCAGAGTTTAAGACAGAAAGATTTCCCTCTAATTATCAGGAAAGGAAGAATGTGTACCTTTACAGGTAAACCATAGAACAGAATTTAGAGGGTTTCCTTAAAAATGTTTCAATATTCTTCACTGAAATGAAAAAAAATGGACAAAATTTCTCCTTTAGTTGCAGTGATGAATATCTCTTCTTAGCTAAGAAGCTATGTTTTTAGATTAATGCATTGGGCCATACGATATGACAAACTGTCTGAAAACCAGCCTTGCCAGGGCAAGCTGAGATGATGTGGTTAATCAAGGTACAATCTTTATTAGTGCATTAACCTCCTGCACCCAAGGACTGTGGATTCTAATTCCCGAATTGCCATGCAAGACTGATGCAGCTAGTCTTCTGGTCTCAGTTGGCAGCAAGCTAACAGAAGTGGCTAATGAAGATGAATAGCTGCCTCTTGGGAGTGGGGGGAGGAGAAAGAGGAAAGGAAAAGACCTAGGATACTTCAAGGTCCAGATCTCTGCATGGTTTCAGATAATAATGAAAAAGTGCACATAGTCGACATTTTCAGAGATCATAATAAGCATGTTAATTCTGCAGTCTGCTACCAAAGCAATGGTAGTGGCCTCAGGATTGCTCTGGAAACATTTCAAGAAGTTAAAACAAAGGCTACCAAAAATAAAGATCACGACACTGGTCAGGGTCTTTCTTACCCTGTTTTTGATGGATGATTGTATTAATATGGACAAAGGAGCAGACAAAAAAAATGCCCAAAGCTAAAAAACAGACATGTTTACTAAGGAAAACGTGCAGTTTGGAGAAGACAAAAGTACCACCACGGTAAATATTTAGCAATACTGAAATAACTTTGCCGCAAATGCATGTAATGTTTTAATATAAACATCCCTTTATTACAGGCAAAAATATGCTGCTAAATGTAAGGAGGTCATCAAAGCAAGATTTGTGGGGAAAAAAATCTAGGTTTTTTTGAAACTAGACAAACTTTTCAAGTTTGTTACTCTGTGGGAGGCTGGAAGCTTTCTGATAGGTACATTAGTGGTCCTGGTTCACCCCCTGGACAGAAAGTGAAATAGCAGGTCATCAGTTTGCCCCAATTTACTCTTAGTTCCAGTCTTTCACACTCCTGAAGCCAGTTTAAGAGGACTAGGGGTACCACAAAGACTTACATGGTTCCTGGGAACCCCAGGGCTCATACCAAGAGCTCTTTTGTGCATCTACAGTGGAGATTCACTGGTGGGTATACAGTGACAATTTTAGCTCAGCTTGTTCAGCCAACTGATTGATTGAGTATTTCAAGCTTCACAAACTTATGGGTAACACAGTAGTGCCTGTGTGCTTTGTTCGCAAGACATTACATGAAATAAATATCTTGTGCTCTTGGTTAAGGTTTAAGGTGCTACCAGAACACCTTTTGGCTAATGTACCTGCAAAGGCTGCCAATTATAACAAGAAGAAAGAAAGCTTCTCTTCTGTGCTACTACAACAAACTTCTTGATCAGTGTGAAAATATGACAGTCAGGCTAAGAAAAGTCCATAGAAAGAAAAAAGCCAGAATTGAAGTACCAGAAGTCAAACTGCTGTCAAATGTAGCTCTGTAAAGTTTAGCTCCAAGAGGTTTTGCACTTGTGGTTTCTTAATAACATTAGATGAAATGTGCTCAATTTACAGGTGAAAATTACATCAAGCTGGGACCTCAGACTGTGGAGCTGAACATCAAGGCAGGTGCTCTCCTTCCGTTTTCCCTGCCGTAGCACAGAGAGGTTCTGCAAGGCAAAGTGGCCTGTAAATCCTTCCCGGACAACCTTGCATGGATGTGGCTGACTGCAATTAGTAAACAATTTTGTTTATGATGCTCTGACAACTTGGGAATCTATTCATATACAAGTCATTTATCCTGAATGAGATTAAGAAATCAGTGTAGCACTGCGTGCTTCAGTGTATATGAATTCAACCATCTGTTCTCAAGGCTGCATCGTGTACCTCCTAGATCTGAACTGACAGAAGGATGTTAAATCTTGATGGCTCGTATTCTAGAGCAGCACAGTGGTACAATGTGATGGCTGAAGCCAACAGAGACCAGTTCAGCTAAGAGTACCGAGGTGTACAGAGTTTAACACAGACAAACTCATGTCCACAAATGAAGAATACCATATATTCCTGGTAGAGTGTGACACTGAACCAGGAAAAGAGTTAGAGATCACCAGAGGACAAGCAACTGAAAATAATCACCCAACATCTCCTGCTCTTGCCCAAAGAGCTCATTCCATCATTGTGTATTGGAAAATGGAGAAGTAAATAGCACAGTAAAACTGGTGAAGCCAATGCTGTAATAGCCTGTTTTTTTGTCCATTCTTCAAAAATGCTGGAATTCTGAGAAGGTGAAAAAAGGAACAAAAAAAGATCACAGATATTTACAGAGATCAGCCCTGTTAGACTAAGAGGTACTATGCTTGATCTGCATAAGCATCTTCATAGGGGAAAAAAACCTCTAACATGGCTTTTAGAAAACTCATTTGTAGCCACCTGTCAAATGTCCCAAGGTAAAAGGTAGAACCTCTACTGAGCACCTTCAACACGATTCACAACAGATGACTGAAAAAAATTAAGGTTGTTCATGCTTAATAGCAGTCCATGTATACAAAACCTCCAAATAGGTCTCAGTGGAAAATGTTATCAGTTCACAATAACAGAAAAAGATGAAAACCACTAACTTCTTGTATCATGAGCCAATGGACAGAAGGACAAAAAGGCAAATTGAAGTTAAGAAAAAAGAACAATGTCTCATGAACTGGTGGCGCACTGCTGGTATGCAGTGTTACAGAAATTACTGTCTTCATCTCTTGAAGTCTTAAGATCAAGAAAGGATACTTTACTGAATCATATGCTTTAGCCAAATACAAGATAATGGGCTCAAAACAGTGGAGAGTGGCTGCAGTTATCCGGCTTGTTACACAGGTCAGAACACTACTCAGACTGGGTGATAAAATACACCATTCAGATTCACATCTAAAATGCACCTAAGTGGGATTCTTTTTCTTTATTTTGGAGCTTCTTTTTTAATCCATCAAAATCCTTACCATTTATGGCTCTCAATACAGGCTCTCAATAAATCAAGAAAATATGTGAACCATTTGTATTCATGTGTGAATGCTAGGTACTGACCACAAAAGCAGTGATTATGAGAAAGGGATGTTCCGTTTTTCCATTGTGTTTTAGAAAAGATAGAAACAAAAGTTTGCTCTTTCCTTATGTATCAGTAATCTATCACCTGTAGTTGTCCCCTGCTGCTTTTGACTGTATAAGGTCCAGGTGCATCACAATTAACCTTGGGGATTTAACTAAGGGGTCAACACGATGACAGCATCTGCCTGATGCTCTTGCTATAGTCAGCAGAAAAGATAAAGACACCAGCATGGGGCACAACAGCGGACCTAAGATCTGGAGCATCCTCTGGAAGTGACCTTCTATATTGTCTAGCAATGGAGACGGTTGCTGTACTCAGTCCTAAAGTGCCTCAGACTGGGGCGGGGGGTGTGAGTCTGACCTTGTGCTCCTTGGAGCAAAGCTTTATTTCTTACATGCTTGTATGGCACCTAGCACAAAGATTTTGATCAGTGCTGGGCCTCTCTACTTGCTACAATAACACATACAAGTTGAGGGAGAATTCACAGATTACTTCCTGGCAGTACTATCCTTTCAGCTAGGCTGCCCTGATGCTTTTTCTTAGACCACCTCCTAGGTTATGTCTCTATCTTCAAATCTGAGAGCGTTACCACATTTCTGTATCTTGGCCATCTGCATAACAAGATGAGAGTCAAACATGCATAAAACTCCCCTTCCCTACCCTATGTTTCTTGGAAACATAAATACTCCACATGACCTTTTAATACCTTCACATTAAGAAGACATTGCTGTTGCAGAAAGGTCATCTGTGATCATCTAAAATATTTTCCTTAAATATATAGACAACTCAGGTTTTCCAGTTTTAATGTTGTGGGTAGTGAGAAGGTTAGCCAGCTGGCTATCATCTTTTTCTTTTAAAAAGTCACATTTGGACTCTGTCTCAGCCTGGAAGAGCAGCTGGACAGCAGAGGAGAGCTGTGATGCTCCCCATCAGGTGCCCAGCCTTGATCACTGACATCAGGTGTGCAAAACATTATTCCAGCAAGTCTGTCTAGGCACAGTCACTACCCAGGGTGGCTCTTTGCCTCCTGTTGTCTTCAGCAATGCATATGCCCTCCTTCCCTTGGTAGGCACAGAATAAAGATGGTTTCTGTACTACCAATCTCCCACTCCAGGGCCTGAGGAATAAGCCCTAGCCAGAAGCAGGAGTCAGGTGCAAACATCCTCCTTTTTCCTCCAGGGTTCCCTGGGCAAACAACCCAGATTCCCCTGGAGAATCAGCCACCCATGCTGGAAAAAATCCAGCGAGGTGTCAGAGTGGGGCTTGGTGCTAGAGCCAGAGGCTGGTGGGCCTGCTCCAAGGCTCTCTGTGATCTAAAAAGCTGGCCAGATCCTTCTGCACTTGGAAAAGCGAGTTAAAAGCACTTCCTTTTCCCCACATGTAGTTCAATTCCTATATGTATATGTGGGTTACAATCTCTCCGGGACGAGCACTACCTTGTAGCATGTACATGGCACTGGGCATAAGGCTATGATTTTGCTCAGAAGTTACCAGGAGCAGCAGGTTTTGTTGACTTTTACAGTGGTAAAAATGTCAGCACAAGTGGGCAGAGACTTGAAGGACCAGGATAGTTACTCTTAGATAAATTACTTGATAACTTTGAGACTTAATCTGCAGTAAAAAATTCACAAAGCTTGCACAGTATAGTGGTAGAGGTTCTCTACCAAGGGTATTTTATCCTGTACTAAGGATATTTTATCCTTTACCAAGGATAGCTGGTTCATGTTAGTTCACAACCATGTAGTTGAACCTCTTGAAAACTACTACTGCACCTTGAAATGTTGAATTTAGTGATCTGTGAATTGACAGAAACTTTTGTGGACAAGGTCATCCGTATTTTAGATGGGTGACGTGATTTCCTTTTTGACATCTGGCAGTGTTGATGTTTGAATGATTTTGTCCAAAATATGTGTCAAAAGTACATGGGATAGGAAAAGAGGAAGAAAAAAATGTACTGGAAGACTCCTCAAAATAGCTGAAGAATTTAGTAGAGGAGTCCCACCGGCTGCACTCTCCGTCCAAAGATGGAGATCTCCACTCTGAGACCCCCATCCATGTATGCCATGAACCCTCGGCAATGCAAATGGGACTTAACAAGGCTGGAGATTTCACTGTTGAGAGCAGAGGCAAAATTAAAATCTGGAAAGAGTAAGACCCAAGTCCTGCTGCTGTGTTTCAGTCTTTGTGTGGCTTATTGAGGCAAAAGCAGATAATCAGGGCCTTTTGCATCACAGTAAAGGTTTTAGTAAGCAGGGCATATTAGGCTCCTGTTATAATAATTTTTATCTGTTTTGCAGAGCCAAAGTAACAAATCAGCAGGTACAGACTCTTTTTTACATTAATCTGCAGGTTGTTTTGGATGTTTAGGAGAGAAGTCCTGTGACGGGGCCAATCAGAGGGTGAGCACATGGGGCACTGCCCCTGCTTGCAGAGCTGGCACAGTCACAGTCCCTGCACCACAGAGGCTGTAGGTTCCTACTGCGGCAGCCTCGGAAAAAAGACCCAGACCTGCATCCTGAAAAGACTGGCAAGGGTGGGGAGGGGGCTTGAGGCCAGTCCCTTGTTGCTGTGTAGAAAAATGTCAGGCTTGCCAGCAGCACGGTGCTCCTGGAAGCCCTTGCGAGGGCGTTATGCACAGGCGGGGAGGCCGCCCAGGCTGCCGCAGCTCACCATCATGTTCTCAGAAGCCAGTGCCAGAAGCACGAAACAGCACTTGCCACGTCTCCCTGCTACATGGGGTGGCCTTTGGGTAGCTGTCGGAGGCAGGGAGTGCCTCTTCGTTTGCCCCAGTTGTCCCTAGGCAATCTGGCATTTCTTGTTAAAACTGTTTTTAAATTGTGCTTCTCTCTAGCTGCAAACACACCCACGGAGAAGTGAAGGAGACTTTTCTTTAGCTGTGCAATTCACTCTTTTCTAGTGTTTCTATTAAGTGGGTTCTTCAAAGCGATCATTGTCTCAAGCTCTGCTTTAAGCCCTGAAACAATAACATTTAGTGCTTATTGTACACACTGGCTTTCATTTGCAAGGTATTCTGCAAACTTGAATTAAGCATCCCAGCATCCTTGTAATCTCTGTAAGTACCATGCTATTATTACAAGGTAAAACACGTAAAACTGGAATTAAGGTTGAAAGAAACTTGAGTTAGAAAATCCCTTAAGAAAATCCCATTGTTTCCCTGTCCCAGCACAAGTGGTACTGAGGGTGACAATGCCATTCTGTGACTCCACTTGGAAAAAATAGTAGAAGGTATGAAAATATGCACTGAAGCCTTAACTCTGCTCCTAAAGCACGTGTTCTGGCTTCATCCATTATACCGTTTATTTCACTAAGAACCAGAGTAACACTAGCATCTTATTCATTGTTGTAGGCATTGTCTGCATAAGAAATGTGCATCTATTTAAAAAAAGCAACCGTTTTAAACCACTTTAACATAATAAGTGTTAGAGATTGTATGACTGCTTTGGTTTTAACTAAAATCAAATACATTTAGATTCATCTAAATTGGTTAAAACCAAATTAAATGAATGGAAAGAATAACAAATAGATCTTTGAAATAGTTTGTAAGTAAACTTGGTTATGAAACAATTAAATTGAACTGATGAAACACCCGTATGCACAGAAAGCCTACACGGACTCACGTATCATGCTGCCTCACCATCTCTGGGTATTCTCTGCCAATGGTGTACGAGACTCTCAGTACAAAGACAGCTTGGTTTTACAGCTAGAATGCTATGAAAAATGACTCTAACAAAAGTTTTTACAACTCTCTAAGACATTCCTCAAGATGTTTGCCAGCAAACAGTAGGTGATTATGAAATTATAGGCTGCATCGTGACAGAGGTATGCAAGGAAGTAAGATAGTTACAAATGCTTGTTTATTTTTGAGCTCTTAACTACACATGATTTACTTATCCACTTTACAGCAGAGTTATTCTTTTGCTGTCATTTAAAAAAATGAGGATGTATATAATTTCTTTTTTTTTAACCTCATAGAAATCATGTGGGAAAATTAAAGTAATACATAAAGAAAAAGGAAATAGGGCATACCATTACCACTTTTTAATTATGTTACCTATTTTTTAGAGAGCAAGGAATCAGGAACAGCTGCCTTAGCATTGGAAATTTAAATACTAAAAGTCATGAAAGGTTGTTTTGTGGCAGCAAATGTTAATTTCTGTTGACTTCTCTTCATGAGAACCATCAAACTGCAATTCACTGCAATGAGAAGGTCCACATAATGTCTACATATTGATTAATTCCCACTTAAGCCTTCAATGACTTTCCTACCCAGGGAAGGATTTCACCCCTGTTGATTAAAGGTAGTCCTTTAGGTCAGTACTTTTTTTACTTTGAAAAAGTTTCTTAGTAAACAAAGCAGTGGATACATCTTTCAAAGCTTTAGTATATGTAGAATCCCATCAGAAGAAAGATCACAACACAGAGCTTTTTCCCCTACCAGCAATAAAGCATAAATAAGAAACGCACTCAAAATGAAACAGAGACAGTTGGTCTCTGGTAAAAGAGTACTGTAATCACGAACATTTCATGCTTTTTGTGTGAGAAAAACAGGATCCTGGAATTATGCCAGGCAGCTTAATATAGTCTGCACGGGCAAGGCCATGGCATTCAACCGGTGTATGTTGAGAGGAGAAATGATGATCTAGAGGGGACTCACAGAATCGCATTGTATCACAGAATGGTTAGGGTTGGAAGGGACCTCTGGAGATCATCTAGTCCAACCCCCTGCCAAAGCAGGTTCCCCTAGAGCATGTTGCACAGGGTCATGTCCAGGTAGGTTTTGAATATCTTCAGAGAAGGAGACTCCACAACCTCCCTGGACAGCCTGTTCCAGTGCTCTGTCACCCTCAAAGTAAAGAAGTTTTTACTCATATTTATATGGAACCTCCTGTGTTTCAGTTTGTGCCTGTTGTGCCTTGTCCTGTCGCTGGGTACCACTGAGAAGAGTTTGGCCCCATACTCTTGACACCTGCCCCTAAGGTGTTTCTAAGTATTGATAAGATCCCCTCTCAGTCTTCTCTTCTCCAGGCTAAACAGACCCAGCTCCCTCAGCCTTTCCCCATAAGAGAGATGCTCCAGTCCTCTGATCATCTTTGTAGCCCTCCACTGGACTCTCTCCAGTAGTTCCTTGTCTTTCTTGAACTGGGGGGGCCAGAACTGCACACAGTACTCCAGGTGTGGCCTCACTAGGGCAGTGTAGAGGGGGAGGATAACCTCCCTCAACTGCTGGCCACACTCTTCCTAATGCACCCCAGGATACCATTGGCCTTCCTGGCCACAAGGGCACATTGCTGGCTCATGGCGAACTTGTTGTCCACCAGAACTCCAAGGTCCTTCTCCACAGAGCTGCTTTCCAGCAGGTCAACCCCCAGCCTGTACTGCTGCATGGGGTCATTCCTCCCTAGGATCAGGACCCTACAGTTGCCTTTGTTGAATTTCATTAGGTTTCTCTCCTCCCAGCTCTCCAGCCTGTCCAGGTCTCGCTGAATGGCAGCACAGCCTTCTGGTGTATCGGCCACTCCTCCCAGTTTTGTGTCATGAGCAGACTTCCTGAGGGTACACCCTGTCCCTTCATCCAGGTCACTGATGAATAAGTTGAACAAGACTAGACCCAGTACTGACCCCTGGGGACCACCACTAGCTACAGGCCTCCAACTAGACTGAGCACTGCTGATCACAAACCTCTGGGCTCTGTCGTTCAGCCAGTTCTCAATCCACCTTGCTGTGCACTAAGCCACACCTCCTGAACTTTCCTATGAGGATGTTATGGGAGACAGTGTCAAAAGCCTTGCTGAAGTCAAGGTAGACAATATCCACTGCTCTCCTCTCATCTACCCAGACAGTCATGCCATCATAGAAGGCCATCAGATTGGTCAAGCATGATTTCCCCTTGGTGAATCCATGTTGACTCAACTAATGCAACTCTGTTCAGAACACCAGACATAAAAAATACTAGTGGTACAAACTCAGTCCATCCCCAGTGCTGAATTACATCAACAGAAGGGAACTCTGATTACAGCAAAGCAAAGCAGAGTGGCCTACCAGGGGTTGTGGCAATTATTCAGCGAATAGAAACACTCATAATACCTGTGCACAAGACAGACTGAAGTTTTAAGACAGAGTATGTTATAAAGTGAGACGAGCAAAGATAAAAACTGTACTTTCAAATTAATGCTTTAATGCCAACTAGCAGTAAAGCTTTTAGTAGAGTCTGTTTGGTTTTATTGATAGGATCAATGTGTTGAATCCCTATCCATATTTTAGCCCCAGTGCCTAGACTCATATCGCCATTAGTTTCTGATGCTTAATCTCATTAGTACAGCTATTTGTATTGATATACCCAATAAGGTTGCTAATACTACCTTAGCTAAGTGTTATTTATTGTATCTGTATATACAACAATATTAACACAGTCAAGCATCAGCATCGGCACTTGAGGGCACCATTAAATTCACCCAGTGTTCAGTGAGAGATTTAATGATGGATTTAATAGTATTAAATAGGAAAAAATGCCCTTGGCCTTTACATTCTCATTTAAAAACATATAAAAGTGTAGTAATTCAGGCAGTTATACTTCTTTCAAAGATTTTCCTTTAAATCACGCTCAGCAATACGAGATCAGCTGTACTTTGGCTGTTATTGTATCTTGACCAAAGACAGCAGCCCCTGGCTTATCAGAATTACCAAACTGTTGGCAAATTCAGCTCAAGTTCCTACATCAAATATGGGTGAGTTTACTGCTAAAACAATGAAGACAAAGATCGGTAGAAAATTAGCACTATGGCATTGCCTGTGAGCTACATGATAGAGACTTCTGTTAACAGCAAATGTAAGCAGAGCAGTGAAATAACCGGCTATTAGGTTTTTATGCTGATTTTTTTCATAGAATATAAATAGGTCGGGGGGTTTTGTGCAGTAGTGTGCCTGCTGAATTTTCCCATAGCTGCATTTACCTTGCTTTCTTTTAGTCTCCAGGTATCTGTTACTGAATGGACCTACTGATGTTCTCTAGCCCATCAATGAGAGAATTTCACCCAGAAAAGGCAGTCGAATGGCCTTTTTCTGTCTCTGGAGCAATTGCACCCTTTAGGTCCAAGGAACTAGGGCTCAGTTTGACACTGGAAACTTCCTTCATACACTGCCCAGCGAAGTCTGTCTCCTTAGACTCAACCACCAAGTGGGTGGAAGAAAAATGTTGGAAGGCAAAGATGCTCTCTACGTGACCCTCACCGGTGATTAGAGGGTCAGCTAAGCACCTGTGAGTTCTTCCTAAGCTTGGGAACTGTGGGCCATATGTGCAGGCTTTCAGTGACTTCCATATGTAGAACTGAATCGTGAACAAGCAACTGTTCAGTCGCAGGCTTTTTTTTTACACATTTTCAGTGTCTATCATGAAAAAGATTATACAAACACTTATACTAGCAATATGAATACTGAAAATTAAAAGATAACAGTAAAACCATCATATTTGAATTTGAAACCAAATTAAAAAAGTTTTTTTGCAGCAATTTTGGCATTAAAGAGAATATGGATCAAATTAAAATTATACTTCCACACACATGGGTAATAACACTTACAACTAGATCCTTAGCAGCAAATCATGCAAAAAAACAACAACAAAAAAAGCCCAAGTGACTGCTTATCAGGAAACATTCACATTTTCCTCTCAAATTTCCCTGCTTGTGAATAGTTCTACCGACACAGCTACCGGGGCATTTTGAACAAACTCGCTATATAACATCTCACAAGATAATTTACCTAGTTCAAAGCATGAGTTATGCAACAGAGACAAAAAAAGGGACAGGCCATTCTCATTTCCTCACACATCCAGACATGCTGGATTTATTTCATAGTGTTATATAAATGTGTATGTGTTTGATTCCACAGTGCTTTCCAAACCAAGGGTAAAATATCATTGATGTTCAGCCACAGCACTGGTGGAAAGAAGCCATACAGGGCACACAGTTCACTGCACAACAGGAAGGGGATGGGGAGCACGTTAAAGGAATTATTATCCAAGGATGACAAGAAATCCCATTTCTTATCAGACAAGCCCCCAGGTCTCTGATGTCATTTCAGAACATGGGTCTTTGGCTGTTACAGATACAGCTAACATCTTTATACAATGAAACACACGCTTCTCAGTTTATCTATTTCAGAAAAATGAGCCAATACAGAAAACTAGATTCCTGTTTGTGCCATTAGAGCAAGGTCTCCTGCATCCACCTGTACATTCCCATGATTTTGGTGCATGAAACCTTGGGTGGATCTACAGCTAAGGCTTAGCTTATACATCTGTAAGTGTGGTGCATGTGTAGTATGCATGCTTGGCACAGTTATTTTCGATAAGGAAGTAATTTTTAACTAATTTCTTAAAAAAGAATCTTAAGTGGTAAGGTTTGCTGAGAAAGTACCAGTACAGGTACCACAGAGCTGCCTTCTCTTGCAGTTGACAATGAGATTTTTTTTTTATCATCTAACCACAGGCAATCCAGTATTAGGCATTCCTGAAATGGCTTTGTAGCCCTTTGCCTTTGCTTTTGGATGAGATACTTGTGGTGAGTCTTTCAGAGGCTCTAAGCTTTACTTCTGTCTATGGGTGCTCAGAGACAGCTCCTGTTGAAGTCAATGGAAGCTGAATGCCCATAAATAGGAAAAAAAATAATTTTGCTAGTGGCAGTAAGGATTTAAAAATGCTTGAGTAGGCAAAATCCTTTCCTCAAGCTGGCTGCTAAAATGTTATATTTTAAAAGATTGAAAAGGTTCATCTAGAATTTCTTCTGTTGGTTAAATAATACTTACACAGGCTTTTGCATGCCGATTATGTATAAATTATTGTATAATTACATCATTACTTTAATTAGATTAAACTACATAATTGGGATGTCTAATTACAGAATGAGGGGGAAAAAAAGGTAACTTACCCAACATTAACTGTAGTTCTTGAAGAGGGGCTGTCCACATGGATTTTGCTTCGGAAGCAAGTTTCTGGTGTGGGAGACACTGGTTTCCTCTACCGTGGCAACACCTGAAGTGGCCCCAGGTGCACCACCCCCATCCCGACCCTTTCAGGAGCACCAGCAGTAAGGTTGTCATGGGGAAGCCATTTACCACTTGGTACCTTCACCAGTAAGGAATGCCAGAGCACTGGGCTCCGGGTCAGCAGGGAGGGGAGGTGGGTTGTGGAGTCTGTGTGGAAAACTCTTTGTGAAAAAACACAATTAGTGCCGAGGAAGCTGCTTCTCTCCTCCAAGTGCCGGTCCACAGAGATCCCATTCTTGGTAATGAACAAGCTGCATTTTAAATCCAGAGGTGGGAGGAGAAATCTTACCCAAAGAACAATGGGGGACAACTTTATCAGCACTAGCCTCTGATTTTCCAACTGGAATTGAGGACTTGGAGGTGTAAATGAGTAAACAAAGCATTAGGAAGCAGGTCTGAGTACCTTGGCAAATGGAGGAGAATCAGCTCTGTCTGCAGGATACTCTTTAGTAACCCACAGGAGATAGGAATACAGTCCAAAATGCACCTGGACAAGTCTGCGTAGGAATAAATTGGCTTCTAACCATTTCAGATCAGACACTTGAGCAATTTTGGGGTATCACCTGAATGTGCCAATCCTATACACATTAAATGACATCTCGCTATCTTTCTTTGTTGTGAGTGAACTGAGATTGTGGGAAAGAAAACAAGTAGATGGCTAAACTGATGGAGTTGGGAGATCAATGTGAGATCATAGAATCATAGAATAGTTTGAGTTGGAAGGGATCTTTAAAGGTCATCTAGTCCAACCTCCCTGCAGTGAGCAGGGACATCTTCAATGAGATCAGGTTGCTCAGAGCCCCATCCAACCCGACCTTGAGTGTTTTCAGGGATGGGGCATCTATCACCTCTCTGGGCAACCTGTTCCAGTGCTTCACCATCCTCATTGTAAAAAATGTCTTCCTTATATCTAGTCTAAATCTACCCTCTTTTAGTTTAAAACCATTACCCCTTGTCCTATCACAACAGTCCCTGCTAAAAAGTTTGTCCCCACTTTTTTTATAAGTCCCCTTTAAGTACTGAAAGGCTGCAATAAGGTATCCCCGGAGCCTTCTCTTCTCCAGGCTGAACAACCCCAACTCTCAGCAGAAGTCTCTAAAACTACCTGCAGGCTGTGGCATAATCTAAACACAACATTTCCAGTGTTGAACTTACATTGTGTCTGGTCTTTATTCAAAGCTCTCAGAAAAATGAATGCTATAGGGTGGTGAAGCGATTATAATTTTTTTTCTCAGACATACAGGTTTTAAAGATTCACTTCTGTACCTTCAGAAGACATAGTAAGAGCCTGTGAGGAACTCCATCCTGAAGCTGGAATGGCCTGGTAAGGTGGGGAGATCCCTGCAGGGAGAAATGTCTCATGAGAAGTGAAGCTGCAGCTATATAATTTTTGGCAAAGGGACCTAAGATTTGGGACCTCTCAGAATCTTTTGATCTTAGGAAACAATTTCAGATGAGGCTGAACTTTGTCCTTTGAAGGATGAGGCAGGGGTTGGGCAAGCCAACCTGGATCTCTCCACCATTCTCTAGGAAAGGCTCCTTTCAGGCTGTTGCAAGCCATGTTGAAATGCCAAGATGAAGGTCCAGCTAGGAATACAAGGTTTCTGCAAATAACGTCACTTTAGGATGTGAAACTACATGATAATTGTGAACGGGAGGCATAAATGCCTCATTATGGTCTAGACTCCTGGTCTGGATCCGCTCAGTGAAGCGCCCCACACAGACACTGAAAGAGCAGTTCCTGCCCCAAAGAGCTAGCAGTCCAAATACATGAGATGAAACTCAAGATGAATGCAGAGGAAGCAATACAATGAAACAATGACTTTATTTTGACTAGCAAAATAGTCTTCATCTCACTAAGATTATGTAACACTATTTTGGCAGCCCAGCTGTTACTAGGCGTATTTGTTATTTTCATCTTTTTCCTAGAAGTATCACAGCACGTTTAAGAAGTGGGCTGATCAAAGGCATCATCCACCTCTGTATCCTAATCAAGAGATGATCAGTAAACTGAGGGCAAGACAAGTAAGGGCCAAGAAATGCCACGTTTGACAACAGAGAAAAATGGATGCCAGCAAAAGCTGGTTGAACGTGCAGGTTGGCTCAGTGTTCCTTCTCTTTTTTTCCCCCGGCAGCTTGGACTGAAATGAAGGTGGTAATACCAAAACATCATGACATGAGCTGGTAAAATCTTGCTGTCAGGCTCCAGTAACAAAGCTGGTAGATGTATTCTGACTGAGCTGATCAGAGTGAGCTGCTGGGAAGCAATCCAGTCCACACACTTCTTACATTCAGCTTCGTAGAGGGTTCAGCACTTGGCGCTAAGATGTTTTGAAAAGTGCTGGCCAAAAAACCTCGGACTATCAGGTGTTGGCTGGCACCAGGTGTCAAATTTGGCTCTGGTTCTGGGAGACTAAGATTCACAGAAAGGCAACAGACAGGGCTGGCAGATTCATCCCGATGGAGAAACAACATTATCCTGCTCCTGCCTACTTGAGTTTTCTAAGAATTATGGGCATCCAGAGAGTCAGTGGGGAAGCAGAGAATTTATTGGAGTAAAGTATCCATTTTTTTTTTAATGAAGTGCACAGCATATAGAAGTTGGTAACATGGCCCTTCCTGGTCATGGATACTTTTTCATCCACAAATCCCTGAAAAGCCCTGAAAAGCTGAGTTGATGGGTTAGGGCATTTTACAGACCATGTCAGTGGGTGGCAGCCAGAAATACGCATTGTCTTGAAAGACATGTTTTTCCTTGACAATACGGAAAACATATGGTTCCCCAGGATTCAGGTAAAGTGTTCCATGGTTGTAATGGCACAGGACTAAGGTTGCCTGTCAGCACCTGAACAGTCCTGGAGTGGGGACTGTGTGGCTTTGCAGTTTTGTGCCTGTTGGTGAGTTTCAGTGGGAGGCTGTCACTTGACCTCCTGAGCTGACCACCCAGAGATGAGCATGAGGGGAGATACTGCAGTATCTGGGAGAGGAGGCCGATGGGGAATCCTGCTGCTCATCTGGCCTGCTGACAAGCAAGGACAGCCTTTCCAAAGCAATGAGAACCAATGGATCTGAAGCCCATTTGGAAACCAGTGATGATTTTTTTATAAACCAGTGAAATAATGAACAATGTAGATATGGGACATGATGCAGCATGTGAGTTTGAGGCTCATGTTCTGTTTTGTACTCGGGCACCTTCCATTTTGTCTGGTGAGAAGTAACAGCTTTTTTGGTGCTCACAGGTGTGCTCTTTCTGTCCCGTGGCACTGTCTTGGTTGATTCTTTAATCTGAATGTGGATTAAGAGAGAATTCTCTGTCTTTACCATGGAGAAACAACAGGTCATTAACTGAACCAACTCAGCTATCTATGGCAAAAATTTCCCATGAATGAAACAATCATACAGTTAAGCTGATTCTGACTGTCAGCTCAGCTGATAACTGAGTTCATTGGCCATGAGGGGATGCAATCACCTTTGCAGGGGTTTCTATATAGACCAAAGGAGCTAATGAGATCAACCAGCAAAACTGCTCAAACAAAATAGAACTTTATAGATAAACAGACAGTAAAGGAGAGGCTGATTCCCCAAACTCCTTTCTTCTCTGAAATGGAAGGAAGGTTCCTCTGGACACTGGCAACACTTCTTACACTTCAATGAGTTGCAACCATTTTAACAGTGTCTCCTCAGAGAGATCAGAGATGGGGTGGGAAAGGAACTAGACCAAGCTGGTCAGGTTGGATATTCATCACTCACTATTATCAGGGTCAGACAGAGATTATCTTCTTTTGAGCATCCTGAGGAAGTAGTTTCCAACAGAACCAATCAAAGGAAAAGCATTTAGAGACAGTCTGATCAGACTTCTCAGATGTACCAAAACTGTTTCCACGTCATAGCCCAGTGGTGCGGAGCAGAGGAATTGTTAGTGGAAAAACAATGATAATGTTTTTGCTAATTATTGCTTCAATAATGTTGGAGGAACAGAGCTACAGCTGTTGTATGATCCAGGGGCCCAAATGTTAAAGGCAAATTGTGTGGTTAGAAGCAATGGAATAGTAGTGTGAAGCCACCCTACCCCTTCCCTTGCAAGTTACAGGGAAGCAGGTAGGGTGCAAATGGAGTCACACAGTTGTTCAGGAATAGCTCAGTGTGTTCCAGGTGTGAAACCTGTGTAGGCAGTTGCTCAAGAGGGAACAGGTAAGTATCAGTTTTAAAATGTTGTCAAAATTATTTGCAGACATTTTTTAGGAAAGTACATTGATTGATTGTGAAGTTAAACATTTTGGCCTTTGTAATTTCTTTTCTTTCAGTTACAAATTCATCTATTAACATTTCACAGAACTAATTAGTCCCATTATAAATTAATTACTCATACTCATTGTTCCTAATAAAAATAGGCTTTAGAGCATAACAAAATCTTATATATATTTTTAACTCTTCTACAGCTTAAAAAATAAGAGAATGAACATCTTTCATGTTTCTTTCACTCCTCCCCTCCTCTGGCTTTAGAAATAACTGCCCTGATACGACATGCCAAATTATATCTTCCAAGGGAGAGGTTAGATGAAATCCCATTGATTTACTGGTTGTTGTTGTGTGGGTGTGTACCGAGGAACAGCATTTTTAAAGGCTTTCAGCATGCCAAATTTTATCCAAAACAGCTTAATTAAAACCTGATATTATAATAGTACCATTTGCCCCAAAATGAACAGTAGCTATACTGACTGCCACTGCATCAAGTCTGGTTAATGAAAGTAATTACAATATGCTAGTAACAAAGGCATGAGGGATGAGGATAATAAAGAGCCATTTGCTGCATGCGGAGGTCTGCGGAAGCCCCTGGTCCCCGCCTTGCCTGGTGCTGGCAGCCCCTCCACGTGCCCTGGCTCCACGTGAGTCTGCGGAGGCATCTGGGGGGACACACACACACACATGCCAGAGCCACCCGTGCCTCTGGGGAGCACATACGGCCCCGGCAGACAGCTCTCCAACTCAAGGAAGCTTGGGAGGAGTGGTAATGAAGGGAATAAATGGTGGCACTCATGTTACTTTGTTGTGTGGAAGATACTTGTGAGCGGTGCTGCCTGTTACTACCAACTGCGTTTTTCTGAAATAGATTTGCCTTCTGCAGGCGAGAATGAAGTGAGGTGATGAAGACAGCTCGGTCCTCTAAAGCCCCTAATCTTGCACAGCCTGACCCAAGCTGAGACAAAACTGCCCCAGATTTGGAAATGCTAATATAGCAGGAGTTTGCAACAGCACTGTGCTGAAACAGGAACCGTGGATTATTTTGAAGAGAGGAAGAAATGAGTTTGAAAGGGAATTTTTAGATCTTTCCCAGAACACCTGAGGTATCCCCTGCTTTTTGTTGTTGCTGGGTTTTTAAGCCTAGCTGTCATAGGCCATATCTTAAATACACCACCACTCAAATGACTTCTCTGATTTTGAATCCCAAGTGAACGGAAACGTATGGCTCCCTGCATGAAAACAAATTGCGATGAAGGGGGAAACTAAAGATTAGCACTAATGCACAGGCTTTAGGTTTCAATCCAAAATTCAGCTAATAAAAAAATTGTTATATTTCTCCAAAACCTAACGGATGAAACCCCAATCAATAGATATCTGAGGAAGCAGGATAAGATCAATAACAGAGCTAATTTTGCAGAATTAAGGAGCAACATGAAGATTTTTAACGAGGAAGCAGACACCTTTGCAATAACTGCACTATGATATGTTGCCTAGCAACAAGATATAAAAATGATGTATAATGCCAGTAACTTCTTTCACGTATGAAAACAGCACCCTACCAAGACAGCTTCATAATGTACTCTTACAAACTAAAAATCCATAGAGACCATTAAAGCCTCCATCTTCTGTAATATACTCTGTTAAACAATCATGTGTTTTTGTTAATGCAGTAAAACACTGCATTTATTTAATGATTACCCAATGATACATCAGCAGCAGCAAGCAGGAATGTTTCTATTTTAAGCCTGCAGAATCCATCCCAAGATATCACACTTTGATGGAGAACAAATGCAATGAGCCAGACCCTTGCAATGCCCGTGGATGCTTATGGGGGGTGAATTAAAATCACCCCCTGTCTGATAAAAAACAGCATTATTGGAATGCATGGGAATGCATTTACTGCTTTTAACCACGTTTTTCTGTGGCTTGTAGCTTAACACAATATTGCTCGTGGAGTACCTCCTGCTTCCCAGCTCTGGAATGGGAAAGGCGAGGAGGGTGGCAGGGTGTGCCACAGAGCAGGTCATTATTGAATAACATCTGCTAAAAGCAGTACTGTAAAGACAGTTCGGCAGGACAGGGGGAAGGAGAGGACCGTTGTAGGGTGAGCTGCTTGGTGCTGGTGGGGCCATCCACAGCCTGGGCAGTGGGGGGAGCAGCTGGCACCAGCAGCCCAGGCCCCGAGCAGGAGCAGAGGCAGTGTTCGCCAGCCCAATTATGAAAGATAGTCCACAGCCAAAACACAAGCCCTGCAGCCAGAGGGCTGTGCCAAGACACCAGGTCCTCGTCTCTAGGAGGGCTTGTGGGGGGACAGAGTGAGGGGGAAGAGTGCCCTGCACCCTGAGGTTCCAGCACTTTCCCTCTCAGGCATTGCACCCAGCAAAGTGGTGAGAAGAAGGGCCCCAGCAGAAGAACACGGCAAGTAAAATCAGGCCAGAATTACTCAAAGTTTAGGATTGGTAATGTGTTACACGGCTCATTGGAAAGTCATCTCAGACATGGCTGGGAGTAATCGGGGTCTGGCTTATGGGGCCGTTTTGCCCAGGTCAGCATTACACAGAGAGGAAAAAAGATATTTTGCTTATCTTCTGGGAGCTGACACTTGGCTCAGGTTATCACCTTGCGTTGGTCCTGAGTACTCACAGTGGCAGGTTAGCTGTGAAACAGCCCCACAACCCAGTAGCAGCATGGCTCCTGTGGGAGAAGTCCCTCTCCCACCCACTGGTCCACCCCTCCCTGAGGTCCCTGGAGGTCCCTTCCCTGTCCCTGAAGGGTCTTCCTGCTTCTCCTTTTTGAGACTTATGTGCTGAATATTTCCAAGCTGTGATACCTGCAGACTATCTGAGGTACATGTTATTAATGTCTGGAAATGAAGCAGATGAACACAGCACTTAATCCTTCACTGATCTCATGCCTTGAATTTTAATCTTTGCTCTGCCACTGACTTGCTTTTTTACCTTGAGCAAACCACAACAGCTCTCTGTACCTCAGCCCACCCATCTGTTCAAACATATCTGGCGATGTGACCCTCTCCGGCTGACCCACATTTTATGGCATGGCTGAGAGTCTGCATTAACACGTGACTAGATACTAGGACACTTTTGGATGAAAACAATAACTGTGTTGTTGCACAAAATAAGTGTAAAGCATTCCTGCATTGAACTGTTGAAAGTATTAAATATATATAAAGGATCATATATTCCACAAACACAGCAATGCCAACCAGAACCAAAATCCAGATCATTGGGATTTCAGTGCCGGGAGTGTGGTGAATTATAGGATCCCAGGTTTTGTTAAGAGCAGACTAAGCAATTGAACCTGGGTCCTGGGTAAGCAGGGAGAGAGCAACATAGACATAGGGGAGCAGAAGCGGGCACAATCCTGTCCAACTGCCGTGATAATTTCTGCTGCAAGCCTTTGAAGGTGAAGTGCTGAGAGAAATTAAAAAGTCCCATTCTTCATGTAGTACCGGGGACCTGCAAAAGTCCAGTGTCAGGAGACAAATATGATCAAAGACAAGCTTGTGCGGTTTTCTTTAATATAAGTGAAGGCCAACTTTTGAACTTCAACAGAGAATTTCACTGTAGAAGGTATTATTTTAGGCAGTTATGTGGATTAAAGGTAACAGGAAAGATGGGGACATTGGCAAGATATAGAAAAATATATAAATATGTAAACGCATAAAGGGAAGTCAAGTGTGACTCCCTTTCCTAATTGCCTAACATGATTCCCACTAGATGCATAAATTACAGCTCCTATTAACAGCACTATGAATAATAAGCAGTTTACTTTCTGGCTTGTATCTAAATATACTTTCTATATGATTTCATCTTTTATTCAGCTGTTTAAAAGCAGAACATCTAATTACATCTAATTAATGTAGCCCTCCTATTAGTCTACATTAATTTTTTTTTTTTTGCCACAGAGCATGTATGATGACTGATTTTCTAAAAACAGACAGAATTTTTTAGCATATGGAAAAATCATGTTATCATTAACACATTCCCACATGACTCTACATTTCAATTCCCTTAATTATTTAGTCATTGCTGATTATGTCTTTTCACAATTCATTATCCCATTTCCTGCAACGTGGCCATTTTATTCATTAAGTGTCAAAATGAAGGGCCTGACCTCCAGGAAGATAATCAGGAAATAAGTGGCAGATATAAAAGGTCTGGGTTTCCCTTAAGCGCTCACTTATTTCAGTAGCCAGGCCATGTTTTTAGCAAGCGGTGACAGAAACGAACCGCTGTTGGTAATTCCAAAAAGGCGTGAGGCTGCCAGTCTGCATGAGCCCTGTTTTCCCCCGCGCCCACCGCTCACATCAGCTGATGTGCTGATCTGCTGCGCGGTGACGAGAACGGGACGGCGTGACGGCAAAGTGGTATCGCTTATTGTGTAACAGCACAGAGCAACGTCGCCTCTCAAATATTTAGCGGTGGAGGGCAGAAAGGCTGGTCGACACTCCGCTGCATGGGTCGGCCTCAGGAGCAGGGACTTTACAGGCTCTCGTCAGCCTCAGGTGGCACCTGCTCCACAGGAGACCTTCAGACCAGACTACGTTTTGGTATGGAACACTGACTGCTCCCTCCTGTTGAAGCTGGACCTCTGGCAAGGCAGAAAAGCCCAAGCCAGAAGCCCAGAAGGCATGGTGGAGGGTCATGTTTCCTGCCTAAGGGTTAGAGCATGAGGCCGGAGAGGGACAGCCCGGGGTTTCAGGCCAGGCGTTGTGCTTCAGGCTCCCACCGGATTAAAAATAGGTCCACGCTACATCCAGACATAGAAACACGTGCCTCCAGATTTCTGCATAAGCCTAGCCTCAGCCACTGACGGGCCTATTAGCGTCTTAAAAACCAAACGCTGATGGAAAGACCTCCCCGTGTTAGCATCGCTCCCTGGCTTCCCACAGCTGCTGCTGAGGTGACCCGTCCAAAGCTGAAGGAGCTCAGCAGACAAGTGCGTCCCTTCTAGACTGTAAAAGCTGACAACGTAACCTGTGAGGAACAGGGATGTTGCATCAGTGCACCTCTCTCCTCTTCCCTCTGCCATAGATTTTTGCCAGATTCTGTCACAGCAAAAATAGTATCATAACCAAGTAACAATTATTCAGCACGCACTCACACACAGTAACAAGTAAAATAAGAATGTGAAGATGATTTAATTAGCCTGAATAGCTGCTAATAATGCATGGTAATTTTGCAAAGTTGCAACTAAATGTTTGCAGTATTTATAATATATAATGCATACATATGGATATCCCCATATATGTGCGTGCTTATGTATAAAATGCATATACCATGTTTTATTTATGGGGTTTCTATCAGCAAAAATTAATCTGAAAAGCTTTAATAGACATTACATTAATAGACAGTAGTTTCCTAAATAGCCTCATAGCTAGGCAAATACTTTGCCTAATGCCATTTCACTTTCTGCCAGCTGCGTGTGATTTGCTTTTTATCGGGCACACGCTTCGTTATACATTATTAAAGAGCCAATCAGCGTGCCCCTGGAGTTAGCATCCTGCCCCCTCCTTATTTTTTAACAAATTTCCTCTTTTCTTTTGTACCACAGTGATTAATCATTTCAGCTAACGGCGGCACTGTTTATGATCTGAGTCAGTGACTTCAGACCATCTTAATCTCCCGTTAGGCAGGTTTTAATGTGCTGGGAATTTACTTACAAGCTTTTATTTATAGCACAGTACGCTCCCAATTTCACACAACAACAAAAACAAAACCTGCAAATAGCACTCGATTGCTGCTTTTAATGCTTCAGATGAACTTTTATGGGAGAGAAAAGCACAACTAAACCATGAAACAGAAACTAAAAAGGCAGCATGATAAATGTTTGTTTTTCAAAACTGTCTCAGTTTTTATCCAGTTGTCTAGAGAGAACCTGTTGCCTTCCAATGTCTCTCTGCAGTCAGATTGTTTCTGGTCTGGGTTATTTTGTACCCTCTGGTTGTCTGCAACAGTGCTTTTAGATGACTTGCTTATTAAAGCAGAGTCCTCTGGGGCTTCTGAAGTCCTTATTTCCAGCATCCTTATTTGCAGCATGGTTGGCAGAGAAGCAGCTTTGATTCTTCTGTTAATGTTACAAATATTTCCAGCTAACTTTAAGATCCATGCTGAAACGGCTGACCTCTTTTCTATGTTATAATAGTAGTTCAAAAGACTCTTTTATTAAGCCAAGTGCCTGGCCGTTATTGTTTTTTATTGTGTTGTAGTTTTGTCTAATATTAAGGGAAATGATTTGAGGGGAGACATAAAGCACCAAATGGATTTTGATATCAAAAACTTTATGGTACCTTAGCTTGCTACAGTAGTCATCTGAATAGATTCTTCGGGAGGATGTTTATTCTTTTCTAAGCAAAAATTATATACCCGTTACAACACTCTCCATCACATGGGCAGTGCCAAGGGCTACTGGCTGGACATCTAAGTCTGCTTAAACAAATACTGAGCAAAGCAGAGACAAGGTGTCTGCAGAACCCAGACAGGATGACACAGAAATGAGGCTACAGGGTCAGGGTCTGATGTGCCACTTTCCCAGGGCCCCCCATTTAGGGTCACCCTAAGGAATTCTGCAATTTTAATGCCTCCAGATTTTCTCTTTTGTTTCTCTTTTGCATCACAATGAACCAAAACCCCAGACGTTTCTACATGGGATAAATAATAGGCAACATCTAAACTTTGGCATAGGGGAGGGCACAGCAGCAAAGGCTGCACACAGTTTAGGAGATTTGTGGTCGATGATGCAGGGAGCCAACTCTGCGCTGCTCTGGAGAGTGAGGAAACTGATCTCCTTCTGGTCCTCTGGGATGCAGAAGAGATAGGTAGGGGCCAGGATCCACCTGCTTCCTCCTACTGGTCACTTCTCCAATACTGTGTTTGCTTTTGTCTTTCTTGCATATCTTTTTAACCTCAGAATTTTTCATCCTCACTCATTCCACATTTGTTCCTTTTCCTAAAGCCCCACTGAGTACCCCATTATGGCTCCTGAGCTTGTCTCTCTTGTTGCTGCAGTTGGGATATCAATGGCTTCCTTTGAGAGACACTTTTTCATGTTCTTGGGCTGTTCCCAAAGGCGGATGATCAGTACAGACCCTGTGCTTGTGTCTCCAACTATCTTCGTCTGAGCATTGCCAACGAAATAGCTAGGGGGCCAATCATAATCTCACGGTACTATTACTTGTTTCTGGCTTTTTTTTTCATGTTGAAAAGTTTCCCATTTACCATTTCCCGACAACAAAGTTTAATACTTCTTAGCTTAGTCATAAAAAAAATTAATTGTCCATTTCAGCAGATTGACTAAGATCCCTCTGTAGTCATTGAGGAGAGAGGCATCTTCAGAGGACAGTTTGTCCCATCCTCTGTCCCCTGACTACCTAGGAGATTAAATTCATAACTTAGATTAGATACCCATCTTCAAATAACTACAACAAAGTGAGATAAATTCCATCTCAACTCATCACCTAACATGCATGCAATAGTAAACATCTTATTTTAAATGCTGCTGTTTAGTTTAGACTTTGGCAAATCTGTATAATTCAATATGTTATGTTTAGAACAAGTAACATGTTAATAAATTCACTTTTACAATTTTAATAGAAAACTATCAACTTGTGTAGAACCAGCAACATGAGTAATAAATGTTACAAGAACAGCTTTAGGCATTGCATAGTAATAGCTGTGGTAGGACTGACTTGCAGTGCCTTGGTTCTATGATCAGCAACAAGATAATTAGTAAAATTATCCTGCAAATTCATTATCTTGATTCCTTCCACTTGTGCATTTTATTCATCACATATCAAAATGAGGAGCTTTGCCTCCAGACAGATAATCAGAAAGTAAGTGTCAGACACAAAAGGTCTGAACTTTCTTTAAATATGCTTCGGTAGATGTGACCTTAAATAGTCTCCGTGATACTGAGGAATTTACAATCATTATTCAAAACAGAAGAAACCCTGTAATTTTTCAGAGAAATGCAGTTGTGCCTTTTATAAGCTTTCTCACACCTTAATTCTATTTTCAGATAAATGACTTAAAACATCGGGTAATTCTGGAACATAACTATTTCTTTCTGGCTTAGTCTAAATTTACCTGTAGTGTCGTGCATCACTCTCCATGCTCCTTGTCCTCCCACTACCCAGACCCAAGGACCAGCTGAGCTATTTTGGAACTTCCTTCAACCCATGCATCCAGGGGATTTTGGGCTGAAACTAGGGTGCAGGAAAGTTGCATGGACTGATGTATGCAGGTCTGTGGCCCTGCTGTACAGTTAGGACATAGCCAGACACATGAGATGATCGGAAGTACCTCTTGGCCACCACCAGTTTAGATGGAGTCAGATGGACCAACAATATGCTCTTAAACAAAGTATTTCATTTTGCAGATCCTTATAAAATGTTCCATATTTTAGATCTGCCAGGAGGCTCATGCATCCCTCCTGCTCGGAAGTAATGCAAAGAGTTTAGCTGTCAATGCTGTGTCTGTTTTGCAAGGGATGATCAAACTGGCTGCTTCCAACACTGAACATGGGGCTAGATGCCTGCTCCTTCTAGGCTCTCACAGGAGTCAGCGAGCGAGAGCAGGCGGCAGCATGAAGGTGATTCACCTCAGGAGCCTGACTTGTTACACATGGGAAAAATAGTGCAGTGGTTGGCTGGACTGACTCTGCAGCCATCTGGATTCAGAAACAGCAACAGAACAGCGGAGAGACGAGCGGACGTGAGCTGGAGAGGAACGGCTAGGACGGATGGGTGTATGATCAGCTACATTCTTCCTTTTACCTCTGCTGGCTTCAGCATTTAATTCCCCTTATCTTTGCCTCACAGAACGCTCCATTTTCATATACTCTAACACACTTTAAGTTGCAGGATTCTTAAAGCGCTTTTATTTTGGGATACAAGATTCATAAAAATGCATCTGCCAAGTGAACAATGCTTTAAAATCCTTGCTTTGTTTTACACAGACACCTAAGTTTTTACTTGTAGACTTGTTTCTATCATTGCTGCAGGAAAACTCATACTTTGGTTGAGACATGGCCTTAAAAATTTAGTAAGAGTGGCATATTTTGTGGAAAAGTTGAGGACGCATTGCAATGGAACATATAATTATGGTTCCACCATAATCGGGTACCTCTCGCTGGCCCCAAATCCTGCATGGTTCCTAGGATGCACTCTGCAATGATTACCAATCCGATGGCTCTTGGCCAAAGCACAGGCACTTGAACAGACAGAACAAAATGCATCATGGATCAGCCCATTTCTGCATGTGTTGAGCTTGCTAGTACTCGCATACACTATTTAGCTGGCATAGCTTTTTCAGTGTCATATTTTTGAATTAGCTTCTGCCAAGTGAAGTATGTGAGAAGGGACAATCAAGCTGGATTTGCAGTCTTGCACATCCGCAAAGCTGCTGTGACCAGAAATGCTGCCAGGGGCTATGTGAGAGTACCCCAAGCACAGTCATCCCTGGGCAGGCTGGCTCCTTCCCTGGCATCAAGGGTTCAAGAGATGGGACACCGAAAACAAAGACTCCAGGTCTGTCTCTGTCTCACCTGAGAACTCCCTCCACCTGTCCATCCAACCTGTGTGGTTTCTGCTGGCAAAGAGGGACAGAGAGAGGGGTAAAAAAGCAGACTCCTGTTTGTTTGTTTTAAATCAGAACTCACTGAAATTACAAAAAAAAAAAAAAAGAAGAAAGAAGACAAAAAAAAATTCCATGAAAGCTTAAATGCCAAGATATGGAAAGGTACACACACCACAGAAACAATAACTGATAGAGAACACCCTTTACAGAAGGAAATATTTGATGATTTGCGGAATCTGCCTATGTATAATTTATGAATTTCCTTATGGCTGTTTTCTACTCTGTAATGCTTTATACTCCATGTGCTAAGAAGAAAATGAAAATAAGTTAATGTCTGTCCACAAAAAGGTCGATAGCTAAAGATTATCAGCACCTGAATAGATCTTACCCAAGGAAAACAAAAGGTTAAGGGCCATTTTTTTATTCCTGCCTCTCCACAGGGATCTAGATTTGGATAGCAGAAAATCCCAGACAAGAGAAAAAAGATATCAGATACTAATCCTGGGTCTTAAAAAAAAAAAATCACAGAGCCTAAGTGACTCCTGTGAGACTCGAGGGGCCCAGAGACAAAGGCAGCTTGTTTAGGAGAAGAGAGCCCGGGGGCAGCTCTCTGAGCAGGGAGACACCAGGGAGGATGAAAGACGCTGCTGCCAGGGAGGGAGAGGGAGAGGGAAAGCCAGGTTGAGCCTGGAAGACAAGGTGGAAATGTCATCTTCAGATGCAAGGGAGCTGAGGAGTGACAGCAAAAAACTATGGGGAAATTTAGATGAGGCAAAGCGTGCACGTCTTTTATCTCTTTGTCTGGAGACATATGCTGCTTCTCCAGCTAATGGGGAAACCCCCCAACCACCTATTTTCTGGGAACAACTGCAGAACCTGCAGTGGCCGCATAGCCCAGAAAACATAACACATATGGCAAATTTGGGTAGCCTGCTCAGGCTAAGGGAAGCTTGCATGCCCGTCGGCCCTGTGTGGTGGGCCCAAACACAGCAGGCTGAAGACTGTCCATCTACTTGGGAAAAGTTTGAAGTGCCTGGAAGAGCGAAATCAAGATCATGCCCCTGTTCCCAGGAAAAAAATTTCTTCAAGCATCATCCTTCTTGCACCGTGAGGTTGCTGCAGCTTCCAGCTTCCCCATCTGATGAACAAGAGAGGGAACCAGCTGCTGCGGCAGTAACTATATTTAGCAGTCCATTCTGCTGTTGATGCATATATACCTGGTTCCTATTGACTATAATGAGAATTATTCTGACAAACCACAAGGAGAATAGGCCTTTTAGGATTCAGTCTGTACTAATGAAATGTCTAAGGAAAATTACCCTCTTTTTGTCCATGCTAAATTATTCCAGCTTTTCATTAATACTCATTACATTTCTAAGGGCTGGCATTTTTAGCAAAAAAACCAGTTTTCACTGACAGAAAAAAGCCACCCAGATAAATGAAGAAAATGTTTACTCAATTTAATAGGCATAATTTTCTCTTTTGGTGCCCAATTCAGCATCAGGATCTGAAGTCAATAAAGGTTGGATCACGGTCTACAATTTTTTTAATTGGGCTCTTCTCATTTTCACCGGAATATGTTGAAAACTCAGGGCTATAATGAACCATTACATATGCGTACATTAATAATGTCTCAAATTTGCTCAGTATTTATTCAGCATTCATGAGTAAATAACAAATAACTTGACAATATTAATGAAAAAAAGCCTGTGGAAAACCCACACAGCTGGAGAGAAACTTTTTTACTGTGTGAAGCCCACTTTCTCTCCCACCAAGCTATTGTCATTACTGTGAATAACTTTTTTTTCCCCCCAAGCGTAAAGTGACAGGCTTGCAATTTCTATATAAAATTGCATGTTTTTTAACTGGTTTGTATGTAAGCCCTTTTATGTCTGCGTGACTTTAAGTGTAGTCAGTATTACTGTAAAGAAAAAATATTTTTAACTAAATTAATTCTGTTGGCACAAATGAAGTTTTCAGAAACTGTCGGAAATGGGATGGTTTATCATCGTCTTCGTTATAACCTGTACAGTGGTACTGTTTGGAGGACTGAGTCAGAATCCCGCCATTTAAAGCAGCATAAATAAGTTGCACATGAAATAATTGGATCTTTTCAACTTTTGAAGCACACCTGATAGCATTTTACTTCCTAAGCTACTAAATCCAAAATGTCTCTAAGAATGACACAATGCACCGTACGCAGTAAATGGCATTTAGCACTAATCATAACGGACAGATACTACGGCATTTTGGTTGGTGAAAACTTGATCAGCATTCAATCTCTCTTAAAATACTCTATTAACAGCACTGCATCCTGCAGACAAATGACTCTGTATGTTCTTATCCATCCTTCAAAAACAGTTTTTACCTTTCACATTTTCAAATAAAAAAACAAGACAGTACGTCCCAAGGACAACAAACTACAAGGGCAAAAAGATGTCAAAATATGCAGAATAGAAAATGTTTGAGATTTTCAACCACGATTTTTGCAGTGTGGCTAGTAGTGTATTCTCTGAGGTCTTTTGAGTTTGTGCACAAGGCAGGAGGAAGCCCAGCACATTGTATAGAAGAGCTAGACCATACCTCTCCTAACACATCGACAGGACCACATGCCTGAGCGCTGGTCCACAACTGTGCCTATCATTAAGTCACTGATACCAGCATGGTTTTGACTGGAGCCAACTCTTGCAGAGAAAATCCCTGCATGCCCAGGGGCCTCTCCCACAGGCAGCACGGATGAAACCACTCCGCTTCGTGGCTGTAAGAGTGTTTAGCTCTTTGGACCTGAGCCACGCTACGCTGATTGGCCTCAGGGTAAGAGAACAGTTATTAGTCCATTTTACTTATTAGTATAGACATTGCAATGGAATATTCTTGAAAGCGATTTAATTTCCTTTTAGCAGACTCCTCTTTTCTCCCACAATTTCCTTAAAGTCTTTCTGCCAAGTGAAGCTAACTGCTAACTCATGTGTTGCTCCTAAATATGATTAAGTAAGATTAACAAAAGAATATTTGTCTCAGCTCCCAGATGAGGAAAGCTGCCTCCCTCAGACATAAACAGAGAGCTCACGCTTCCTGGGTCAGACCAAAATGTGACAGCGGTGGGAGAGTTCCCGCTGATCATCTCCAGTTGTGGAAAATCAGGCACCACAGAGGAATTTCCTAGATGTAAGAGCATGTCTGCTGAAAATATTAGCATAGGAGACAGGAAAAGGTGCACAGCTGAAGTACGTGTGTAACACCAGCCACTGAAACCCACAACTGGATCTAATGTGGGTTTTCAGAGACACATCTTAAGGTGGGGATGGCAGTAGGTCTGTCACCCTGTGGGCTAACAGGGCAAACCAGGACTGTGTCCTTAGGCATCAGGGACTGTGGAGCAATGATTGCCTGGCTCTGCAGCCACAGCTGCAGTCTACAGCCCAGAACACATGCACACTACAGGAAGACCTCCGTCTCTGCCTCCCCTACTCTACAGCCAACCCTGGAAATATGGGGAAGAAAATGGGAATGTTAACCTGGGCGGAAAATACATCATGTAACAGCATCTAGTTGCATTGCTCTGATGAGTCTGCTTCCTTAATGCCCATTTAATCGAGGAAGAAATGAAACAATTTTCCAAATAATTTAGGGGAAAATACACATTACAGGAGAAAGCCGCTGCCACCATAGGGTTTACTGGAGGATGCCATCATCTCAAATCACACCTTCTTTGTGGTCTCACTTCGTTTTGAGTGAATCTTTCCAAGGGGGTAGAAAGTTGGATGTTCTCTAAAGGTGGCAGCTGAAGGCATCAAACCCCAGGCTCCCAGCAGTGCGGATACCTGCTATTACCCAAATTTCATTCTTCTTTCATTAGGACTGATAGCACAGATCCTTTCTCGTATTAATATGCATAATTCTGTTGGCCTCGGAGGAGCTGCAGCAGGCATATACAAAATGAGGATCTATCTGGCCCTTTGCCATTAATAGCAAGGAATCCTTTCTCTGTATTAGAACAAGATGGTGATTGTGCCTCTTCTCCAGCTTTGTGAAACACTCTAAACAGAGGGAAAAATTAGTAAGTATTTTACTGTATTATTTTTGTATAGCAGAGAGGCTGGATAATTCATTCTGGATTCTCTCTTGCCTTGTCAAATAACAGGGTGTATACACTCACTACAAAACAGCAATTTTGAAAATTAATTCCACCACATTAGCATGATAGTGTTTCACCAGCTCTTTTATACTGTCCTGCCTTTTCCTAACACAAAGCCTTCGCACAGCGGCTACTTATGTTCACAGAAGAATAGGGGTCTCTTTCCTCTGTACCACCCTATTCGATTCAAAACAGATCAGATTTTGCTCTATTTGAAAATGTCAATGCCCCAGCACAAATGGCTAATGCCACAGAAAGTGCCCCCATCTTCTGCATCGGGACTTGGAAGACTGAAAGGCATATTACCTTTGAGTGGCATCTGTTGTAAGTCTTATTCCCACCATAAGAGTTTCTAGGTTGATCTCCTATTTCCACTAAACTATTTATAGTTTTTGCCTTTTTAAGGTGATATTTTTTCATTGACAACAAGATTTATTGTTCAAGGTTTAAACATACAGCATACTTCAAACCTCAGACTGCTTTGAGATACTGTTTTCAACACCAGTGACAGCAGCAAAAATCCAAGTGTGGGGGGCTGATGTACAACTAATTAATGGCTGGTTGACATTATCACTGTTAGTATAGTATTTTAGAGCCATTTCACGTGGTGCTCTGTACCTCATACTCTATGTTAAGGGCCAGGGAAGCGATGTTTACATGGCTGGGTTTAACACGTTGGCTGTGAAGGTTTATTGACAGTTGGAAACCACAATGTGGGCAATAAAAAGGATGTGCCGTTCACAGTGCCCAAACCAGGAGCAGTTTCTGTTCAGATGAGCTGACAGCAAGTACCAGATCACTTGGAGAGAGACTTTGATGATCTGAGAAAGTCAAAACAGGGACAAAAGCTGTTAAAAGTGAGGAGTCTCCCCCCAGCCTTTTGGGTGGAGAAAGAGGTAATAAAGAGACCGTGGCTGCCGCAGACACATGGAGAAAGTCCAAGGCACCACATACAGATGGTGTATCCTGAAAGCTGCCAAGGTGTGAGGAGTCAAGGGGATGGTGGTGTACACAGGTATGCCTCCTCTGTAGTCATTGCAGATTATGTGAACAAAGCCAAAATAACTTTAGCTAGCTCTGGTACTGCTGCTAATTTTGTTCTAGCAGCACAAGGTACCGTATGGACTGCTAATTCTCACTGAGAAGCTGGAGAAGCTCCAGGCAGAGCTTGCTGAAGCTCCACAGCGCTGCCATCCACACCACTAGTGTTACCCAGGCTGGCTGGAGGAAAACTGACCTAGGTAAATCAGTACAGACAGTGACTGCTGTAGAAAAGATACTGTACATATGAGCTGGATGTCACAGTGTGGTAAGAAGAGCAATGTTAATCGGTGAGTATTGGAGGTTTGATTAGATGGCTTGAACTATGGCTTATGTTTCTGCATTTTAGTGCCTTGGGTGAAATGACATGTTTTCCGAACACTCTTGGATATGTTTTTTCATTTAATTGAGTAAGAAAGACAAAAAGAATAATACTGAAGAAATGCAGTGAACAGTATACATCAGCAAAAATAATGCTTTAACGGCTCTGAAATTAAGGATACTGAAAGCAAAGCAGTGCTGTGAAAGTTCTGAAAGATTGCAATGAAAACAAATGGTATTTTATGCCTCTGAAACATTTTTAATACCATTCTGACACTTTGGGAGTACTTCTGTATTCAATGAGACTGAGCAAGAAAGGTAGTGTCAGCAAACTGGAGCTGCTTCTAAGTCTCCATACCTTCTTTCTCCCCCACTGCCTCTCTTTTGCCTGAAGTTGCTGTGCTCCTCCCGAAACTTTTCCAGGAGTTTCCCACCAGGCTCAGTCACAAAAGCCAACCCGAATTTCCCCATGAAGGTGCCGTGCTTAGGGCAGCCTTCTCACCTCTTTCCCAAAGTTGCCCAGCAATTTCTTTCCAGCAGTGAGACTGCAATAAAACTCTCTGCTAGTGCAGAGGTAGCTATTGCACTAGTGCCGTGCAGCCAAGTGGGTCTCGTTCCACCTGTAGGCTTTTCCCTCTGGTTTGGAAAGCGAGTGTTTAGAAATATACTACTGATTACCATATTTGTGTTCTGTAATTCTTCACATGTCCAACTCCACCAGGAGCTTAACTGCAGCCAGTGGGATCTTACAGTCATTAACATTTACAAGGCAGCAGTTCACAGTTGTTGAACTAACAACCTACCTCTAAGAAAGTGATTTTTCTCTGAGACCTCTAAGTATTGACACATTCTCCACTGACTGTGATGCTTATTCACAGTGACAGTGTGTTTGGTAGGATTTCATGTTTTCACAGGATTTGTCTTGTGCAGACAGTTTTTAATTTACCTCTGCTCTTGTTTTAATTCAGTCAGCTGATAGAGTGCAGCTGATCTCATGGCACATATGGCTGTTCAGGTTTGAAAAAAAACCCTGAATATTTGATGGGTTGATCCTTAATGCTTTCTGCTAAAGAATTAGCAAGCTTGCTAATGAGCCAAGGGATCCCAAGTGGATAAGGGGAAAAATATAGAATTAGATTCTGTTTTCATTCAGATTTTATGTTGCTCAAATAAGAAGTACTGTGCTTTACATACTCTGATTAGTTTCACAGGGTAGAGAGATTCAAGTAAATTACTCATCAAAGCCATCACACTTAAAATGCCGTGTTTTCATAAGTGGGTGTCTTGTGGCCATGGGGAGTCACAATCTATTTGCAAGGGCACATGCAGGTGCTCGGCCCTGGGCAGGAGGCTGGCAGCACCAAGCAGAGCTGTCCTTCACTGGGAGGGATGTTCGCAGCTAGAGTCTCAGTCCTTTCACTGCCTCCCCAACTGCTTTTTCTGTCTTCCCTGAAATAAACTTATCTGTCCTCCACCCCACACCCCACCCTGCCTCCCCACTGCTCCACAGCATCCCAAAGGACGTGGCTTCTTCCGTGTTAACCGCCCGTGCTTGGTTTTCCTCCAGCCCTTTCTCTGCATTCCTGTTGCTCCATCAGCTTCCTACTGTTTCCGCACCCTGCAGCCAAACGCTGCTTGCAGGCCAAACACTCAAACTATGTCCGTCCGTTTCTCCCCAGTTCAATGACACCTCTCAAGTCAACACAAAAAAACCCCAGGGAATTCACAAGGAACATCATCAATAATTAAAAGCTAGGCTTGCCTCTGGGTTTCCTTTCAACAAAGCCACCGCAACTCTAGGAAATCACAGCTAGGACTGTAAGAATAGACAGATCAATCTCCAACCACTTATCTTATAAACCAAGAACCGCCTGCACCCGACACACTCCCTTTCTCCTTAAATCCATAGCAAATATACTCAGAGTGCATTCGATATTGGTTGCAACAGCTAACTTAGTGGAGAGGCAGGACCCTTGCTGCTCCCACTTTTCACATGTACTACAGCAAAATAAATATTTACTCCAAATCCCACTAGTCATAACAAAATACACAGTTCCACACACTAATAAAATCAAATAGAAATCACCCAAAATTATTAATCTTGCTTAGCAAGCCTGTGTTTTAGTGAGGAAGTGAATAGGTTGGCTTTGGTGGTGTCTCAGGAACTCAGGTAGCAACTGCTCTGGGCATGGTGGAATAAAGGATGTTTGTGTAGCCTTAACTCTTATTTTCCACTTCAAAGTTTTCTACCATGTCCTCCACCAACAATGCAAAAGCTTACAAGGAATTGCCTTTTACAGCTGCCGTCAAGTAATGAGGCTTTTCTGTCTTGATTTGACATTTCATCTGTAACTTGGTTTTACTGGAGTTATTTACATTGAAGGCTCTCTTAGAAGTTTCTCTATACTCCACGTGTGTGCCTGCAGCCGGACAGAGAAGTCACTACACTTTGAAGAAGTTGCTATAAATTAGTGCATGGGGTTAGATGAGGTTCAGGATTCCTGCAGTGATTATAAACTCAGCAGGAGTCCTTACAAGAGCTCCTATCTCAACAGGATTACTGTCTTGTTAATCAACCTCCTTCAGGACTGGAGGTGGTTCTGCGTCTCAGTTCTTGGGGGCTTTTTTCAGAAGCTGCAGTTTCGTGCGGAATGATCTGTCAATTTACAAAGTCTACAGAGCTCTGATACATTTGGTAAAACAACATCAAAAAAGGCTAGATTTAAGCCATGACACCCTGTGTTGCACCAGACAGCACAAAGACTACAAATTCTTGTCAGAGTTAGTGCAAAATAAGATTTGGTGATTTTAAAGCTATGCCTCAAGTGATTTTGCAGCCCAGGACCAGTTGGTGGCTCTGGCCATGTTCTGAAACCAGAGGGTGGCAAGATCTGTGCGCATATCAGCACTGGCCTCCTCTCACCCGCTGGGGGAAGGAAACAGAGGAAAGCAGATGGAACAGACTTGGGGCACACTTTCTACTGGCCTTGGTATTGACTGGGGAAACATGGACATGCTGTGGAAGTACCTGTCCCTTGGAAGAGCCACAGCCTGATGTGTGCAGGGAACACACTGTCTGGAAAGAGAGGATGTTTTCTGCTTTGTGTTGTGCAAGAGATAGCTAAAATAGGGTGCAATGTCCCTTAAAAAGATAAATTTTAAGCATCATCTTCCTTTTGCTGATGCTCTGTACAGTAGAGTGGCTCTTCCTATAATAAACACATTTCAGTGCGCCAGCAGCAAGCCATCTTTTCTGAGGGGAACACAAGGATTGCAGCTCCTGTGGCTTTTCATTCTTCTGCCTCTCGGCACCCATACAGGAACTGCATATATTCTATCCAAAGAGAAGCTAAACTTTGGCTTTACTATGTGAATAGTACCTCCAATAAAAACAAGGAAATGGCATTCTTTATAAATAGTCTATTTCAGAAAACCAGAAAATCTGTGTTAAAACCGAATGGATCTGTTCAGCACAAAAAGAAGGCATGGAGAGGACTGGAAATGTCTGTATGGCAGTAATTTACAAAGTGAGTAGCAATGGCACACTACTACTGTTGCTGTTTTCACTAATTATCAGTAACAGCAACCACTGCTGAACAGATTTGTATCACAAGAGTACCTAAGCATTGCTTTTGTACTACACAGTAGTTCCCTGACACAGAAAGTTCACTTTTCAGGACAAAAGAGAGCAGATGGATACATCTGGCCTGACCGGGCACTAAAAGGGACAAGTGGGACAACAGTGTTCAAGCATGAGGAACAGTGGTATAGCCCTGACCTCACCACTGTTTTTCCACAGTCCCTGTGAAAAAGGAGGTTCTTAAGAGAGGATCTGAAGGTAGGTATGGGGCTAATTGGGAAAGTGTTCAAGGCTGTTCCCAGATCTGATGGGAAACATGGGAGAAATTAATTGATGTAAAACTTAGCAACAGGGTGACAGAGGCTGGCATCATCAGGTAAGCTAAAGTGTGAGCTAATATGTCAGCATGGACTGGTAGACTTCAGGCCTTAAAATCAGAGACAAATATCTCTACTTGATATGATAGAGAAGGAGATGACAGTGGTGATATGTAAAGACAAATGTCTTTGGGGAAGATGTCAAGCTAGGAAAATGATCTGCGCAGCAGCATGAATGGAGGCAGGTAAGATTGCATTTGTCAAAACCAAGGAAAGAAGGAAAGGATGTTGCAGCAATCAAGGTGTGTAATGAGAATCTGGGCTTGAGACTTACACCTTTGTGAATAAAGAGCTTCAGCTAGAAATGCTATAGAGTAACAGTCCGCAAGATTTATATGTACTCTTAGACACAGAGACACCAGGGAAGTTCAGAATAGAAAGTGATACCCAGGTTGCAGACCTGGAGGATGGACAGATTTGAGATATTACCCATGATGTATGCATTGAGTATTCATGTGAGGACAAGAGCTAGGGATGAAAATGGTGCGCACTCTGTTTTCATAGAATCATAGAATGGTGTGGGTTGAAGGGACCTTAAAGATCATCTAGTTTCAACCCCCTGCCATGGGCAGGGACACCTTTCCACTAGACCAGGTTGCTCAAAGCCCCATCCAACATGGCCTTCAACACTTCCAGGGAGCAGGCAACCACAGCTTCTCTGGGCAACCTGTTCCAGTGTCTCACCATCCTCACAGGAAAGAATTTCTTCCTAATATCCTATCTAAATCTACCCTCTTTCAGTTTAAAACCATTAACCCTCATCCTATCACTACATGCCCTTGTAAAAAGTCCCTCTCCAGCTTTCCTGTAGGCCCCCTTCAGATATTTAAGCCATGCTAAGCCTCAGCAGATAGTGAGGCACTGATGCGAGCAAAGTGTGGCTTTTGAACTGAGGGTTGTTTTATTCAGTTTTTAAGCAAAGTGAAAGAATTTGTGAACAAATCCTCATGAACAAAAGGATCCCACCCATCCAAGGATGTCCTGAATGCTTAATCACGAAGCTTTGCAAAAATATTTCTTGAGAAGTGTTCCCAAGGGGAAAAAAGAGAAGGTAGCAGCTGTGTTCACTGGTTTGGAGATGCACCTTACCATCCCCAGTCATACAGTGCATTTTTCTTCTCAGCTGGGGTCTCTTATATATCCATGTTCCTCTGCGTGGAAGGAACCATGTCTCTTCTACATTTTTTTGCTAATTGCGCAAGTCAAATTGCACAACCTAAGGAGGTCTAGTTTCTTGGACTGTTCATTTTAAAAGCCTTGCATAAAAAAAGGGGTGAATGAGCCTCACATCACATCGCATACTTAGTGCATTGCAAAAAATGTAAAAAGCTCTCATGAATTATACTATCTGCTAGTGATTTGTAACAAAACAGCAGGGACTGAGGCTAAGCCTTGTTGAATATGCGGTTCAGTCCCACAAAAGCCTACTTTGTAAATGTTAGCTAAGTAAAAGCTCTGCCAGTGAAGTCATAAGCAATCCATCATCATCACCCTTCGATAAACTCTTTGTCCAGCTTAAGAATTAAAAGCTGTATTTAACATACTCAGGGAGAATGAAGAAATGCCTTTAGAAACAACAGGCTTAATGCACTACTAATCTCTAAACCAAATATTTATAGCCCTATAGTTTATAAACAATCTGAAATCTTTGGGGTGGGTATCCAAGAGGTGGAAACGCACAGTAACAGGGATGTTTTACAATTCCATCTACCTTGTTTGGTGTTTCACTCACCATTATATCAGATTTATAAGCACTGCAAATTATTGACTTATCAGTTTAGAAAAAGAACTGAAAAAACACAAGTTAAAATATAGGGAAATGTTTCATTGTTTATAAACTTGTCTGCCTCAGAAAATAATCAATATCAAACTTGATTCAAGCCAAGATCTGTCTGGATGTGTATTAATTTTCTCCATGAAAATAAACTAGAAATTTCTAAGATAAAGAAATAATAATGAAATATGGAAACAACTACGGAATTTGCACACCGTCATTATATAATGGACATAATGGACATAATGACATTACATAATGGATTCTAATTAAATCCAGGTGGAAAATGACCTTCCTAGACCTCCCTTCAAAATTAAGATTTTTGACAGTCGTGATTAATGGAAACATGCACTTTGCATGGTTTGTAAACCTGAAACATCATTGTACATTTCAGTTTATAATTTATCCCATTATCTGCTTCTGCATGCATGAAGGTCAGCCGCAATGGCACAAAGTAACAGTGAAATCCAGAGGCTCTGGAAGGTTGTTTTCACAGATTTTTCAATTATTTTCATGAGGAAATAATTTTGCCTACTTTTTCATTAGAAAGATGACAATCTAAAAGAGTAATATTTTTAACAGCAGTAATTGCAATATTCTTGTTGTTCCCTTGCCTTTTAAGAGTAAACAAAATGGCACTGGAAAATAATTTTTTTTTAAGCATTCCTACCCGTAATATTTCTTCAATGCAGCTGTTATCTCCTGTTCCACTGTCCTGTAAACAAAATGAGAAAATAGTTTGTTTGTGTTTTAAAAAGAAATAACAAATGGAAGGTTTGAGGACATGGTTGTCACACGAAATATAATCCAACCTCTATTACAGTTTAGAAATGAGGCCAAGTCTTTCCAGCATTTGAAAAGTTGCACTGCTTAAAATTCTCAAATTATTCCCCATCAGTACCACAGGAAGGTGTAGTATTTGCAGTGTTTGCATATGATTGGAACATATTTGTATAAATTCACAGGATTTTGTTTACACCACTTTTGGGTGCGATTCCTGATGTTTTAGATGATACACTGCGTATGAGTAAGAAAAGGCAAAATAGTTATTGCATGTACATAGATCCAATATGTGCATTTATTTATATTAAATAAAGAACATCTCTCCACATCCTTTGTGCAGGAAAGACTCTGCAGTGACATTGTCTATGTGAAGCCTGACAATATAGGGTAGAGGCAGCTGTGATCCTGAAGGGAGAGCTGCAGGGACTGCAACACAGGCAGCAACACTGAGTGTGGGCTAGGCAGTGTAGCAGTCCTGAGAAAGCTATGATTTCCTAAAATGCTGACCCCTAAACCCACCCGTATGTTGTGGGACTGAGAGCGCAGAGGAATTCAGCTCTCCTGAATGGTACGGCTTTCTCCAGAGCCATTCTGGAGAGGGGAAATCAGAGATTTGGCAGAGCCGCTATCCCCCATAGGAACCATCCAGCTGGTGCCCCACCTATGTGCTCAGCTTGTTTGTCCATTAGGACCCAAACTTCTGCCAGCACAGACGAGTCAGCATGAGACACCAGACTGACATACTTCTGTCCCCCCCACCTCCTGCCTGCCCCTTGCCCACGGTTCCTTTGGAGGGAGTACCACAGATAGAGGTACCAATGCTGAGGGGCTGCCCGTCTCCTGCAGCTCTCCACAAGATCCAGCTGGGTGCTGCATCAAGCAAATTTTCTGGGGGTTTACTTCACCACACTAAACTCCCTGACAATTCCCCAAAGAAAGGTTTTCTTCCTTTTGCAGAACCGAACTAACTCAGGAAGCAGGAGACTGGGGCTTGAGGTCTTCCCATGTGGGAAGGGGGGATGGAAACAAAACCAATACGATTAATTACTGTCCCCAAAGAGCTAGCAGGGATGTGAGCTTAGTCTTCACCTCTTGTTTTCAAAAAGTACCTGGAGGTTCTGAGGTTTAAGGTCCCCACCTGGAGGAATATCAAAGCAATTTGTTTTTCCAAAGTGCTGAGCTCTTGTCACCGGGAAATCAGACTTCTCCACCACATCTGCATTTGGGCACCCCAAAAATCACAAGGCACTTCAAAAAATTGATACCTTTGTGCCTACTGGACCCAAACGATACCACTAGCCAGTTTGTGCAAGTTCTGCTCCTGGACACTGTCACTGTTGCCCTCCAGCCTGAGCTGAGTGACTGAGGAGGTCTGGATCTGCAGCCGCCCGTAGCCTAACAGCTGTAACCAAGGTCAGAAGTATGACAGCCATGCATATGCAAGGAAACAATTTATGTTTCATAATTTTTGTGGCTCTTATTTCATGCCAATTCATAGAAAGTCATAAGTGCTTTATTGTCAGCACTCCTGCTAAATCTTTGCTGAATATGGCCCTTGATTGTTAAACAAATGAATTGCATTAACTCTTTCTGGTGCAACACAGTCTGTCAGCTTTACAGTCACCAGGAGTTACAGCACTGATTTCAAAGGGAAAGCAACTAAGCATGCTATAAAGTCAGCCTTTGGAGAATTACTCACATCTGATGTAGTGACGCTGAAAAGAAGCTGCAGTCCGGAGTAGATAGCCCTGTTCTGATCTCAGCCCTGTCCCCGAGGAGCCGCACAACACCACATGCGACCTTCCTGACACTGGAGCAGGAGTGCCAGTGCAATAGCTCATGTTGCCAACGAAGCTAACAAGACAGCCAGAAACACCGCAACAACCTCTGGATACTTAAGAATTTTAAAATTCATATTAGCTAATTTTTATTTCTCTCTTCTCTATGGGTTTCCCTCCATTTTCTCATTTCCCTTCCTCAAACCCTGCTCTATGTCTTGTTATCCTGTTAACAACAGTGGAGAGTATAAAGCCCTCATCATGAAAACCTTGTTTACAGAGCAATGAATTTACTGCCTGACCTCAAGTTTGCTATTCTAGTCCATTGCCATCTTACAGAAGGAGGGATGAGGTGACCTACCGTCTTACGCTGTATACAATACATTGAACATATGGTAGAATGATGCTCTTTATTTCTGTGTGAAGGCAAATTTGGCAATAGGCTATTTCAGAGCACGTTCAGAAACAAGCTTCTGTTACAAAATTAAATATGCTTACTAGAAGTGTAACGAAATAAGTCTGCAAATACTCATCAGCAAGAAATTACACTTTCCATTACCGCAGAACTAAAACTTTAGCTATTGTCCCTAGCACATCATCTCTCTGGGCAGGGAGTAAAAAAGCTTTTCACATCTCTCTCTCTCAAGATCATCACACTGTCTTTCAAAAGCAAGAAAAAAAAACAACACAGGAAACACAAACCTAAAGACAAGATATGCAAAACCGAAAACAATATTTGGAAAAAACCCTCAATTTCTACATTATCCTCTTTGTTCTTCATCTTTTGAATGTCAAATATAAATTTCTTAATTTATTTTTGCTTTGAATACTTGTAAGGATCTTACTTTACTGTTGATATCAAACTTTCTAGAATAAGAGTGGGGAAGTTAAGAGACCATGCTCTGCACACAGAAAGCAACCTCAGTTTCATATGGGCTGGGGCCATGTTATTTTTTTCTTCAAGTTATCATATAATACAATGCAGAGTGTCATTGTGGGATCTAAGGTATGTCTGAAAGGTGTTTGTATATGTTGGTATGGAAAAGACTCCCCATTCTTACTCTAAAAGCTTCTCTTCTCTGCTGTGTCTCTACTCACATTACAGAGGAACCCGCACTGCCTGGGAATCTGGCAACCTGAATTTAACGTCATGGCCTATTTTAATTATTAAAAAAAAAAAAAAAAAAAGCTGGTACATGTTTCTTGAAATCTGAATTAAAAGAAGAGATTGCATTACCTGCAGGCAACAAATAGCACAGAGCACTCCACATGCCATTTGCATCAGTGGACTTGCCTGAGCCAAACGCTATTGCGTCGGTGCTGGCTGTGTGACGCAGCACCCGCCTAAAGCTGACATCGGAAGGGCCGCCAATCTGCGCAAAGCAGTCCCTCCACCCTCTCGATAGCCTGCATGGCATGGTACACTTGTGCAATAAATGTTTTAATTACTTAAAAAAAAACCCTAAACCAAAATAAAGGTTTTGAGGCTGCTATTCCCAACTAAGCCGAGGAGCTGCTACCCGTATTTATGCTGACACTGATGAACCCAGCTCATTTGCCTCCCTTTGCATTTTGCGATCTGTCATAACAAACTCGCCTCACTGAACTTTCAGTAAACCATCAGTGAAACACTGGCATGTCTCAGGGAGCTGTCGGGGGAAGTGGCCTCCAGCCTCTCCCCTCTTCAACGCTGTGCCCATTACCTTCGTTCCTCAGTCAGTGCAGCCTGAAGAACGCCAAACATTTGCACACACGTACAGTCTGGCAGGAGGACGCGAGGAGATGCCGCCGAGGATAACGGCAGCGGCTGCTGAAGAAATAGCCGGGAGCAACGTACCGCTGATAACTTGAGCAGCTAATTACCATGCAAAGCACAGAGAACCATAAGAAACAAGGCTGACTAAAGGCTACATTGCATTCTTGAGAAACAGGGTATTATTTCAAAAAAGCTACCTCTGTACAAATTTTATTTCAGAGCATTACTTTATTTTTTCTTCCCTTACCAACAGCTTTCACATGGAGCTGTATAAAGAAACCCCTCTGAAAGGAATTGCCTATCTGTGATATGTTTCCCTCCTTTCAAATCTTTGTGTTAAGGAAAGAAAGAAAAATCTTCTGCAAGTGTATATTTCCATTTTAGCCTAAGAGATTTTTATGGTGAGACCTTTTGGTGCTGTTATTATTTGGACTGTGCTAAGTGTTCTTACAGAGTCTCCACAAGTTATTGGATTTTGTCTCCAGTATAAATTAGGCATGATTAAGATCTCCAGAAGGCTGAGGTACGCACTCAGCCTCTTCCCCTTGGCAGAAGCCAGGCTGGCTGTGTTGGCGCTTGAACGCCGGTCATCTGCAACCAGCAGCGCGGCAGCAGCCGCTGTGCATCCAGCCCTTTGGGTGACTCCAGGGCAGCTCTCACCCTCTCACTGCCCAGGCACTGCATGGCACCTCCTAAAACAGGGCTGCAGGACTTCCCCTAGGGCCTAGAATGAAGCTTCAAGCACTAAATGTTGGCAGACAATAATCTAAATCCATAATTTAAAAAAAAACAGGAAAAAAGGGAAAAAACCCCATATTGATGGGCCTTGATCTGAAAGCGTGTTAGAAATGCTTCTTTGCCAGGCAAGACCATGAAAGTACGAAGATACACACACATGCATGCACATATATATATAAAACATTTTCGATACAATCCATTTGCTAGAAAGGAACTTGCAGTATGAAGAAGATAAGTAAAGTCCTTATTTTTTTACTTATTCATACGTGCAGCCTCTGCCTGTTGGGTTTGGGAGAACCATTGCCTTCAACAAAGTTTTCCTTCAATCATTTCTCTGAAGAGACCTTAACACCTTTAAGTCGTGGAATAAAATGTTGCCATTTAACAGTGAGACGTGCCTGAGACCAGAGAGGTGACTTCTGGGGTTTCTGTAGAAATACAGCCAGGCTGTGTAAAGGTATTTTTTGAGAGAGGTCATTTGCAGATGCCCAGGAAGGGTTTTTAGACAGTCAGGAAATTTTTTCAGACATTTAGAAATCAATTTGCTGTTGATTTCCTTATACGTGCTACGTCCTTGAAAAAGCTCTTTCTGGGACGGCTGTGCTGAACCCACACTGCTCTGGAAAGAAAAGGCAGGACTTTGGACCTCAGGTAAGTGGGCTGGTTAAAAGATTAGACCTCAACATGGTTAATAACTCACCTTTTTGTCCCTCAGGAAATGCCCACTTTTTGGAATGTATTTTCATTCTGAATTGGGAGGGGGAGCAAGTACCTACATATGGATTTCATCCATTTCCATTAAAAATGTAATTGTGTGAAATCATTACCTTCAAAATGAAATTTTCAGAAGTGTTCTTCAGTTCAGTTGAGAAATGAAAGTTTGATCAGATCAAAACACCTTAATGTCTAATTTTAAGAAATATAAATAAAATTTGGAGTTACAGAATAATATATGGCCTAAATCAAGAAGTCATTAAAACAAAATATTGAAATGCTTCACTCTGACTCCAAATTTGGTAATTTTTTACTTTAAGAAAATATTTTCTTCAAACAAGAAGGAAAATAGGTTTGTCAAAATCAACATAGATGCAGACATTTTCAGTTCTGATAAACTGGAACATCCCATAGGAAAAAGACTGAGTAGGAAAAACCTCTGACCAGAACAGAATTAAAAATGGTATTTCTCTTTTTTTTTCTCTAACGAGAATGGCATTTCCATCTTGATGGGTGACATGAGACCTACCAGCAATGTTTCCATCTGTTTTAACAGGGCTGTAATTCAGGGAGCCATGGCATACTGTAGTCCCCCTCATTTCACCGATGGGCATTAGTAAAGCTGGTTGCTTCACAGCCCCCAGAGAAGACTCCTCATCTCTCTCTGAGGATGCAGGCAAGCAGGGCTGAACTGGGTAGGGCTATGCCAAGGAAAGAGAAATGAAGAGACTGCTGAGGAAGCTTGATTTTTCTCTTGTTCCTGATATTTGAAAGCTTGACTTTGCAGTCCTGCTGTTTCTTACTACTAATTTGGAGTGCCAGCGGCCACAGTCTGTGGATACAGTAGTATTCTCCTGCACTCTGCACTGCTGCGAGTAGGAGCTGTTTCTCTTTTACTACAAGGAATTGCTGCTGCTTCCTTAGACATGGAGATGTACAGAAAGCAGATGGGGATGAACAGCTGAATTCTCTTCAAGCTCTGTGTCAGAAAGTGCTGCACTAATTAAAGTTATTAAATCCATCTAATTTACAGTGACTGTTAATAAACTGTTACCCTTAATAAGCCCATTTTCTTTTGAAATGGAGCCTTCATATTTATTATGGGGATTATTTCCTACCATGGGACTTTGCAACATTGTTCTTGGTTCAAAAGGGAAGAGGAGAAGGGTTAACGAAGATTAACCTTTGCAATAAAGAGCAAGTGATAAAAGTAATCTAGCTTTGCTTTATTTAAAGTATCTGGTTATACTAATTGGGAGTCTCACCGCAACTGGAATATCATGATGCCCCAGTACCAGGAACAGGAAGATATCCTGCCTAATCAAAGAAAATGAATCAAAAATATCTGCAGATAGAGAGAAACACCAAATGATCCAATAATCTTGCCATGCACACTAGAAAGGAAATGTTAATTGGGCAAGAGTAGGTTTTACTCTTGATGAGTGATACTCACTCAGAACAGCCTGCTCAGCAGCTTACCCACAACTGAGGTAGGCCAGCAGCTTTTGGAGAGCAGAGCCTCCAAGACGGAAGACTGCGGAGGAGTTTATATCCAGTGTATCACCAGCCTTAGGCTGGGCTGGCCCTATATGCAGACCTGAGGGGCCAGAGTGCGAGAAAAGATCCTGCCTCTGAGGTTCAGGCTGGTGTCTAATTGAAGATGGATTTACGGTGGATGTGTAAGTAAAGGCATTCACCGTATTGTTGTTTTGGGGTTTTTTTTAAATAGCAGGAGATGAGGTTAGAGTGTAACTCCTCCAGTGCATGCCCATGGCCTGCCCCAGAGCTTGGAGCTCCTCCTGCCCATGTAGCACCTGACCTGAACTAAGTATGTAAAGCCGGGGGTCAGAAAGTGAGGTGATGTTGAAGGGCAAAAGACTGGATGGCTACTGGGAGCTTCACTGGAACTTAGGCACCTACAGCCCAGTTTGGAGAGGATTTAGAAGTGCCCAAACTGATGACATAGTCTGAGTCCAAGTCCCAGTGTCCACACCACAAAAAAATCAAGAGAACTAAAGTCCAAGAACCCTTCTGAAACCTCCCTACCCTCTCCACCCCTAAGGGCCATCAAACAATCAATGACTGGAGCTGCACTGGTAACATTTCATCTAATAAAAGATGCTTGGGAGCCTCAAATGAAACCTACTGGCAGATCGGCAGAGCAATTTTACAGGCTTTTACATTATATTCATAAAAATAAAAATCCAAACATGCCAGAATTACACTGTGACCCAGAACAATAAAAGGGAGATGTAATGGAGAAAAACTGCATTGTTCTATTAATAAAATATAAAGGTTTTATTGTTATTGGGAAAGATTGATTGTATCAAAATCAATACCATGTCACAGTAGATTAATGTTTTTCTTCAATAATGAAAAAATAGTGTCTGATGTGATTACACCCTCTTGCTACCCATTTGAAAAATATAATGGGAAGGTAATAATGAAGATTGCAACTTGCAATTTTACTCCTTGCTATGCGCTCGATCCTGGGAGGTGCTGAGTAAGTGACCTCAGCTTTCAGTGAAGTCAACAGGAGCTGAAGGTAACTGACATTCACCAAAACGCTGTCAACAACCCCCTGAACAGACTCCACAGCCCCTCTACCCACCCAAAACTTGGAAAAAGCCAGTGGGGTCCTCTGGAAATGCCTTGTATTGGGGTTGCGTGGCAAGGTTTTGGTAGCGGGGGGGCTACAGGGGTGGCTGCTAGAAGCTTCCCCTATGTCTGACAGAGCCAATGCCAGTCGGCTCCAAGATGGACGCGCTGCTGGCAGAGGCTGAGCCCATCAGAGACAGTGGTAGCGCCTCTGTGATAATGTATTTAAGAAGGGGGAAAAAAACCCTGTGCAACAGCAATTGCAGCTGGAGACAGGAGTGAGAATATGTGAGAGAAACAACCCTGCAGATGCCAAGGTCAGTGAAGAAGGAGGGGGAGGAGGTGCTCCAGGCGCTGGAGCAGAGATTCCCCTGCATCCTGTGGTGAAGACCATGGTGAAGAGGCTGTCCTCCTGCAGCCCAGGGAGGTCCATGGGGGAGCAGATATCCACCTGCAGCCCGTGGAGGACCCCATGCCAGAGCAGGTGGATGCCCGAAGGAGGCTGTGACCCCGTGGGAAGCCCTCACTGAAGCAGGCTCCTGGCAGAACCTGTGGACCTGTAGAGAGAGGAGCCTACGCTGGAGCAGTGTCATGGTTTGACCTGGCAGGCAGCTAAATACCACACAGCTGCTCACTCACTCTCCCCATCCCTTGGGGAATGGGGGAGAAAATTGGAAAGGTAAAGGTAAAGAGGTTTGTGAGTTGCGATAAAAACAATATCACAATTGAAACAAAATAAATTAATAATAATAATAATAATTATAATATGATATAGAAACAAGTGATGCACAGTGCAATGGCTCACCACCTGCTGACCAAAGCCCAGCCCGTCCCTGGATAGCGATCCTGGAGGAGAGAAATCCCAAAACTGCTATCCCGGAAGAGAGAGAGTAAGACTTCCCGGCCAACTCTTATCTATATACTGAGCATGACGTTGTGTGATATGGAATATCCCATTGGCCAGTTTGGAACCCTTGCTCTGGCTGTGCTCCCCCCAGCTTCTTGTGCACCTGCACACTAGCAAAGCATGGGAAGTTGAAAAGTCCTTGATTTCTTAGCAGCAACTAAAAACATCAGTGTATTATCGACATTCTTCTCATACCAAATCCCATACTAAATCCCAAACGCAATGCTGTTCTACCAAGAAGAAAATAAGCTCTATTGCAGCCGAAACCAGGACAAGAAGGTTTGCTGGCAGGACTTGTGACCCCATGGGGGACCCACGCTTGAGCAGTCTGTTCCTGAAGGACTGTGCCTCGTGGAAGGGACCCATGCTGGAGCAATTCATGAAGAACTGCAGCCCGTGGGAAGGACTCACGTTGGAGAAGTTCATGCAGGACTGTCTCCCATAGGAGGGACCCCACGCTGGAGCAGGGGAAGAGCGTGAGGAGTCCTCCCCCTGAGGAGGGGCAGAGACAATGTGTGATGAACTGACCACAACCCCCATTCCCTGTCCCCCTGAGCCACTCAGGGGGAGGAGGCAGAGAAAATCTGGAGTAAAGTTGAGCCTGGGAAGAAGGGAGGGTGAGGGGAAGGCTTTTTAAGATTTGGTTTTATTTCTCATTATCCTTCTCTGATTTGTTTGGTAATAAATTAAACTAATTTCCCCAAGTCAAGTCTGTTTTGCCCATGATGGTAATTGGTGAGTGATCTCTCCCTCTCCTTATCTCAACTCACAAGCCTCTCATTATATTTTCTCTCCCCTGTGCAGCTGAGGAGGGGAGTGACAAAGCAGCTTTGGTGGGCATCTTGGCATCCAGCCAGGGTCAACCTGCCACATGCCTTCAGCATAGTACATTTTCTGCAGCACTGTATGCATGCTCTGAATGTATTAAGTGACTGGTTGGTTGATACAGTGGTCTATTTGTTGGAAAGTTTCCGTGATGGAGACCAGAGCCTTTTGGTTTTGCAGCAGGAAAGGCTTTTTAGCGAAGATACGGGCTTCTCCCCTCAGCCCACGCAGTCCTTCAACAGCCGCTCCAAGGACCTTGCCCTGGGAGCGATAGAGATCAGCTTTTCTCCCCATTAGATGCCTGTCCTCCCTGCTACACAGATGGCCAATTAGTGTCAACTGGAATGTGGTATTTTTAGTGATGTGGACACTTCTCCGCTAGGACCTGGACTGAGACCAATTGATTGCACTTAATATATTGTCTGTGTTTGTTTGAGGAGAATGTATAACATCTGTAAAGCAGCAACAGTTGGAAAAACAAGTATTATGGAACTGTTGATCTTTTTGTGACATTTTAATATGAATTTACCATCAGCTAGTATAATACTCAATAAATTAAATGGATTATTTTGCCAAGAGATCCTTTAAAAGTGTTAATTAACAATAAATCAATAAAAACTATTCAACATGAAAATCAATTACATCCCTGTTTACATTATTTAACTCCAAACATTTCTGTTTTGTGTGCTTGTAATTAGCAAGCTATAAAAGATGCCATAAATAGGTGCATAATGAGAGGAACTGCTTATAAATTATAATTGGTATTCATTCCCACTGAGCTAAAGGTTATGTGATTACAAACTATCACGCAGAAAGGGTTAAACCACTTACAGATATAAGGTTTTACAGTACACAGCTCTGCAGAAATCTCTCCCACAAAAGGCCCCTGATAGAAGAAAGCCCCTGTACATGAGTGTTTGATGGAAAGAGTAACATCTATCAGGCGTTCCTTAAAGCCTATTTACATCCATTTAGAAACAGCTCATAGGGAAAAATCTACTCTTTGGGCAGTGGTAGAGGGAATAAGAAATGGAGCCTGGCATGAGGAATTCAGTATTGATAAAACATCTTCATCTGAACAATATCTCTACTAAGTCAAAAGAAAAGACATTAACATTGAATTGTTATTAAAAATCTGGGTGACCATCTTGTTAACAAAGCTGAGGACAGGACAAAGGAAACAACTGTGGTTTCTGTCATGATGGGTAACAAGGACATTGCTCTACCCAATACCTCACTCAAAGATTAGGGCCAAAGAGGATCTGGTTTTCATAGAGGGCTAAAAGAGGATTACTGGATCTTCATGTGGCAGCCCATAGCCCAAAACACTGAGCAGCAGCCTGAATCTCCAGAAGGTAACACTGAACTATTTCTCATGATAGACAGTTACACAGAGCAGAAAAACCTGTATCCTAGGGAGAAATAACCTCTCCTTAATCCCTATTGCTGAAACCCACCTTCTCAATTTTAGAGACTGAGACCTGATCTAGACTTAACAGGTAAAAAAACCCCATGATCTGGAGATCAGAGTAACATTTGGCTTTCTACTAAAGCCTTTTGCAAGTCCAAGGACGTCATCATCATCTAATAGTTTTGGCTTTGACAGTGTCTCCTCCCCAGCAAAATAAATCTCATTCTTTCACTATCACTGCTTTCATGAGGGCAACAATCATCAAGAACCCTTGATGGAGCCGGTCTGAAGTATGGACAAACCAGTGAGCATCTAGCAATAAAGTCAGCAAAGTTAAACAACCTATTTGCAAATCCAGAGAGAAACCACTTCTTGTAGCTTGTCTGGGTACAGCTCATGCATGTTTCCTTTCCTTTCTGGATTGCGACTTAAAAGTGAATTAATGTTGGCCCGAGACACTTATGTTGCACAGCTTTCCTTGATTTGCACAAAATACAATTGTTTCATGGAAAATATGGATCAGCATTGGCAGTTTAAAAACAAAAAGTCTATTATGTGTAAGGAACAGAGCATCATATTCATTAGTTTGAGAATGACTGCTCAGTCTCATTGCTAAGACTGTAAAAACATGTTCTGGTCATGGCAATTATGACCTGGACACCCGTTTGCCAAGAAGGATGTAATTTGCTACTGGATACCCAAAGCTTTATCAACGAAGATAGAATCATAGAATCGTTTTAGTTTGAAAGGACCTTTAAGATCATTGAGTCCAACCGTTAACCTAACACTGCCAAGTCCACCACTAGACCATGTCCCTAAGCACCACATCTACACGTCTTTTAAATACCTCCAGGGATGGTGACTCCACCACTTCCCTGGGCAGCCTGTTCCAATCGTATTCATCTGCATCTTTAAATCAATCCCTTGATGCCTCTTGTCAGCTCAGGTGGATTCTCTTAAAATCCACATGGAAGTTGATAAATAGAACAATTCTCCAAGCTGCAGCAGAAATATCGGTAGAGCTTTATTGTGCTCTCAGCATTCCTGAAAGTCACAAGAAAAATCCAGCCATACTGTGGTCACTGACAAATGGAAACACACTCACTGCAAAGCTACTGAAAATAGAGTTCTCTAAAGGTTTTGCAGAGTTAATAGGACACGTAGAATTTCAAATAAAACATCAGTGCTGCAATGTCTTAGGGCTCAGATATGTAAGTTCCTTCCAGTTAAAAATGTACATGACGCCATGTATATATCAAGGTATACATACATATATACATATATATATATGTAAGTATACACCATACAAAAATCCTCTGCAAAAGTGTCCTGAAAATGCCCAAACCAACCAAGCAAGTGTCAAATCTTATCACCTGTAGCCTTAATATGAGAATCAATAAATTCAGCAAATCTATAAAGTTGCAGAGTAGACCAATACCTTCCTTATTTTTCATATCCTTTCTTTCTCAAATCCCACCGAAAGATTTATTTTCCCATCAATTCACCTCAAGCCCATACCGGTCCTCTTTGGTGGGGAACAGAAAGCCCTTTGGCCAGCTAGGCAGGAACCAGGAACTGCTGTGCTGCCTTGCAGTGGACTTACCTCCTCTCAGGGTATCTTCACATCTGTAAAACCATCTGCCCCAAGGAATGGCAGCCACCCAGCACTTGGTCCTGCTTTCCTGTGGACTGTGTGCCAGCATCCTACTGTTTGGGTAATCACAAAACCAGAAGCAGAAGAATAAATAATGTCCCAGGTTTGAGGAAGGTTGTAGGTAGCTCCCAAGTAGTTGTATGCTACTAGTTACCATTTTTTGATGGAAGCCACACTGGTCCCTCAGCCTGGGAGGACAAAAAGTTGGCATAAAGGCTTGGAGAACAAAAGGTTGACTTAAAATTATCTTAGTCCATTCTCTTTTGGCTTTCACTTTTCTTTCCATATATTCTCAGGTTATCCCCTTTTAAGGGAGATATTGCATCTGAAAGTCACAATGCTTTCTGATTTTCTTTTTGCCTGTCCCTGTTACAAGTAACAGTGAAATACAGAAAGAAAGTAGAAAGAAAAATTGGCTTCAGCTTTTCCAGATTTTGTGTCTTTGAAAGAGTTTGCTTGTCCTTCCAGTAGAGTAGATGTTTGCCAGTTCCCAGCTGTTTGCATCGAGCTCACCCACACAGTTGGAGGCTAACGGAGCACCACTTATAAAACCCAGAAATACAAAACTGTACAAACCATGACTATCTGCTGTGTTACTCAAGGACAGCAACCACTTTTCACTGTCACATTAACAGTTTTCTTTTTAATACAGAAAATTAGTAACAAGTCACTTTATAACAGTGCAGTGTCATGGGGGCATGACTGGCATATGGACTGCAAAGCTCTGGCTGGTGCCTACAGAGAACTGCTCTCCCAACAGCCTCACTGCCAAAAAACAATTTTAAATCCTGTATGCAGCATCATTTGCACACATGCAACACACAATACAGTGGGGGGAAATAAAAGGGACAAACGGACAGTGATAGTAGAGTGTAATTTTTCCTGGGTTGCAGACCAAAACCAGTACCATGCTGCATAAGAGGCATTCGTAAATTTTCTCAGAAAGGTTAGCTTGCCCTTAGGTTTGGTTTGGGTTTGATTTCCAAAACTTTCATTGTTTTTATTCAAAAAGGTGAGCTGTCTCTCAGATTTCTATTTTTATTTTTTTGAACAGACGAGGCAATCCTCCACTTAAAAACGTGTTTGTTTTTTTTTTTTCTCTAGAGGAAGAAATGTTCAATGTAGTTCCATTTCATTTTAAATGGAAGTTAAATGGAGAGAAAATCTCCAATACTGCTACAGCTCACAGATGTTTCCATCTAGGTCAAGTACAAATCTGCATTTTCTAAGCGGCAGAGACAGCTCTCTGTCCCTGTAACAACTGGAAGGTGTTGTGGCACCCTAAATTATATCAACAGGGACAGAAAACAGGAGTACAGTTGGAAAGCCTTTGAGCCGAGAAGCCCCATGCTTCCCTTTTGTTATATGATCTTGATGAATTTATTTCTGCGGCTTTTATTCATGTTTCAGGATGCTGAATCCTTTAAACTTGTTAGTATTTTCCTTTCTTATTGTTCTCTGCTGCCTTTCACAGTTTTATTTTATTCTTTTGTTCCCCAGTGTAACTGAAGGTAATGCAGTCCTGGGCCTATTCCCCTCCATCTCTTTGATCTGGCAGTGGATATCAACAAAGAAGTTATTTGTTCTCAACACATTAAACCCTTCTGCATAGCTTTTTACAAATTCTGTTATGCAACTTTGATACGGCCTGGAACGAGTTGTCAGGTACCGAAAGGCAGAGGAGCACAAAGACCTCTCCAAAAGTCAAGCTATGAATGGTGTCATCTTGCTGTTTCACTTTCAAAGGTGGCTCATACGGGTTTGCTGAATAGGAGTCGTTTGACAGCAGACATCTGAATTTGTATTGCAGACTATAAGACACCTTTATAAGAACTTTGAATATCTTAGTTGAGTCCTGAGGATCAAAGCTTCCTATGTAATAAACCTATCACGGGTTACCCAGGGAGATTTTCAGCATCGGTAACAATGACAGCTGATTTGCCTCGTGTAACAAGCTGCCGATAGAATGTAAGGGTTGTGATCAATACTTTAACCAGTGAGACAAAAACCTATCTGAAACTCAGGAATTATATTAAGGTCTCATAATTTACTTTATAAACCACCTCCTATAATTTTAAGACGTGCATGCATCAAGCATTGCACGGAACACATTAAATCTTGATTTTTCAAATAAGAATACTAGAATAGTACGTAGAATTGGCAGCAGAAATGAATATAATGCAAAAAACACAAAAAGCTCTTGGCTGGCTTTTGTATACAGCATTAGAAACAGAAACACACATTGTTTCACAGTGATCTGCATTAAATATATTTGTTATGGGTTTGAAATACTCCAGAGTATTTGTTTTGGATGAGAGAGGATGCTCTGCATTTATGATATATGATACCACACTGTCACCAATTGTCATACTTTGTTTATAGGACTGAATAACTTGTAATCATCAGATTACTATGTTTAGTCTGCACTCTGGTTTTCAGAGAATGTGTATTAAACAGATCAAATCCTTGTATCTTTTATTTATTTGTTTGTTTATGAAAGGAATGATGAGTGGCTCATTCCCCTGAGAATTAACTCTTTGGTGAAGGGTTCAGAGTTTCAGGTGCCAGTTGTTCTTGGAGAGGAGAGAAGGGCAAAGCTGCTCTTGAGCGCTGATTTTTAATTGTGTGCCCATATTGCCATGTGGGGACGTCAGGTAATAACGCCAGAGAAAAATGAAGACGACGCAAAAGGCTGTGCATATTCTAAGGGCTTCCCCTTCAGCTTTCTGGCTCCCTTTCCCCAGCCATACTTCCAGCAGCATTTCCTGCATGTTTTATCTGCAGATGTCGCTCCAGGTCACCTGCAGCCCAGCTAAATACTGGGGCAGGTAGAGGACGAGGAAGCCCCACCAAACCATGGATGCTCCTGTACCATTTGCAGCAACAGGTAGTTTGTGAGGAACAGAATGAAATGTTCTTGGCAAAACTCTCTCTTTTTTATGATCTTTTTCCTGCCAGAGAAATACAGCTATGAAACAAGATAGTCTAGCAAGGGTTGCAGGCAAAGACTTTAGCTGTTTCTGTGCAGGGGAGGGCACAGCCCTGGCAGTCAGGAACTGGCCAGTCGCTGTTGACTCTGCCATAGGGCTGGTGGAAAAATCCACGCTAAAGAGCAGCCCTTGCCTAATTTAAATTTTATATACATTTATACTATAAACACAACAGGATTTTAAATATCTGCAGATGGGAAACCAGTCAACAACTACGGGCTCAATGCCTTTAACTCTTAATCCCTGGGGACTGTATAAGCACAGAAGCCCATCTGCACAAACCACCTACGCAGGTCTGTGTTCAGGGTCTGGGGCACAGGAGAGTAACAGTTACTGCTCACTCACTGCCCAAGCTACCTTGTTGATGGCACTATATATAAACTCAAGATAGAAGGAAACAATAGCATTACTCATTCCTATAAAATAATTACAAAATCGAACCATTGCCTTTGCAAAAGGACGATATTGGCTCATTTGCCACCCAGAATATCTGCACCTCTAAGCTAAAAACTAAAAAAAAAAAACCAGCAAGAATGAGACAGAAGCCAAGCTTACATTTCCATCCTTATCTCTCTGTACCGATACTCTCTCAGAGGTCCCTGCTTGCATAGTAGCTGCTGAATTGCTACAGTTTACAGTCTGGCATATTAAAATAAACTAGCACTGATTTTGGCAATTTGCAGTCATGCAGTTGCTGCTACTGCATAAACAGCTGATGGATCCCTACAGCAGAGGCAGGAGGTCTTCACCTGTGCTCGCTTGTGCGTCACATCTCTCAGGCTGTACAAGCACTAACCAGAGCAGACACTGTCGTGTGAACATACCCAAAGTCACCCGTTATTGGTGTCTCATTGCAGCCCAGAGCTCCATCAACACTACCAACACAAAAGATGTGACTTTTGAAAGTGGCATATCCTGCCATTCCATCAGATGGGAACGATTAAATGAGGATGTTTTGACTGAAAATAGTCTTCAATAATCTGCATTTTGCATGTGTGCACGTTAACATGAAGGCTTGTATAGCGCTTTACAAGCACACAATCAGAAACACATATGTAAACAGATGCATATGTAATATAGTACATCGAGATATTTAGTGGCACAGAATCACAGAATCACAGAATGTTAGGGATTGGAAGGGACCTCGAAAGATCATCTAGTCCAATCCCCCTGCCGGAGCAGGATTGCCTAGACCATATCACACAGGAACGCGTCCAGGCGGGTTTTGAATGACTCCAGAGAAGGAGACTCCACAACCTCTCTGGGCAGCCTGTTCCAGTGTTCGGTCACCCTCACTGTAAAGAAGTTTTTCCTCATATTTATGCGGAACCTCCTGTGTTCCAGCTTGCACCCATTGCCCCTTGTCCTGTCAAGGGATGTCACTGAGAAGAGCCTGGCTCCATCCTCTTGACACTTGCCCTTTACATATTTATAAACATTAATGAGGTCACACCTCAGTCTCCTCTTCTCCAAGCTAAAGAGACCCAGCTCCCTCAGCCTCTCCTCATAAGGGAGATGTTCCACTCCCTTAATCATCTTTGTGGCTCCGCGCTGGACTCTCTCTAGCAGTTCCCTGTCCTTCTTGAACTGAGGGGCCCAGAACTGGACACAATACTTCAGATGCGGCCTCACCAGGGCAGAGTAGAGGGGGAGGAGAACCTCTCTTGACCTGCTAACCACACCCCTTCTAACACACCCCAGGATGCCATTGGCCTTCTTGGCCACAAGGGCACACTGCTGGCTCATGATCATCCTGCTGTCCACTAGGACCCCCAGGTCCCTTTCCCCTACGCTGCTCTCCAACAGGTCTGTCCCCAACTTGTACTGGTACATGGGGTTGTTCTTGCCCAGATGCAGGACTCTACACTTGCCCTTGTTATATTTCATTAAATTTCTCCCTGCCCAACTCTCCAGCCTGTCTAGGTCCCTCTGAATGGCTGCGCAGCCTTCCGGCGCATCAGCCACTCCTCCCAGTTTTGTGTCATCAGCGAACTTGCTGACAGTGCACTCTATTCCCTCATCCAAGTCATTAATGAATATATTGAATAGAACTGGTCCCAGTACCGACCCTTGAGGGACTCCGCTAGACACAGGCCTCCAACTGGACTCTGTCCCATTGACCACCACTCTCTGGCTTCTTTCCTTCAGCCAGTTCACAATCCACCTCACTACCCGATCATCCAGACCACACTTCCTCAGTTTAGCTGTGAGGATGCTGTGGGAGACCGTGTCAAACGCTTTACTGAAATCGAGATAGACCACATCCACAGCTTTACCATCATCTATCCACCGGGTTATGTCCTCATAAAAGGCTATCAAGTTGGTTAAGCATGACTTCCCGTTGGTGAAGCCATGCTGAGTGCCCCTAATGATCCCCCTATCCTTGATGTGCCTAGAGACAGCACCAAGGACAAGTTGTTCCATCACCTTTCCGGGGATGGAGGTGAGGCTGACTGGTCTATAGTTACCCGGGTCCTCCTTCTTGCCCTTTTTGAAGACTGGAGTGACATTCGCTTTCCTCCAGTCCTCAGGCACCTCTCCCGTTGCCCACGACTTAGCAAAGATGATGGAGAGTGGCCTAGCAATGACTTCCGCCAGCTCCCTCAGCACCCGCGGGTGCATCCCATCAGGGCCCATGGATTTATGGACGTCCAGATTGTTTAATTGGTCCCTGACCCAGCCCTCATCTACCAAGACAGATTCCTCCTCTATCCTGACTTCTTCTGGGGCCTCAGGGGTCCAGGGCTCCTCAGGACAGCCTCCAGCAGTATAGACAGAGGCAAAGAAGGCATTCAGTAACTCCGCCTTCTTTTTATCCTCTGTCTCCAGGGCCCCCACCTCATTCATCAGTGGGCCTACATTGCCTCTAGTGTTGGCTTTACCTGCAATGTATTTGAAGAAGCCCTTTCTGTTGTCCTTGACCTCTCTTGCCAGGTTTAATTCCAAGGAGGCCTTAGCTTTCCTAGTTGCCTCCCTACATCCTCTGACAACAGACTTATATTCCTCCCAAGTGGCCAGCCCCTCCTTCCACGATCTGTACACCTTCTTCTTCCACTTGAGTTTGCCCAGCAGTTCCCTGTTCAACCATGCAGGTCTCTTGGTCCCCTTCCTTGACTTCCTACCTGCTGGGATGCTCTGATCTTGAGCTCGGAAGAAGCAGTCCTTGAACGCTAACCAACTATCTTGGGCCCCCTTACCTTCTAGTACCCTGTCCCATGGGATTTCCCCTAGCAATTGCTTGAAAAGGCCAAAGTTGGCCCTCCTGAAGTCCAGGGTTGTGATTCTGCTAGCTATTCTGGTCCTGCCACATGACATCCTGAACTCTACCATCTCATGGTCACTACAACCAAGGCTGCCCTCAACCTTCACCTCTTCAACCAGACCCTCCTTGTTAGTGAGGATCAGATCCAGCAGCGCTCCTCTCCTAGTTGGCTCATCCACCATTTGCATCAGAAAGTTATCATCAATGCAGTGGAAGAACCTCCTGGACTGAGGATGGCTGGCTGAGTAGGCCTCCCAGCAAATATCAGGGTAGTTGAAATCCCCCATGACAACCAGGCCCTGTAATTGAGAGACTGCTCTCAGCTGCCTGTAGAAGGCCTCATCACCCTCCTCATCCTGATCCGGTGGCCTGTAATAGACACCCACAACAGTATCACCCCTGCCAGCCTGCCCCTTAATTCGCACCCACAAACTCTCAACTCGCTCCTGATCCGCCCCTGGACAGAACTCAAAACATTCTAGCTGCTCACTCACATAAAGAGCAACTCCACCACCTCTCCTTAGTGGCCTGTCTTTCCTGAACAGGACATAGCCATCCATGACCACATTCCAGTCATGCGAGGCATCCCACCAAGTCTCTGTAATTGCCACTAGATCATAGCCCCCCGACCGAACACGGATTTCCAACTCCTCCTGTTTATTCCCCATGCTGCGTGCATTGGTGTACAGGCATTTCAGGGAGCGAGCTGAGCACACCTATTTCACCCCAGGGGGATGGGAGGCCTCCTGGTCTACCTCAACACTAGAGCGTTGCCTCAGTGGTGCAAGCCCAGCTACTACCCCATCCCCCTTCGAATCTAGTTTAAAGCTCTCCGAATGAGCCCTGCTAATTCCTGTCCCAGAACCCTTTTGCCCCTACGACATAAACCTTTCCCATGTATCACGGTCACGCCTGGTGTCTTATAAAACCAGCCATTACCAAAGAACCCAAAGCCCTGCCTGTAGCACCAGTCTCGTAGCCAGGCATTAATAGAGAGAATCCTACTATTCCATCCCACGGCATTTATAACTTTAGATATGGAATATGGCTACAATTCTATATGGGCAACACTATATATTTTTAGGAAGGATAACAAAGAGTACATTTTGTAGTCTAAAGTCTTGGAAGTATTTTAGGTAGGCAGAATGTAATTCCCCCAGAAAATCAGGGTATCAACTGAAAAAAGAAAAGTCCTAACAAACCCTAAAAAGAACCCTTAAAAACCTAAAACGGGTATTCTGAAAACAAACAGGCCTGTCCTCTACTTTTCCAAATCAAGCTAGTAGACTTTAAGTCAATTTCTCAGGCTCAGTCCTTCGCTAGATGTGAGACAGGGCACGATGCATGCTGGAGCAGTATCCCCAGGGCTTTCACTCACAGCAGCTGGGTCTGGCCATGGGGTGCCACCGAGAGGAGGTCTACAAGGATGCAGTAGCAGCTCTCCAAACAGCAGTCTGCCATTGGTGCCCAGAAGTACCTCCAGCACACTTTTGGGAGGAAACATAGCCAAACTTTTCTGTCTGCCCACCAATTACCTGGACAGATGTCACAGTGTTATGAAATGTTCCCACAATAATTTCCTCCCATCTATGTTTGCCCACAAAATATGAAACAGCAAAAATCTGCAGAAAATATTGGTGGCTGACTAGCAACTTCTTCAGAAATCAAACACATAACTAAAACTGGGATCTCATGTTCCAGATGATCAGCACCACCTTGTGCATGAGAAAATCAATATGAGAATCTGTAGAATCAGATGTAAGGAAATATTTTTTTCCTGCATACTGCTACCTGCTTTACTGCCAGCTGGACTTCTTGCAAGGAGTAGAGGATGGCTTTGGAAAGGGGAAAGAAAACAAGATCAAACATTCGCACCTCATATCACAATGAACAAAGCAAAGCTGTACATCATCTTGTTTTACATGCTCTCCTGAAAAGCTAACTGAGCAACTGGTGTGCTTCCCCAGAAAGGCATATGAAATCTTTGACTCATTTCATCCTTAAGGTCGGACATCACTCCTGCTGCTGAGCAGATCTACTACAGGAAACGTGGAAGAGTATGCTCAATAAGGGTCTAAACTCTAATGTTTGGTACAAAAGCAGTGTGTCTTGTAAGACAAAATGCAATTATTGTAATAGTGCTTAATTTATCAAAATATTTTGACATTTTTCCAGAGATAGTCTGTTTTCTGGTATTTGCATACCTTTAACTCTAGAGTATAGGCTTGTATAAGCACCGAAGATGGCAAGACAGCGAATAATTATTTACTGATTAAAGAGTGGATGGGCTTGAAGTTTGAAACATTAGTATTTCTATTTCGTCCTCATCCTTCCAGAGGTGGAAAGAGGAGACATGAAATAGAAAGTTTTCAACTCGTAGAGATTCCTAATTCATGGCATTAATGCAGTAAAATCTTCCTCTTTGCTCTTTTGACTTACTGCTGTCACCTGGTATGCCCAGGTCAGCCACACTCAACTCATATTTACTCTGCTGAGTTGGTAAAGGTTACACAACTCAAATTTTTTTCCATTTCTAAGAGAAATGTATCCAAACTCAGCTAATTTGTATACACCTGCAGGCAATATAAACATGGCTGGTTAGAATTCTTTATGTAGTATAAGCCTTTGTACTCCATACTTCATGGAAGTTAATAAGTAGGTGTCAAACTCTGAATTAAAATTCCCAGAAGAGGACACAGCACAAAGGACAATAAAAATGATTTTTAAATAATCATAGGGATAAATAGCATCCACTTCTGACAAATGTAAGTGCTGGCATAAAATGTTATTAGGCTACAGAGATTTTCTTTTGTTCAGGAAGTATGTTTTATTCTCCAGTAGTGTCATTCATCATCCTAATGAGCCCTCAAAATGTAAATTAAATAGCAAAGGCTGATTCATTCAAAAACATCTTTGTGCTGTGTGTTAAACCTTTTTTCTACTTTTATCCTTATATATTGGTTCACTCTTTCATTGCAAAATAACCCCTCGGCCCTTGTATACTTTAATGGCCAAGTTCAAGCAAAGCGTATTTTCAGTAAACACTGTTTATTCATTGGTGCTTTTGGTACAGTAATTTAAAAAACGAAACCTAATTTAAAAATGTTGTGCCCCTTAAATTATATTTGATCCAGAAAATCTCAGAAACCTGTGCATGCATGTGGGTTTTGTTTTATTCAGCGTCACTTAGTCCAGGGAAACCCTCAATGGAAAAGGATTAGTAGAAATTTCAAGCAGCTCTAATTTATGGAATTGAATACATTAACAACTAAGCAAACACCATATTTTTTGGTAATGGGAGAAAAAAAAAATCAGGGTCTTGAGCTAAATTAGTTCAGATTTCTTGTTATCTGTTGATAAGGACATTACACATTCTTACCAGGAATGCAGAAAAGAGGTTTCATACTTGACCTGAATTTATGCATGAGCACACACACAACAGCAAGAGTGACAAGGAACAGGGATTCTCTGGAGCCAATCCAAACAAAAATATAACAGGAATGGAAAAAAACAGCAAAAGCTTGTCTGGTTTTGGTATGATTAGTCTTCAGTTATCTTGTTCTCTGCGTCTTCCCTTCTCTTTTCCTTTCTCTAATGCTTCTGTAGATCATCTTCAGCTTATTTTGTCTGTGTATATGTTTGTGTGTGTGCAAAATGAAGTCAAAAATAGAGAGAACAAAGTTTGCCTGATGAAAAAAATGCTGTTAATAAACTGCATGTGGAAGATTTAAAAGACACAATCTTCAGAATAAATTACCATAAAATCTCAGCATTCGGTGACATTATGCTTTTATGAGGTCAAAATGTTGGAGAGAGACACCAGGGGTTACAATGAAACCATCCAGTTGTGAAAGAGGTACGTACATGTATGGTGTCGTGCTGCCAGGGATCCGAAAAATGGCCCTAGACCAATACTTCTTTTACTGCAAACCCACAGAGAGATGAGTGATGCATTGGTGTAATTGAGTTAGGAGAACCTAAAGACAGGGTTAAGTGTTACAACTTTTAGCGAGAATATCTTCAATGACAGGTGACCTTTTGAAGGGTTTCTCCTAAAAAAGCTAAAATGGTGATTTATGGAAGTTTGGTGATGGCTCCACACTGTAACTGTTAAAGAGACCATATACGTAATTAGGTTAAACTCCACTAAGCAGAAAGAAGAAAAAAAAAATGGATTATGGTATGAAATATTATCACTTAAGAAAATTAAGCATCATGAACCCTAGCTGAGAGAACTTAATAAACCATCTATCATTTATCTTTGAGTGCTGATTCAGAAATCAGACCGGCATTCACAACTGCAGTGATTGATTAAAATAAACGCGTACAGTATAGTAGTTTATAAATGAAGACAGTAATTTACAAATTAAGGAGAGACTTTATGCCCGCAGAATAAGTTGCTGAAGCTGAAAATGTATTTGAAGATTCTTCAAATATACTCAATTTGTAGGAAAGAGTCGTATGATGCAAAAGCTATCTGAATTTATGCGTTGCTTGACTAGTCTTCAAACACAGAGGAGCTACTAGATGAAAGGCCTGCCTTTCATGTGTTTGTGCATATACAGCATATCTAGGTACACTACCTGTATTTTGACTAACTATCCTTTTCATGAACACTGATGTATTTAAGTAGCTATTACCTCATTTTTTACACTCCAGTGGAAACACAGATCCATGGATCCTATATACTGCTGCAAGTGAGAGTCTCTCAAGTCAGTTGTCCAAAACCAAAGCACGAAGAAGGAACAGAGGCTCCACAAAATATTCCTCTTAGATCTTAGGCCACCCAAGAAGTCAGAAAAGAGAAAGTAAGCAATGGACACTCTATTCTGACTCCCCTTTTATTTTTTTTCTCTAAAAACCAGAAAACAGTGAGATTATGCATTTCACCATGGTGTTAAAAGAATAGTGTAAATTCACTATTTGAAAGCTCATCCACAATACCACAATTTTAATTGCATACTTTGAAATGAACAGGGACAGGCTTTGCTGTGTTTTTTTTTGTTTTTATCAGTTTGAATTTGATTTTTTAAATCTAACAGAAATAGCAATAAAGGAAAAGTTAATGGGACTGATCTGCCCTTGAGGCTTCCTGGCTTTCCTCAGCACCACTGAAGCCTCAGTGCTTCCTGCAGCGGATCGAGAGGCTACCTGAAAGCTAGCCGTCGGTGCCGCACAGAATTTGCACCCTCTGCTCTTCCTTGGCACCTGCAGCCATTTAAAACATACCCCAAAATAAATGCTGTCATCTGGGACCCACGTATGATCCTGACAAACAGCGGACTGTTTTGCTTCTTACTTTGCACCTCCAGAAGTGAGGTGCAATGCAAGAAGCTGGTCGCTAAATTTGAAATTATGTTTGCTGCTGCTAATTCAGGCACCAAGAAAATCACAGTCCACAGCTATGAAACAGCCTCCAGTTCCTGGCTGCATGCCACTCGTGCTATCTACTGTAAGGAAGGGCTGATGATGACCTGGATTACCTTCAGGTGGCAGTTGCCACCACCATGTCTTGGACGGCTCAGTGGCAAGGTGAAACGCAGAGGCGTCACATTTGCCATGATGAGCCAGAGACCAGCAGCAGCAATGAAACACCGGGGCTGAGAAGCTGTCCTCTGGACAGCAGGAGGATGGTGTGCTGTAGTTCGATGCTTTCATCAATTGCTCCAAATGAAGGAGAAGGACAAAATCAGGAATGATTTTGTCAGATTAGCCGATGTTTGTTAGTTGTCTACCCCACAACCTCTGTCAACCCTGGTTCAGCACCAGTTGCTTCCTCATATTTGGGGGGTGGACAATCAATGTCTAACAAATGAGTTCTACACAGGGACCCCATGGAGGGGCTGGCAATCATCGACTCACTCCAGGCTTCAGCAGTCCTCCAAGATCAGCAGTGACAGGCACAGACAGACCTTTTTAAGGAAATGACAGGACGGGAGACACTGGGTTGGCCATACCCTTGCAGGATTCATCTCGCTGACAATGATGACAACGTTGACAACAGTGATGACAGTGAAAAAGATCAAAACACGAAGGAAGTAGCAGTATTAAGCTCATCTGTGTAAAATGTTCTCATCTCTCCTGAGAACATGCATCCTGTTCCTCAGCTGGTTTCATTTGCTGCTCCTTGCTGCATGGGAGCTATTTGTGAGCCTGACTCTGGCAGCATTAGCTATGGCTCCTCCATTCACTGGAGAGTTTCTTTAGATTGTACAGGATCAAAAATGACTAGTACAGGGAGAATTGTGAAGAAAAGAGAGGGAGTGACAAGGAAAAAAAAAATTCTTTCTATAGTGCAATTTAGTAGTTTTTGCTATACTGGAAGTTACAAACCTTCTCTGAATATCTTTGTAGAGCACAAAGGAGTTAGAAGCAAAACCCAGCAAGAATGGGTAAAAACTGAATGCTGAAGAAGAAAAAGATTTTGAGATTCCTGCAGGATGCAAATGGACATCAGAGATATCAGACTCCCTTTTCCTTATTGCTTTTCATACTGTACTTGAAGTTTTAGAAACAAAATGAGTGCTCACAGGATAAAAACAGAAGTTCTGCTTCAAATAATGTGTATGTAGTTAATTCAGTTATAAATAATGTCTGATAATACTTTTTTAAAAATAATTTTAACATGTTTTCTGTCTATAATGCCATTTTCACTGTATCTACTCTGTATCTATCAGATTTTTACATCAGTCGAGTAATTGTATGATCACATATATGTATGGCCATGCTTGTAAGATATTGCAAATATGTATCTAGTGGTTCTTAGTTCAGCCAAAAATATATGCTGTATTATTTGAGAAATAGTTCCTGAACACATAATGAAACACCAAGTTACAATGCATGAATCTAATGAGAAACAAATTAAGAGTGTCATTGAGATTGCCATTGCCAAAACTGAGCTACCACTTTACTTCTGAGAGCTTAATTTTCAACTAATTTTGTTCTAACTGGAGAAGCAAGTAAGCAGAAGGCAAGAAGCAGGTTCTGTCCCCAAAACACTTTGTCATTAGAAAAGACACAGGGGACACCATGCGTGGAGAGGAACAAAACATACCAGAGAACTGAGGGGACTGCTTATTGGCTCAGATTTGTCAGCCTTTTTAGCGTTTACTTTTAATATGAATAAACAAATAAAGGACACTACTGTCACATCTCCGGTGGATGCTGTAGGCTACATGAATTCCTTGGAGATCCTAAATAAGGAAAGAGGAGTGATCTTGTGGGTCATTTCAGCAGAGGTGCCCCATTGTCCGTGGTGGCAAGGAGAAGGGCAGCAGACACAAAGTCCCTGCCAGACCAGGGCATTCAGCCCGTCAGGGACAAGGCTGGAGAAGAGGATGGGAACAGACTTATCAGTGGCTTTGAAGGGGGAAAGAAGAAATGTAAATTTGACCTGGTAGACAAGAAATGGGATGACGTAGCCAGACAGAGGTGGTCTTTGTGAGGTGGCTTTGTAAGAGCAGAAGAAGACCTTGTCATGAGCCTGGAGATGAGACACACCAGGGCAAGAAACAGGCAGGGCTAGACATGCCCTGTGAAGGCAGGACCATTATAAAGCACGCATGAAAGAGAAGCAGCACCTGGGCTTGCTCTCAGGTGCACAGGGGAAGGGAGTTAGGTCGGTGCTGCAATACCTCCAGCTGAAACACATCAGAAACCTCAGTTTTTTCCTGGCTGGCTTCCACGTACTGCCTCGCAGGTTGCCCAGGTTTTTGCAAACCAGTTACAGGATTTAATAGAAAGCATAGTTTTGCCACAGAGTCATTAGTGGACTGAGTCACTAATATCTCCACCCCTGCTGAGCTAGAGGTCATTCATTAGGCAAATCCATTTTCTCCCAGACATGACAGTACACGTGGCAGAATCTGGCCCTTTTTAACATAACACTGATAAAAGCAGAGGCATTTCTAATGTTGGCTGCGACCCAGTCCTACAGTCATGCTCATATGTTCATGCATTTCATTAAAGGTGATGCATGAAATCACTTAGCGTACTTGACTCCTTTAAATACCTTGACAGAGAGTTAGGTAAATTATGGCTTGTTTTCTGTATAAGCGAGAGCCACAGGGTTATTTTAATATACACATTCATGTGTATTAAATTCATATGTATGCAATTAAAAGTAATTGTTTTTACAAATTTAATTATATGACTCTTTTACCAAATATTTCACTTTAAAAACAGGCAAGAGAATAAACAAAATGGTATCAAATAGCCTATTGTCAGAAGACTGTGAAAAACAATCTGTACAGGGGCTTTTAAAAATATAGGCAGTATTTTTGATAAAATTATGTATTAGTTTGAGGGCCACTTGCTTCTTCAGCACACACAGTCAAGTCTTCTGGAATCTATGACCACTCAAAGCCTTTAATGAAAGCTGAGCACATTAGTCAGAATAACCTAATCGCTCTGTCTTTGAAGATAAACTCAGCTTTTCTCGCTCATTCCCACATACACTGAAATGCAGAGACACTAGGAATGTCATCATCATGTAAGACACTTGCTATTAAACCTATTCTTGATACAAGGCTGACCTGAGGTATGTTTCAGGAATCTTTCTCTTTGTCTGCTCTAATCCATCAGAATCCTTTCAGCTAAAACTACCGTATTTATACATCAAAACTGTATTTTTTAAGTAAAGCTGTCACTTTAAGGCATGCATCTTTGCAGGAAAATGTCAGGGATGTTATACTTGGGTGTCCTTCTGCCCAAGAGGCCAACAGAGCCTGAACAATGAAGCAAACAAGACAGCTAATCAATAGCAGTCACAGCACTGTTTTTTATCCTCCAACATCTTCATTTTCAACTCGGTACACATCATTACAATAGGAAAACATGACAGTCAATCTCCATTAGGTTCAAGTACTGCATGAAAGAATTAATTTGGCTGCCATAAAAATGATGATACAACTGCATGCCCTTAAACCTTTAAAATTAGTTCTAAATTTAAAGAAAATACTTGGATAGGCAGATTGCCTAGATATGAAGGCAGGCGCATATTGACTCGTTTTTTTCCTGTTGGCACAACGTATCTCTTACCGTGATGATTTCTCTGAGCATTGGAATACATCCTGTAAATTTTTTTTAAGGCTTTGGTATAAAGCAATTTCACAAGTACCTGTGTAACTAATCAGATTGCAAGTTCATGATGCCAGTTTCTCAGAAGTATGTCAGTGGCACTGAGTCTCACTGCTAGCACTAAAAAATATCCTTTAAATTTGGCATTTTCAAAGGAGCCAAGGGATTTAGCTGTCCATAAGCCATTAAAATACAAGTGATGAGGACCAAACTCCCTTTGGCCATTTTGACAAATCCATTTCAAGTAACTACTCATTTTCACGTTTAATTTGAGTTCAAAGAAGTCAAAGTTACAATTCTCCCCCTCCTCCATGCTGACTGCTTTCAGCATCTGGCACTGAACACTGACCTTATGTCATTCGCACGTGTATGCATATATGCATATGAATACACACACAAACACATACAGGGAAAATCACCGAAATGGGCTGGCATATGGTAAGAAGCCTGGCTGGCGCTTCAAACACATATGCTGGCACTTGCCACAGAGGGAACGGGGTAGAAATGAAAAGCATGCAGAGACTTCTCAGTCTCCCTTCCTGTACGTCTGTTAACATCCTTATATTTCATATATTTAATGGAGGATGCACACAGCTTTCAGCACCTGACACACTAAACTGCAGGGGGAACACTGTTCATGCAGCCAGCATCAAAATAATTTTGTGTCCAGGGCTATTTCGAAGTAAAACTGGGTTACTTACAGTTACTAATTATGATGTGGTTCTGCTTGGTCAGACATGCTGTTTTTAACTGAAAGTGGAGAAATCCGTTCATTTATAAATAGCTCCACGTTTCCAAACTTCAGCCAATTTTGAACCTATTGGTAAATAGATTTATTTTTTTTTTTGTCTTGGGGTATCAAGCAATCAATACTCAGTCTATAGGCATGAACTCTGAGAAACAAGACTTAAGTAGAAGAGAAAGACTTAAGTAGAAGGAATGTTCCTGTCAGAAAATTTATTCCAGATCTGCAATGTATGTAGTACTTTCCAGTGGTACTTTATTTAAAAATTTCAAAATATACCTGATTTTCAGCACATTTATAACTATATGTATGACATTAGACATATAGGACAGGCAAATAAGACAAAACTTTTCAGTGCTTTGAAGGAGCAGCCCACCAGGAAAGGCCTCTGGGAAAGAGTATTGCAACATTTGGAGAGTAAAGCTCCATCATCTAGCAGCCATTCGGAATCGTTTTTTAGTCTATTTTCTCTCTTTTGTCCTCTGGCAAAATTTTTCTCAATACTAGATTCAGCATGAAAATACTTGTAGGTTAGTCTCATGTATAGCTCCAGGACATTACAATGACTGTCCCCATGTTTCTGAAACTTCTGGAAAGTTGTCTGCTCCCAGATCTTTCTTCTGTAAGGTAGTTCTTCTAGCTATACAGCTTGAAATAGGCTTGTGGTTTTGTTTTGTTTTGTTTTTAATATTGTATACCCCTGATTATGAGAAGAAGTAAAGGTCATGATTAACCTGTGGCCTACCTGAAGTTTATGCAATGACAGACTTCAAAAACCATGCATGCATTTTAGTCTTCATCTGGATCAGTACTTAAAACTTTTCTGTTTTTCATACAAATTCTGAAAACGTATTTTAATTATACTGTCTTTTGAAGGAAAGTGATTTTCTCGTTTACATAGATGTAATGAAGCTATGGAATTCCTTTTCTCTGTAGAAAATTAATCTTTTGGCAGGTTTTAAGAAGGAGGAAGTGTACAGTGAGATAATTCTCTCTGGATGATTTCATGATTATCAAGGGATGCAGCTAGAAATGAATGGGAAAAAAACATAGAAAATGTTTTTTTTTTTTATTAGATGGGCTTGTTGAACACTTCAGCACCAGAAAATAGGAAAGAGTGAAAAGCCCTTGGAAAGAATTTTATTCACAGAAGACCTGTGCTTTACTGAAGACTCACTGCAGTACCTACCAACTGATAGCTAGAACTTGTACTGGTTTTCACACCTTTTGGTCTACATCCTAAATATGTACAGGGCCACTGAGGCTTTTTTTTTTTGCTCTTAATAGGAGTGTTGGAGGGAAGTACACTTCCATCAAGGAACCATAAACATATACCATTAGTTCTTGCTGACAGTAGATTGTATTTTTGTATGAGCGATGCCAACGGAACCCAGAACAAACTTGCCTGAGATAAGGATTGAGCAAAGTGACAGCTGAACGCATGACAACCAAGTCAGAGCACTCACTATCAGTGATTTTTTTTGGTGAAGTTTGGTGAAGAGTGTTAAAGATTTAAATCCAGCTGTGGCTTAAATAACATTAAGGTAGTTCAGAAATGAGTACAGGTAGAAAAGGAACTGCTGAGAAATAGTAACTTTTCAAATTTCAAACTATGGCTTGTTTTTTGCCAGTTTCTACAAATTTTTTTTCAGTCTGAAATGTTCTGCTACTGGACAGGTCATTCTTCATCTAAGATAACCTCCCTAAGGAGCTTCACTGTTTTACATCAATATGCAGAAGCAGGCCCCCCCTGTATATGCACTTCAAATTTACATTCCATTTTTTATGCACAGGTGAGTAACATGGGTGGTGTTCAGTAAGTGGCCAGGATACAAAACAGTATGAAATCTGATTTATACCTTGCGTTTTCCACTTACCCCTTTCATTCCACCTATCCTCCTCATCCTGTCCCTCTGCTCAGAAGGAATAGTAATGAAATCTTCCAAGCCATGTAGTGCCTGTTTGTCCATCTTTGCCATATCCTGGGACAACTACCCTACAGCTCACAGCACATGAGCCCGTACGGTATCGCCATGCTCGAATAGACCCCTGATAGCTCCTCCTGTCCCCCTGTGCCCAGCTGGGATGAACCCACACTTCTTGGTGCCTGCTGAATTTAGGCTTTCCATACCATCCCTCTCCCAAACACTAGACTTGTTTAGAACTACCTATCATCCAAATTTTGATACAGTGGACTCCTCTCAGTTTAGCAGAATTGAGAAAATAAGTTGTTCTCTGCTATACTCTGTCCAAACACTGTTTCAGTGAGATCCCCCAAACTGGAAACTCCACGTTGCCCTCAGGAACTCCCTTGAATCTTACCCTTGAATCTTACCTCTCTCACCCAGTTTTCATATGTTCAAAGCTTCCAGGGATAAGAGAGAGAAAATTTTCTTCCATACGTGTGCATAATTCCTGTTAATGCTTGCAGGAGTTAAATCTGTTAATTGGATGAAGTATGTAACCTGTTGTGTATGTTTTCATTTTCTTTCAGGTCACTCATCTCTTCCATCCTTGTATCAAAATAATTGGTAGCAATGCAAGACTCAGAAACTTCTTAGCTGTCACACAAAGTGGATGCCAACAATATCAGTATAAAAAAAATTACATGTTATGCTGTTTCAAATGCAGAGATAGTACGAAAAAGAACACACAGTAGGTGTGCTATGCATCATTTAAAACCAGACATACTCTTCTGCCAAGATCCTTGTCACTGACAGTGTTAGATGTGTGGTTTTTCCCCTTTTACTTTTCACAGGTTTTTGGTTTTGCTTTTGGGGTTTTTTTTTGAAACAAAGGTCACTTGCTTAGCTACAGATAAATAAAAATTCAAGCATCCCCAGAAAAATCAATAAAGGTACTAAAAATCTAAGTTGATAATAAATTTTTGTTCCCCTTTCACATAGCTCAGGAACGTCAGTATTTACTGGAACCACTGTAATACCAGATATTTCAGAAGAGTATTGATTTTGCCACTGAAGTGTGACTAAAGGGATAAATAAACTGCTCTTGGGGTCAATCGATCCATTTATCTTTGCTGTTATTTTATAAAAAGTCAAAGCAGCATAAACTTTGATAAATAAATGTTATCATGAAAGAAATACTATTGATATGAAGATTTTGAGAACAATGTGAAGATGTCTAGTCTGCCAGCACTGAGCTGCAAAATCAGGATTATATTTATGCTGCTTTGAGTACTAACAATAAGGACAAAATACATCTTTTCACCAGTGATGCACAATGCAGAGTTTACAAATTTGAATGTGGCTCAGTGAATTAGGATGAGTGTTACCATACGTAAAGTAGAATATTCCACAAGATAGGAAATACTCACATGATGGGAAAAGAAAAAGGAGAAGAGCCTTTATTTTTGTATTTGTAATGAATCTGAATCACAGTTGTACTGATATATTCTGCTATTTAAAAAATAAAACATTTGGTAACAGGTGATGTATTCAAGTTGATGAGATAAGTAATGAGAATGCTCTGAAGTGACTTTATGCAGCTTTAATTGTGAGCAGGATAATAGCTACTTCAAGAAGTCACAATGATATTATAAAGATTACAGTGGAAAAGTCATGCAGAGCCTGCCACAATGTGATTATGATGTGAATTTAAGGTGGTAGAGAATATTAAGACAAATATGAGGTTTGTGTAAGACATAAGAAAGTGTGCTGTCATTGTGAGAAACTATGTCTACTTTGTAAAGCTATATATGCAAATCAACAGAAAAAATGCAATGACATAAAGATAAAATGACAGAGAAGGTGTATAACCCTTTTTGGTACAATACCTAGGTAATAGGTGGGTGTTATCCATCTGAATGAAAGTATTTAGAAACTAGACACCTTAGCTCATGGCTAGTCACTCTCTGCTCTGCTCATAGTCCATGGAAAGAAACAGTCTCTCTCTGAGAGCAGTTCTTCTTCCAAGGTCTGTGCCTAAGAAAGACCAGATGAATTGCCCTTCGGAGGTACCTGTTTTGGTCTTTTGACTATAAAAGGAGTCTAGGCTAGGCTTGGACATGACAATTTTAAACATTGCAAGTGAAGGAAAATGAATCCTATGCAACATGTCAGTGATAAGACATCCTAAATTCACCAAAGTGAGAGATCAGTAGGTAGCTGTTCAAAAAGCGAGCAAAGTTGCCTTTCTTGCAGTGATCAAATTAAAAAAAAAAGCACCAAACAAGAACATACAGATGGTTTCAAACTTCAAGCAGTTTGAAATGGTTGCATGAGTTTGAATGAAGACATCATTGACGAGATAGAAATTAATCTTTTCTTGTCTTTTTTTCTTGAAATCTGGGTTAATGACTCCCCAGCAGGCTCCTAAGAAACCCAGGGGAGAGCTGCTGAAGAGACTACCACCCTTTTTGCCAGTGGAAAAGCACAGGGTTGCTCAGAACCCAAGAAATCAAGGTCTTGATTTCACCTTAAGCAGCATCCTAAAACTTGCAGGGCAGTGCCCCGCTTTCCCTGAAGAGCAAGCATTCAGAGAAGCGCTCCTTATCTGCAGCTACAGGGGATATACTGGAAGACAGGAAAAGGGAGAAACGACGAGAGGCAACTTTATGAAAACTTCATCATGAACAGCCACAGAAGTCTACAGCAAGAGGCAGAGGTGCTTTCTTATGAAAGAAAGAGGTGAGACACAGAGGCTTTTAAAAGTCTGCAGGACTACAAAAGCATAACTAGCTAAATAAAAGCTGCTGATGGGCAAAAAAGGACTGTGTTAGGTGGTTAATGGAAAGAAATTGAAGGGCATGAAGAAAAGGAGAGCTAACAAAAGCTGACAGAACTTAATAAACAAGCAGGTTTCCTTTTGGTTTAGCATGTAAACTTCTATTGAAAGAAATACACTGACACAGTTCAGGATTGTGCTTTTTAATCTCCATGAAACAAACTTTAATTTGACATCTCAATTGATATCTGAGAAGTACCACTGTACCCTGGTCTTGCGAGATAGCCCCTATGGCCTCCCTGGGTCCTTTCAGTCCTGCTGTTTAAGGTCAAAAGAAGAGTGTATCAAAAGCAGCGTGGCCAGCAGGTTGAGGGAGGTGATTCTGCCCCTCTACTCCGCTCTCGTGAGACCCCACCTGGAGTACTGCATGCAGCTCTGGGGCCCCCAACATAAGAAGGACATGGAGCTGTTAGAACAAGTCCAGACGAGGGCCACGAAGATGATCAGAGGGCTGGAGCACCTCTCCTATGAAGAAAGGCTGAGAAAGTTGGGCTTGTTCAGCCTGGAGAAGAGAAGGGTCTGAGGAAACCTTCTAGCAGCCTTCCAGTACCTGAAGGGGGCCTACAGGAAAGTGGCCCTTACAAGGGCATGTAGTGATAGGATGAGGGGTAACAGTTTTAAACTGAAAGACGGTAGATTGAAATTAGATTTTAGGAAGAAATTCTTTCCTGTGAGGGTGGTGAGACACTGGAACAGGTTGCCCAGAGAAGTTGTGGATGTCCCCTCCCTGGAAGCATTCAAGGCCAGGTTGGACGGGGCTTTGAGCAACCTGGTCTAGTGGAAAGGTGTCCCTGCCCATGGCAGGGGGTTTGAAAACAGATGATCTTTAAGGTCCCTTCCAACCCAAACCATTCTGTGATTCTATGATTCTATGAAAGTAAGGTAGCCCTTATGTATCCTACAGTCTTATGTAGCCATGTCACAGACATGTCAGGGCAATGAGAGCTGACATCCAAGTTTCTTCTGATGACATCAGGGCTCCATGCACCCATCCAGCGATGCAGATGACCATCTAGAGCCACAGGACATATCCCATTTGCCACACAGACCTCAGAGGACAAGATCCTGGGAGCTGTTCACCAGGGAACTCTGTATTTTAATTCTGGCTTTGAAAAGTGAGGCTAGAAAGCCTAACTTACTGCATAGGCTTTCACAGTAACCTTTAATGAAAGCAAATGAAAGCAACAACTGCTTTTGGCTACTGAGTGACAAACTTCACCCACGTGCAGGCAACCTCGCCTCGCGGAGCAGAGATGGCTACCAGACAACTGTCACATGCAGTTTTCTTGCAGTGACACAGCTACACACAGGCTCCCGCAATGAACTCAGCTGGTGAACTCAGGAGGGGAAGGTGATTCCTTTTCAGCAATGAGGATCAGCCAGCTTTAGGGTCCATCTCAGGCACTCATCGTGATCCTTCTTATTGAAACACGCTTCACAAAAACTGTTCACGTGTCTCAATCTGGCCACACATATAAGTCCAGCTTTGCTCAATTAACCAGGGCTGGGTGCTAAAGAAAACCAACTACAGCCAGTCCTTACATATTCATCTTGTTTAGAGACTAACAAAGAGCAACTTAACAATGGTCAGAAACACCTACCAGTACTTTATTTCATTCACAGTCAGAAGAAAGAAAAGGAGACAGAAATATTGTGCACAGCGTATGTGTGTTTTACTGTCTGTCCTGCCAGTAACAGCTGCCAAGTGGTGATCTATTTGCTTCAGCAAACCATTAATTTTCCAACAGTAACTGGAAACAAACAGTAGAGCTATAACATGTCCCATGTTTCAGCAACAATATTCATGTATGATATACAAACATTTTTCAGGTATGAGGGTATATAATCAGTATAAATATATTTCTGATATAAATTTATTTCTTTCCTCAAATTTTTTACTGCCCACTGATTCATGTATGACACAGTGAATGCTTCCTATGGCCTGGGATGCTGTTTTGGCTCATGAACTGGACAACAATACAACTCTTCCCTTTCTGTAATGCTGTTCTGTGAAGATCACACATACGATTGGGATAGATGGCAAATCAGCCACATCTCTGTAAGGAAAAATCAGTCCCACGGCCGCTATATGAGATATGACTTCACTGCTGTGCTTTGATATAAACCTGGCTTAACACCAACAGATTGTCAAATGTTTGTTGTTGCAAAGCTTTGAAGAAACAGCATGTCTCTGAGGAAAAACATAAAGGACAGGGAAGGCAAGTGACTGAAAAGAGGGCAGAAATTCTGTTACCAGGGGAGAAAAGAGCCATGGCTGGGCAGAGCTCTGCAGATGTGCCCTGGGACAGTGGCAGAGGGACGGCAGGGTGGGGTAAGGGTGCAGGCAGGCTGCAGTGAGATCACAGGCTCCCAGCAATGAGAGGTAACCCTCCCTCCCCAGGAAGGCAGAGAGCGAGTCTCTCCCACAGTAGACGGAGCAGGGGCAGTGAAGCTGCCTCGCCTGCGTTGTTTTGACATATGCTGTATCCATCAGTTATTTTTAAACCATGTCTTTTGACAAATCTGCTGAATTCATTCACAATTTCTGATTTGCAAGCTGAGTTTCTCTGTTACCTCTAGGAAGCTATGCAAATGATAACATGATGCTTTCTGTTTTGCTCTGTATTTTAAAATCTCTACAGGTTGTGACTCTTCTTACTTATCTATCTGTTCTATTTGCTGGCAACTGTGTTAAAGACTGCAATAAACAAACTAAATAATTAACTCATCCACTTTCTTACACTTTAAGCGATGCATTATTTAAGAGTCCAGGCATTAAAGTCTCAGTCCTGAAAACATGCCCTTGGGATCAGTTGCTTTGAAGTCATCTGCAAAGTTAGGCAGGTGTACAAATGCTTGAAGGATCAGATCCTAAAAAAAGTTTATCTTTATTGTAATGGTGAGCAATAATCATAGCGAATCTGTTTGGTATTCTATCATATGTTAAAATACAGCACCTATTCAACTGCCATCAGAAAAGTAGTTGTGTTTCAGTGTTTGCATTCTTTTCATTCGATAAATGAGTTTGCTTTATGCATTTGTTTTATGCAGTGAAAGAATATTAAAGCAGACCTGGTTAACATCATGTTTGGAAACGTAAGGGAACTGTTCTCTAGGAGGTTTCACTCCTGCCAGTATTACAGTATTACAAAAAGCAAAATGAACATATGGTTAAGCCAACCTAAATACACTTCTAATGAACCCACTTAACTGCATCAGTTAAAAACAAAAATCCCCAAATATCATTGTCTGGCCATGTTACCACCATGAACACCATCTACATTTTTGGCTTGATTTCTTATATCTCAAATAGTAAAAATCAATTAATTGGGAAGCCTGCTGAATAACACATATTGCTTGACCAAATAAGAAAAAGTAGGATCTGGCCCTGGTTACCAGCAGAACAGCTATTGCATACACAGACTGCAAAACGCATGGCAAGTGTCTGAGCTATTTAGGAAGGATAAAATCTGCCCTTAGATCCACTCAACTGGCCATCCAAAGGTAGGGTTTATTTTGGCTCTTTCTTTCTTTGGTATAGCTGGTGATGGTTTTCTTTTAGTTAGTAGCAATGTAAAGGCTGCTTAACTTTTTCGTAACACCTCCAGAAACTGAAGAGCTCTTCATTGCTCCTGGCCATTCAGATAAACTCTTCCCTTCCCCTCCAAAGAATCAGGATATCAGCACAAATTCCAGATAAAACTTAAATGTTACTGATTCAGTTTCCCAGAAAAAACAGCACATTAAGGAAGCAGCAGATGTTACTCTGCTGAATGACAACTTGTGTTAAAACGTGAATATTCAGAGCACTATTTCCTCTTGGTCCCAAGCTGATTCTGTAATCTGCTAAAGGGTCTTTAAACATTGAAATACAGTGCCACGACTTCAAGGATTACTGTGCTTTGCACACAAACATTTGGGCAACAGACACACAACAAACTCTGGCTGACCATTCACAGTTAAATATTTCAAGGGAAGAATAAGAAGAAAAGCAAAACAGCTCCTTCCTCAAACCCAAAACAGTCCAACAGAAGCCCAGCATTTAAGAATGATTCTGAAATGCATGCTGCTTCTGGAGCCAAGATGTATATAAGATATAAATCAGGAAATTAATCATCAAAAGCCTGTTTTGTTCAGTAAGGGCTGCAGTCCCTCATACCTGCAATTCATCCCCCCCTCCTTGCTAAAGGGGAATTATCTTCCTCCTGCAAGATGTCACTTGCAGGTGGTAAAGACTCACTTACGTTGAAGCATCCACACTCACATCATCTTGATTCACATGAGAGTCACCACAGAGAAATGTGCACTGAGAACATGTCACTCATCTGGCCTGTTTTAGCTGTCTGCCTTAAGTGAACTGAGACCGATGAGTCTCTGTTTCTCTCCTGTGACAGTGAGAAGAGTCTAGACAATTAGCTTGGATGTCGACATTGAAAATACACATCTAATCAGATGAATCCCATCTTTACAAACCATGGTGGAAAAGAGGAAATGGGTGGGGGTTTTGTGTGGAAAGATTTGGGCAATAACTTCAAAAAGTTAAGAAAATCGAGCCCCAGCACCATGTAGGACAAGTTGGCTTACTGACTTACCAGCCATTGGCTATTCCAAAAACCACCAAATCTGTATGATATTGCAAGGCACTCACAGAATAATTAAATGTTGTGAATAACTGTTAAAAAAAAATGGCTGTAAGTACACAAAACAGTATTAAACCACCTGCTTTAAGTGTTCTTGTTATGGCTTTGATGGAAAAGGGAAGTTTATTGGGACTGTCAATGACTTAGCTTCGCACGCAGAGGGAAGAGGCTACAGAAGCCTAAGCAGAAGTTTGCTTTGGCCAACAAATGAAAGCCATCTCTATGCAAAACAAGACCCAGAAGGTCTCCTGAGTATCACAGTCTATTTATCTGTCTGTTCTGGAGCATGTGTACCCAAACTGTTCGCAAGCAGCAAGCTGTCCCCCTCACCAGCCACGCGGGTTCCTGACCTGCCATTGTGTCTTTAGGTCTCTCTTGAAAACCCGCAGCCTTCTGGCTGCATCTGTCTGCAGGTGCCAATGCGCAACCTAATAACCTGCATTGCTGTGGAGCTGAGAAACTGTGAGTCTCCTCTAGCTGAGGCTCCTCTATGTGTTCTGGCCTCTTCAGAAGATGAGCAGAGAAGACAGGAAATGAACTTTATTGGTGAATCTAAGTATCCCAAATCATTTACATCAGTTGAGCAGATGCCACTGAAATGACAGTATTTTGCTCAGGCATTTAAGCTGTTCAAAGCACACCCAGTTCTCCTCTCCATGAACAGGAAGAGTGACAGTTCATGAACTACTCATTACCCAGGTCAGCTGCACACCCTTTCCAACTGTGTGCAAGTCAACCATACCTTAACCATGTTTCTTGGCCTCAGATTTTATTCAATCTGGTATTCACTTACAAGCATGACAAATAACAAATGACAGAGCTTGGAAATACGGAAGTCTTAAGTAATACCTAGTATCCTAACATAACACTGTAAGTAATGTTTTGGCTTAACACGTGTTGCAAATAATATTTAGGAACTTTCAAAATGAATGGCAATTGAGCAGCATCACTAAAATAGTGATGTTATTAATAGAAGTCATACACAAAGACAGTGGATAAGAAGAGTCAAAAATTATTTAATTCCACCATCACTAATCTTATTTGCAATTAATTTTTTGCTGTCTTAAGTTGGTTTCTTCCCTACCTTTTTAACAATTTGACAGATTAACCTAATTAACCTGGACTGATTTGTATATTTGAAAATCAGGTTTCCTTGTTCTATCTGACATGCTCTTTCTCCTTCACCTCTCTGGTCTCTTTCGCTGCCTTCTCCTCTTCTTTTCTCTTCCCTGCTCTCTTTTGGCTTTCTTATTTCATCTTTCAAATTCCCCCAAAACAGGCTTTCAGGTAGGTCACAGAATCACAGAATCACAGAATGTTAGGGATTGGAAGGGACCTTGAAAGATCATCTAGTCCAATCCGCCTGCCGGGGCAGGATTGCCTAGACCATATCACACAGGAACGCGTCCAGGCGGGTTTTGAATGTCTCCAGAGAAGGAGACTCCACAACCTCTCTGGGCAGCCTGTTCCAGTGTTCGGTCACCCTCACCGTGAAGAAGTTTTTCCTCATATTTATGTGGAACCTCCTGTGTTCCAGCTTGCACCCATTGCCCCTTGTCCTGTCAAGGGATGTCACTGAGAAGAGCCTGGCTCCATCCTCATGACACTTGCCCTTTACATATTTATAAACATTAATGAGGTCACCCCTCAGTCTCCTCTTCTCTAAGCTAAAGAGACCCAGCTCTCTCAGCCTCTCCTCATAAGGGAGATGTTCCACTCCCTTAATCATCTTCGTGGCTCTGCGCTGGACTCTCTCTAGCAGTTCCGTAAAGGCCTAACCTTTACGTATTGCAAAAATTGCTGAATCAGAAGTTGTCAGGAAATTTTGATTTAGCTTTTCCACATTCTACAGAACAAGCAGAACTACGTACTGACACTGTAGCTGAAATGCCAAAACGACGGTATTTATGCCTCTAGAAGCCATGATTCCCTAATTCGGATAATATTATACTGTATTTTTATAATACAGTTTGTCTTCAGAAATGACACTTATACAGTTTTGAATAATAACAGACATTTTTTAAAGACTATACTAATCTCTTATCTTCCCGTTTGTTATTTCCTTGTCCTGCCTGTTACTGTAATATAATAGTCATGCATTATGGACATAAAAGGCTCTGTTCCATCATGAGATGTGCACTTCAGATAGATTGTCCCCATCAACTACTGCCAAACAAATTAAGCAGCACAAACATGTCCACAGCCATAAATCTCCTATGCCTCCCCGCTTCAAATGCTTCTAAAAATATGACTTTCCTTCTGAACTATGTGGGACCAGTGGAGCCGGGTGGTATATTGCCCATTGGTGCTTGCAGAAGCAGACCCACCCAGACCAAGGAGAGCTGGGAGCCTGGAGGCAATGCTCTGGGACTTCAACATGGGCCAGATTCAACACAGATGACACTTGCCATCTTTCCTTGATATATCACCTATGCCTGAGTAAATATGATCGGGCACCCTGAGGCACATTTTATTTCCAGAGGGCCTTGAATAGGACACCTGTACAGGGGACACTTGGATTCAGATGGTCATCAGTGATCCAAGCAAATGGAACAGATGTGGATTTTAACAGGATTTGTGATCTGGCAACTGGAATTCAGGGGCTTGGTGTAGGCCTCCTATATCACAGGCATTTGCCCATTCCCTGTCAATGCAATTTTCAATCTGGACATCTGGGTCTTCCTGGACTCCATCATATAATGTACAATGAGACCTAGAAGTGAATCAGCAGCTGGTGAGAAGGACAGTGAGCTCTTCACTAGGACGAGCAGGTCCTCACCTGCCAGCTGCATGACCCATCCTGCCTTCAGCCCCTGCCTGCCCTGTGCTCTGTAACCTCTGCCCTGCCTACATCTCCCTGAATATGCTCCTTCCTACCCCATTGAAATGTCTGAATAATTACATCGTGGGTTGCATGGCATAATCCTAACTCTTTGTAGCTGTTTCCAGTCCTTCTTGTTTCTCCCCTGTATCACGGCTAATTAATTTTATATTACAAACCAGCCACTTCTGAAAGATCTGTTGAGGTTTAGATTAAATGCAAAATTTCAGCCTCCTCCATGTGCCCTTGATAAAGATGATTTTATAGTCCTTATGTCAGATGTTTTGGGCACTAATTGTACCTTTATTTTACTCAAGCAAATGAATTTGCAACAGTTTGGGCTTGGTTTTTTTTTTTTTTCCCCTGTAAAGTAACAAGTACCAAGTGCTTGGATTTTATTTTCTTTCTTACCTTTATTGGACCAGATTAGATACAAACAGACTCATTACTGTGAAGTGCACAAACCAGAAAAACTATTTCTAAGTTTAAATCCAATTATATGATGATTTTCTGAGCATACCATTAAGCCTATTAGCAGTAGGACGAAAAAACATATAAATGCGTAAGTTAACAAAGTGTAATAGACCAAAACAAAGCACAATAACTGGACAAATTAGAATATACAAATACAGCTGATACAGCTAAATGATCCAAGAAGGTCCCCATATTAAAACCCGAGAGAACCCAAACTGTGAACAACCCACTAAGAGCAGTCTGTCACTTAGACCCAGTCTGTGCAGACACAGGCACCTCTGTCTCTCCACTATTTGGGAGCCTGGGGTCTTTAGAGGGATCTTTTTGCACCTAAAAGTTCCCAGCTCCTGCACATGCTGCATCCTTTTCACCCTCGGATTGCCAAGATGATCAAAATTGGGCTGCTGTGCTCCCCACTTTCTCCCACCACCATCACAAGCATTTTCATGCCCCGTGCCTTGGGGAAAAGGGTTGTCCCCTAGTTGGGAAAATGCTAGCTTGCTCTATAATGGGATTTACGTATCACCCAGTGAGGGCACCACAACTGCATTGAAGTGGCTCAGGCACCTTCCCATTCAGGCTCTGGAGACACGGCATACCCCGTAGCCCAAGCCAAAGCCCTGCAACAGGCTTCCCAGCTCGCCATTCCCCACCTACCAGTATCACCATAAGGAGCCTTCTTGTAACAAAGCTGCAGGGCTGGTACCACAAAACACATGACATCCAGGAACATGGGTGCTTCCTTTTAGCCAGTGACTCCGTGGCAAGGATGCTCTGCTAAGGTTAGGGAACATGGTACCAGCAGTCTCTTAAAGAGAAAAAAACACAGTGGGGACAGGTTCAGAGCCATCTGCCCTCAAGGAAGGAGTGGTAGCTGGCAGATACTGCGAGCATCCAGCAGACAGATAATACCGACTTGAAAACCTGTCAGATGACAGAGAGACTGGAAAATGGGCTTTCCCTTTTCCAGGTGAGCGCTCTCACCATTGAGCTGCAGCTGGAGAAGGAGAGAGGGAAGGGGAAAGATGGTAACAGGGAGCACCCCAGGCAGCTTTGCCTTGGAGAAGGAGCTCGCCAGGGTTCGTAGTGGCTCAAGCAGGTGAATTCAGAGTAGCTACATGCAACTATCTGCAGCCCAGAGTTAGAGGCACAAGCCTTGGGGAGGAGAACGGCCAAAAAATACAGCCCTGTTTGTAGGATTTCCAGCTGGCGAGCTCTGGTAGGGCTTCTGGACCCTACTCCCAGACACACAGACCTCTCCATGCATTCTGCTATCTAGATGTAATATATTGCTACTAACTTGAAAAGCCATGCTATAAAGTAACAGTTATTAGAAACGTAAAGTGCAATGTATAAAAAATGTTGTGCTCTCCTTATTATAGAGGAGTAAACTTTGATTAGTGAAAGTGATTAGTCTATAAAATTTAACTTGCCATTTATTAACTTAACAACCTAACAACCTGACGTTATTAAATACTCAGGATGGGAATGACTGTGACCCGAGGAAAAGTATTTGCCTGCAAAAGCGCAGATCAATAGTTCTACATTTAACTAAAGTTTTATGTATTACGCCAAATACAGTTCATAAATGTCACTTCATAATTTGCATTAGTACAAATTATTAGCAAAGAGTCACACCCCTGGCTTGCCACACCAAAATACATTATTAGTTGTTTCAGCAGGTCTTCTGATTTATAGTTACGCTTAATGATCCTGTTAAAAATACAGTAAATAACTTTTTTGTTCTAACAATTTAGTCTTTATTTTTTCAGGTACTGTCCAATGAGGCAAAAGTTTATAATAGGCTGAAGTTTTAAACTATTAGAAACTAAACTGAATATAGGAATATACAGCAATCAAAATCCATCAAGACACCAAATTTCCAGATATATAAGATCACAGAATGAATCTAAAAATGTGATACACTGAAAATACAAATTTGATTGATCTCTAAAACATGAAAGGTCATTTTCTATAAATACTTTTAAAAATTTATTGCTTGAAATGGTACTTTCTGAAAAAATGCTCATAGTGATATTTTACTATGCATTCAAGTGCCCTATTCTAACTACTTGCCTTAATTATACTGAGGTTACGGACATTTTCAGTGTCTTATCCAGATATAGTATTCAGGGCAGTAGCATTTGCAAGTTATGTATTGGAGATAGATCTGAACTTCAGAATCCACGTAGCATAGTGAGCACACCTTAACAATTTTAATTGGCCACGATACCACTGAGAAGTCAGCAGTGAAATTTGTATCCTAAAGTTTATGGCTGACATTTTATCGATTTTGATTTAGGGTTAGCACTGGCACAGCAATTAATGATCAAACTGTGATATTTAAACTACTGGTCTCAAATGCAGGCACTCTTCCTGAGCAACTGGAGACCATGACAAAACCAAGCACAAGGTCACAGCCTGCTCCTCCGTGCAGACGTTGTCGTCTCCCTACAGCCGGAGGCTGTAATCCTCCCGGTGTTTGCACTGGATGTGTGCAAACACAGCTCTCTCCTGCTGTTCATCTGCCTGCAGTGGTAAGGACCAGATGCATCGTGGCCCAAGCCAGGTGTTAGAAAGGAGGAGAGAGAGGAGCTAACTAGAGAAACCTTCAAAAGGTTATGTTCGTGATGACAAATGTTGTGCAAAGGGTCATAAATGCACTTTCACGGAAACCCGCAGATAGAAGGGACGTTAGCCAGAGCTTCTTAGGATGGCGCATTCCCCATCATTTAACACTCGTAACGGAACAGATCCTCGTTTTTCTCATGACACTGTTATTCTTCTTAATGGGGATTAACAGCCTTTCGTGTTACTTCCTGCCTAGATTTCTCATGAACTAACATCCCCACATCAGATACTATATTAGCCAATAATAAGAATAAATGACAGACTGCATAGTTTCTTGTCTGACAAGGGTGCTGCATTATCCCACCACACAAAGAGTACAAAGAAATTTCTGGGTTTTATTTATTGTTTTGGCTATTACATAAAAATATTACAGAAATAAAAACTCTGAAGAACTAGTATGGTGTGGTATTGCTCGAGTCATAATGTGCTAGTACGCAATCAATTCTTATAAAAGCTTTTCTCTTTCAGAGTAGTTTAGTTGTCCAAAGGGAATAAATAATTTACTGCTTGTTCAATACAGTACTTCTCTCCTATTATTTTAAAAAATTTATTCTTCTTCGCATTTACCACATAGAGCGTTCTTTATTTACATTTTGACCATTTTGAACCTGTTTCCTCTTTAAGCATATAGAGGATACCCTTGGTCAAGCGAGCTCACCAACATGATGTTGACGGCTTGAGAAGAGTTCAGGTGTACATTTTATTCTCCTTATTTCTGAAGCCAGTATGGGCTACCTGGATTTATTTCAATGTAAATTTTCATGAATTCTGCCTTTTCAAATGAAAACCTTACTTAGCTTATAGACACACACATGTATTAATATACCTAAATACAAGTCAGTGATGTCAAACTGGTTCACAGCTGGCTGCAAACTACCCCGCAGTTGACACGGTTGTCAGGAAACTCTGCAGAGAAAGGCTGGAGCAGCTTGCCAACACTAGAGGTGACGATGTCTAAAAGAGGACCGCAAAGTGTTGGCCAGCGGAGACCCCTGTGCAGCACTGCATCCACGCTACCCACGCTCTACCCACTCATGGCTGCACGGAGGAGCTTCCCCATCCCCTGGACAGAGCATCCCCAGCACCTTCCACAACCTAAGATTTCTTGGAGAGGAACAACCTTAAATACTCAAGTACGTCCATTTTTACAGGATGATATTATGCTCTAGGCATTTAGTTAATGCTTCCATCTAGAAGATTTTTTCACATTTTCACAGATGAAGTACTCTCAGTAGTTCTCCTAAGAAAAAATACAGTGTTTCAGTTGGAGACATGGCTTAATTTATCATTAAGAAAGAAAAACCCTCCAACTTGTACATGTTTTCTACTCTGTCTTCCCAAACGTTTGCATCGTTGAAGTATTTGAGGAATAATCTTAAAAAGATGAGAATGAAAATGAATGTATGAAATAGCACAACACATGCCTGTATTAGTGGTATCTTCAGCTGAGAAACCCCGTTCAATTTTTACACTTAAAATTGTCTTTTTCAAACCAGTTTACTCGTGGGGGAGAAGTCAGTATTTACTAGCAAAATGAACAGTGTTTAGAGGATCAGATTTCCAATTTGACTTTTCAGCTTCACCTCCTCCCCAAACAGATATGTAACAGTGAATCTAAAAACTCCTGAGAATTGCATGACCCATATAGCCTTCCCCTAAAATCTTTTTAATGACAATGCCAAGGTCACTCATTTACTGTCTTTGGTATCGTATAGAGATTCTGAACTGCATTCAGATCTCAGATGTCACCGTGTTTTAAAATAGCATGGCTACTTGATTATAAAATGGATCTATGCTAATGCATCACTTTGACACAGGCAAAAGATGTATCAAACTCTCTTCTAAATATGTTATCTATGGTGGCCTTGCTGTTGGTGTGACTCCTTCCTAATTTCTGCTCCAGTGACCACTGGTGACTCTCACGGTCATGGTAAGTGGTCTCTAGGTACACTTGCAGCATTTTCACGGAAGTATTTTTCAGCTAGAAGTGTGATGAATACACAGTGGCCTGTGAATGATTTTAAGGGTTGACACTCATCTGTTGACCCTTACAACTTTGAAATAACTACAGTAAAATAATTAAAGACAGGAATGAAAGATAGTCTCTCTCTAAAACACAGTTTAATGACTAGTGGGTATTAAAATGGAAAATGTATGGCCATCCTAAAATAGAGTGTCATCACTCCAACTCCAGATTACATGTAGCGAAACCCTACCGCTAGTACTGGAATGAATACAATACTAGATTTAGTTAATGATTTCCCCATTACAGTGCAAAATCCTTGCATCAGTGGCTGAAATTCCTGATCAGTTTTATGGCCTGCCTATGAGACCTCAGGTCCAGGTCACACGGTTGACTGAACCTTTGAACTATTGCTTGCTTTGGATCTGGAGGTTAGTGAAGAGCAATAGAAATGGAGGTCTAATATATTTCATTGCCTTAAGAAGCACACTTCTCCTCCCTAAGAATAAAAACCCGGGCTTGGTTTCTGCAGCTTATTGACAAGAACATTATGCTTGGATCATACTGCACAAGGGCTTATGGCTGTTCATGATGCTTCTGCATGGAAATTCAGCAATTGATCTGTGAAGTCCTAGACAGCCCAGGTCACATTCTTGAGACATGGAATTGAAATTTTAGGGTAGAAATATTTGACTACACTGAAAAATTCAATGTTGGCCTTCACAGAATTATTTATAAACTCACTAAATTGTTTCAGGTGAAAAAAAAAATCAGGTCTATGTTTACAAGACCATTGATAGCAATCTGTTTATTATTAGCCCCACCTTTAGCACACAGTATGTATGAGAACCAGGTTCAAATCCACTTGCTAACTTGATTGATTGCAAGCAGAGATTTGAGCCCAGGTCATTCCACTTTTTCTTTCTGGTTCATCGCATGTTTCAGTAGGGTGCAAAAACTGAGTATCTCCCATAGAACTAACTGGGTGAGCCTGGCCACGCTGTGCATGTCACGTGCTCAGTAGATGCTCATCGGGAAGGCAGGAGAGCTACATTTAGATCCATCCTGGCCCAAGTAACAGCAAAGATGAACTCCTACTCAGCAATGTGGAGATGGGACATATGCAATTTCTCCTGTTAAACCTGTTCCACATTTTTCATTGAATACTTAATAGAGCGAGGAAGTAAATAACAGGATACCTGGGCTCTGTTCACTGTGCCAGGGACCAGTTTGCAGTTAGAAAGTAGAGCAGCATCAAAAGAAACGGTGGAAGCCCCTTCTCTGTCCTCTCTGGAGTATGCTACAGGCCTGCAGTCAGGACAGTCTTTCAAAGGCTTTTATGTAAAAGTACCTGTGTCATCTCTTCCTCATCCCATTTTATCAGTCTAATTTGACACTGCCTTTGCTTTCAACACAAGTGTGTTCTACAGCAGCATTTTACCTTTGGGTTGGAGGAGGGTGCTTTGTTCCATTAGAAACAATTCCCCTACTTGTTCATTCCGATGAAAAAAAATCTTTTCAATTTCAGCTAATTCTTAAACAATTTTTAATATATTTCTATTTGGTTAGAGAACTGAAGGAGAGCACATACAACTTACTCAAGGCCCTGTCCCTTCAGGAAATTTTCCTACTGCTGCTAACTGTGATGATAGTGGAATTGAACCTTCTGAGTTTTAAGCAAAACAGATCAGTTAATGGTTATTTCCTGAATTGATTTCCTTTAATTCACTACAATGATTGGCTAAAAAGTAGCTTGGGAGAATTACAGCTTGTATGGGGTGGGAGGAGGAAAGGGATCGAAACACTCCAGCGAGGTCTGCTCATCACCAGCAGGAGTTAACACTGGCTCCTCTGACAATCAAAAACTGTAAGTTGTTATGCATATTCAAAAATGTCTGAGATCACGCTTGTAGGCACCCACATGCATAGGATTCTCTTGTCCTTGAGAAAAGCATGCCTTCCTGGAGGTTGATATCATCCCACTATAAACCTCCTTGGATTTGATATTTATGTGCCCAGCTCTGGGTAGATCCCAGCACTGTCAGTGATGCTTGACCTACCCCAGAGAAAGTAGCTGGCAGTGAGACACTCCAGTGCAGCTCCCTGGGTGCTGGACGTGGCTTGCTTCTGCTTTTTTGTGTGTGTTTTAGGAACTTCAAAAAATCATCTACCTGTATTGTCAAATACCAAATTTAGCTCTGTGAATTGATGGTATGCGTATGGTAGAAGGGGAACGTTTGCGTTTGGGGCTGAACAGAACTTCAAAAAATAAACTGAATAGACTGACACAGAGATGCTAGTATTAACTGTGTCCTCATAAATATTAAATGCATTTCTTAGGTGATGGAAATTTCTTGTTGTTATCACACGATGCCCAAGTGCAAAGGTAGGTACTTACTCAGCAGACTTCTTATGACAAGACATCCAGTAAGACAAAGTCAGTATATAATGACAAGAAAATAATTGTGTGGCTTGGTGGTCATGGCATTCATCCAGGTGTGAAGACTTATGTTTTCCCACTTCCCCTCCAACGAACAGTTAATAAATGAAGTGTGGAAAAGGATCAAAAGAAGAGACTGCAACCCTTTTTCTTGCTTTCCCCAAGGTATCCTATGTATATGTATATGGATACACACACATATGGATTGAGAATGGATTGAGAGCAGCTCTGAGGAGAAGGACTTGGGGGTGATGGCTGACAAGAAGCTCAACATGAGCCAGCAATGTGCAGTCGCAGCCCAGAAAGCCAACTGTATCCTGGGCTGCATCAAAAGAAGCGTGGCCGACAGGGAGGGAGATGACTCTCCCCCTCTACTCCGCTCTTGTGAGACCCCACCTGGAGTACTGCGTCCAGCTCTGGGGTCCCCAGTACGGGAAAGACATGGACCTGTCAGAGTGGGTCCAGAGGAGGGCCATGAAAATGGTAAGAGTGCTGGAACACCTCTCCTATGAAAAAAGACAGAGAGTTGGAGTTGTTCAGCCTGGAGAAGAGAAGACTGGAGATACCTTATAGCAGCCTTTCAATACATAGATGGGGCTTATAAGAAAGACAGAGAGAGATTTTTTACCAGGGCCTGTAGTGACTGGACAAGGGGTGATGGCTTTAAACTGAAAGAGGGTAGGTTTAGATTGGCTATAAGGAAGAAATTCTTTACTATGAGGGTGGTGGGACACAGGTTGCCCAGAGAAGTTGTGGATGCCCCATTCCTGGAAGTGTTCAAGGTCACGTTGGGTGGAACTTTGAGCAACCTGATCTAGTGAAAGATGTCCCATAGCAGGGAGGTTGGACTAGATGACCTTTAACAGTCCCTGCCAACCCAAACCATTCCATGATTCTGTATACCTATTTATACACTTATATACACATATATAGACACGTATTTACATACATGTATATATACATATATTTATACACCCACATACATGATTTTTTGGAGTGACATACAATGCATCTATTTTTAATTAGACCTGGATATAGGACCCTCTGACATTTGCTATCTTGCAGTAGAAATCAAATAGCTTTTATCAACTCTGCTCTTTCTGAGGCATCTAAGGAATATCTCAGCACTTCTCCCACAGATTTCTGTCCTACTAGTGGTCATTGATCTAGTTCCCAAGGATCACATACAGGCATGTGACAATCTCAAAGTCAGTGCCTGATTTCTTTTTAACAGCATCCATGGAAAGATTCACCTGGACCATCCCAAGAGGACTACGGCTCACTAGAGCTTCCCATGTAATACAACACGGATGCTACTTTATGACCATAATGCTTTCAGAGAGGTGCTGGCCATCTTTTTTGTCATCAGATGCTGGCGCTAGCCTTACTGGTTGTCTTTTCTGGTGCCGAACGAGCATTTTTGTGCTTCCATTACCGGCTTGCTGTTGCAGCTCTTTAATTCATCCTGTCATTTTCTCCACTATTATGGGTTTGAAAGTTTATTTGCTGCAGGCAACGGAGAGCTTGCACAACAGTGTGACATGAAATGTAGCACTAGGCTGCTAGTACCTACTGTTGGTGCGCTGCTCCAGTCCCGCAGCACGGTCTGTGTGTGTTTATCTTTCAGTTTGCCTTTTCAATGCATTTTCTTGGCAATCTTGACAGCTGCTCTTGCTTCACTGTTAGACTTGGGGAGATGCTGAGAAGGCACAATATGGTCGAAGCCTGCTGACGCTATACACTTCTGACATGCAAACTAAGGTCCATTATCTGTAATAACTATTTCTGCAGCCCTCTCCCAGGCAAACTCAGCCCTCATGGCCATCAGTGATAGAAACTGCTGCTTTTTTTATGTAAGGGATACATTTCCCAGCCATCAACAAAAGCACTCTGCATTCATTAAGGCAGGAGGGGAAAAACAAAGACGAGATGAGCTGTGGAGTTTTGTTTAACCTTGTTCCTCAGGGACACCGGTCTCCTTACAGCCACCATCCAGTAGACCAAGTGCTAAGTAGCTCAAAGCAAGATGGCTCCCTTAGGGAACTAATGGGGTATTTACACAATGAGGTTGCTGGCAGCCTGTCTGTATTAATACTGATTAAACCAAAACTCGATACACTCATAGAGCACAGGTTGGCAATTTAGAGGAGTGAGCTGACAGTATTGGAAAATAAAGAGAAAACAGAGAAAAGAAGAGATGCAGTCTTGAAAACATTGGTTTTGCTGAAACGCTGCTAAATATCGATAGATTTCAAGGCCCACAACAGAGTGAGAAAACGAACTTCTGAAAAATAACACTTGTTCAAAAAACAACTCGGGACCATTTGTTGTGTGAGGATACCTATGTCCCTAACGGAGACCTAATGATTCAGCCATCACCGCTGCTAAAGGAAGAGTCCTTTGTACCTGTCAACTGACATTAACCATAACCCTCATAAATGTCTTCACCAGAGACGGCTTTGCTACGGGTGCGTGTGTGCGTGCCCTCCTCTCCAGGCAGGAGGCTGTGGGGCGCCTGCTCGCCTGTATACCTCCCTGGCAATGGGGCCAGCATCCCCCTGCCTCCCCAAAGCCCTTCTGCAGCAGGGGAGGAAATCTTCCTCCCTTCTGGCCACAGGCAGAATTAAATTGAGGTGCTCACCCTAAGTGGCACTCAAGAATACTCTCATTTTTGATATTAGAGTCAGCGTTGACTTCAGGGGAAGACGGCTACATTTTAGAGGGGGCAGGGGCACTCTTAGACAAGGCGCGTAAGTGAATCGTAACTTTTAAACAGTTTTGCTGGGAATACAGCAAAACCTCTGCCGTGCAACCACTCTGTCTTGTGCAAAAGAGGGAGAAAACCTTGCCATGCTTTTCCACCAAGAGACACCAATAGGCGCCATTAGTTTGAGCAAACAGATTTTCTCTGGGCCTTAGTTTAGTTACCAAGACTAGAAGAGGGATCAACTTCAACTGGGTATTTTTATCTGTTGAGGTCCAAAAATGTTAAACTTACATGGAACGTAGAAAAGACAGTGCTTGTGTTTCAAATAGATGAACAATGCTATCAGAAATATGAAGTATGGCATTCTGAAGTATGATATTGCATTTAAATTTCCCCGTCAGTTAGGGATCCTTCATGATGAAAAGCTGTTTATAAATTTAAGGCAATACTAAGTCACTATTCTTCTTTTTTATTAAAAATAAGGAAATATGTACATTTATTCTCTTTTACATGGTTACAAATAAAAACAATATACTTAAATACTGTAGGGGCTAACGGCCTATAATTCTGTCATGCACTTATCTTTTATTTTGCGTGGTGATTTTGGTGGGTTTTTTTCCCAACTGCTGCAAGTTATTTAATGGATTTTATGTTGCTTAGGTAATCTTAAAGGTTTTAAACTTTTCATTTTCTGCTCTTCTTGAACAGTGATCTCATTGTAATGGCAATTTTTTTTTGTTTTACATCTGGGTCATGTGTGTTATATGGAACGTGTCATATCATTAGCTTATTCACTCTAATCTCTGTATGCTTGCTAAATATACCTATGAGAAAGTCACCATACTGTGAAGACAATAAGATGACAGCACAAATCTACATTCAGTTTTAGGTATGAGGACACATCTCACAAGGTACAGGCAAGGGGTCACATCTAGTGAGATCCTTCATCTTGCATCCCTTCCATCCTCCCAACCAAAGATCAGGCTGGTTCACATGAAACTAATGACATGAAGACTTTTTGCTAGTCCTGCTCCTCTCCCTGACACATGCTCATATGAAGAATAAACCAACAACAAGTTAGTTTAAATTGGAAGAGCATTTTTTTACTACCTTGCTCATAATTCAGAACAAAATGCTACTTTAAAAAAAAAAAAATCAGGGTCCCTAAAAAAAATCTAAATGTCAGTGTGTCTAGGAAAAGCGTAATTAAGGACTTTGGCTTTGTAATGCCATACTGACAGGCAAGTAAATCGTGTCCTGTGAAGTGTCAGCAGAACGACTTTGACATATATCAGTGACATGCCCTTCCCTGAAATACTGTGTTTAGTTTGTGCTGTCTAACTCTGAGTTGCATGAGAATTTGTCATCTCTGAGGTCCCGATGGTTGTGTCTTGACTGGAGAAGACCTGTTAATGCTCAGCTGTGCAACATTCTTTGCTTAGATTTTTTTTAAGCACCATCCAGTGCTTAGATTTCTAGTGGAAAAGTAGGTATGTAGGCAGAAAGGAAGCCACAAACCCAGAAATCCCTCTGATAACTGGGACATCAGGACTGTGAAGTGCCCTGAGGTACACAACCACCCTACAGTTAGAAGAGAGACCAAATGAGGACAGAGTGAAAATAGGAGTTGAAAGAGCTGGTAAAAAAGATAAGAGGCATGGGTGAACTTCCAGATGAAGACAGATGGAAAAGATTTGAATGGTTTAGCGGAGGGAATAATAGGACACAGATTATTGCAGCAAAAGTCAATTGGATGCTGCCATTTGCCTTTTCTTGAAATACCAACATAAGGGAACAGTTGATGACACTGAAGACAGATTTAACTTTTTTTAGGTGAAATATAATTAAACTGTGGCATTCACTGTCACAAAGTAATGAGAAAAGCCTGGAGCTTAGCAGGATTAAAGAGGGACTGCACCTTTATATAGGTAACGAGAAGATGTTCCGTTACCTTAGCTGGCAAACACAGTTTTCTTAATGAGAAGCGCAAAGCCTCACATTTCAGTGTATAAATCAACGAGAAACCCAGAGACCGGGGAGGCAGTGCTCCTCCCCAGGCAGCTTATTTTGTGCCTCAGTGCCTTGTCCTGAGGCCAGAAGCAGGAGGGACAGAGCTGGTCTTGCCCAGAATGGCAATTCCTACATTCCAGTGTTTATATGTAAAAAGTAACAGCTCAGTTATAACCAAAACAAACTTGAGTGAGATCAGTTGATAAAGCAAATCCAATCATAAAGAAGAGAGAAAGTATTATGTGTATGCAGTAAATTCTCATATGGAAAGAAAATAAATAAAACCAGTTAAAATAAATACAGCCCAGTAAAACTGAATAATGTCCAAGAGCTCAGCTATAATTCTCACAAATGAAGGTGTCTTTCTGTTCCGGCAGCCTGTGCTGAGGCACACAGAGTATAATATTTTCTCCAACAGTAACAAGCAATTGTCACAAGACCATGAGGTGTTTTTCTGTTCTTTCTAAAATTCTTAAAGCAGCAGGTCTGGATTGGGGAAAAACACTCTTAGCCACAGAAGACTGCTTCCCCAGCCAGTGCAGATTGCTGCAGAGCCTTTGACGTCAATGGAGCCACACTGATTTATAGCAGCTGAGGATATTCCTGCTCAGTGAAAACCTTCAGTAAGATGGTGTGTCCCCCGACTGATTTTATCAATTCTTATAATTATGTTTATTCTTGAGCCTGATGCTAGTGCTTGAATGTGAGAAGGAATCACTGAAATTTAATTTTACAGCTCTGAAAAAACATTTGTTCCCATTCTCTGAGTTGTGAAATAGGTTTTACTCTGCTCCCTAATCAGTTTAGGGAAAAGAGCAGAACTGTGTGTTGCTATATATATTTGCTGGCTTACCTTGCTTCTTCTTATTAATTTATAACTAAAAAAATAGCTTTATTTCCCCCCCACTTTAAAGGCAAATTTGCAAGTCACTCATACAGGATATAAGCTAAGTCCCTTGGGGATTCTACTTATATTTTCTTTATCATTATGAATATTTATTATTTGCTCTTTTTTACTAATGAATAGATTTAAATTAACTTGAACTTGTGGATCATTTTTACTGTCCAATTTTTCATCTTGAGACTACAGAGGTCATGGCCACAGGAATATTCAACATGCTGCTGCTGTACGTGTCTGAATAAAATGACATAATCGAAACAATTGAGTCTTGGAAAAGAACCTGGAACAAGGTGGTGAAATGATATAACTCTGCCTCTCCTTAACTAGTGAAAGGTAACCTTTCCAAGTTGAATTGCCACCATATTGCCTCATAGTTCCCTTCTGATCACTCTCCCATGTAACACTGGATGAGTAAAGTAAAATGGTTTTGTACAAAGAATATTAAAAATACTGTCTGTGTCTTCTGACAGCAATCTGTGACTCCTGTTTCTCAGCTCTCACTTTGAGTAAGTGTAGCCTTAGCTGTGAACAAATTACACTGCAGATTTGTAAATCCTGAGATAAATGGCTGTATACAGATGAAGGCAAGCAGTACCAAAATTAAAAAGAAATGCATTACAGTAGTTTGAATGCACAGTGCAACACAACCAACAATTTAGTCCCATAAACCAGAATTAAATAGAGCAATTGATAACAAAACCAGTCAGTGAAAGGCCCAAGCCAACAGCTCCCACAGTCAGAACAAGAAGTCTGGGGTTTGCAAGAAGCCTACGCCTGCTATCTGCCCAAATAGATCAGGGTGGGAGAGCAACTCTTTGGCTGCTTGCTTGTCTTGCAAAATTGATACAGGTCAGACTGACTGATATCTTTCCCGGAGTTTGAAAAGTGTACTGATACTTTTTTTTTCTCCTTCCTCAAAGAAGAGATTGTGAAAAGCAAGGAGCTCCCAAGGAGAGTACTGTGGCCTCCAACCAGCTGCCAGCTGCTCCGGAGTGACTCACTTCACATCACTAGACCTATTTCTTCTCACAGTGACGCAACTCCCGTTCTCCATGTCACTGCAGCTTTAACGCACAAGAGCCTTGCAGCTGCTCGTGACACACACAGTGGCAAGTGTACTCCCCATGAGGAAGCCCTCGAAGTGCGGGACTGCCTCCTCCATAAACACTCCTGCTTATTAGGATTTCAATGTGGTTATGCCACGTAAAAGAAGTACAGAAATGTAGATAAAACATGGGAACCCCTCTTATACCAAGTTCTGCATGCTGGTCCTCTGAACGCTACATAATACATTTGGCAGCTAGCTGGAAGACTGAAACATTTGGTCTCTCAAGCACAGATCTGAGCCAGGAGCACTGATGGATGCTCTTGGTTCTACTTAGCCAGTCAAGACGCTCTATGGTACCCACTGGCACTGTGTACTTCATACGGATCAGCAAGGTGGAAGGAAAAGCTCCTCCAGTGCCCCTATGTCCATTGGTCTCAGCAAAAAGAGAGGCCAGGAGAGGATTTTGTCTTCTCTCCCTGCCTGGGGCTGCTGAGTTGAGTCAATACCCTGGCAGAGCCCCCAGAGCCCTGTGCTCTATTGTCAGGGGAGGGATAAGGAGGAGATGGAGGAGAAGGACATCCTTGTGCTCTCATTCCTGCAAAAACCCAGTAGGCATTGAGAGATCTTGCTCCCTGTCACAAGGAGCCTTGGATGAAGACTGCATGGGAAGGGTGGGAGGAAGGCAAGGGAAGGAGAGAGGGAAGAAAGTCAGAAAGAGAGACCCAGTGCTGAGGCTCTTCACTCAATGCAAAGGTGGGGAAGGAGATGCTGAGAGCAGGGAAGGAGAAGGGACTGCTGTGGAGCTTCCTGAAGTCACCTCAATGGAGCAAATGAACATGGACATCTGTGTTTTTAAAATCGGGGCCCCAGTGTCCAGTGTCTAACACACTGTTGCTTGTCGTGTTGAGCATGTCTCTTTTATTTGGGTAGTTAAGTGGAGAATAAAGCTGTTTTAGAAAAGATAGCAGACATTTTCAGGCAGGAGCAATTATCCAAACCATGTCAAAAGTTGGTCTAGACTCAGTTACAGATGATGAAGGACAATACGCTACTTCACAAGTTCAAAAGCTTTGATTAATATTTGCAGCTACTATGCAGCTACAATGCAATACAAGTCTAGCCTTAGGGCTTTTGTGTTTCTTTAAAGCATTAGCCATTAATAGGCTAAGTTTACCACTGGGATACAGAGCACCGGGCCAGCAATGCAGCTTGAATGTATTTATTTTCCAATCTATGGTTTTCAAGTACAGTGTATCATTTCTACAAGGCTTTAATGAGAGCCAAGAGGTGTACATTATAAGCAACAAATTTCTATTTCTAATGGAGCTCGGTTCAGATCAGAGAGTGATTTATTAGCTTTCCTCAGCTTTTACTTGTATTTCGCTACAGAGATCAGAAATTTAGATTCTAAAATTCACAGGATAGCATCAAGAGCCTTGTTTTCAAAGTCAAGACTTCTTTAATCTTAAATTTACGAACGTTCCATCCTGCTTAAGGTCAATCATTCTGAAGAGCAGTGAGTATCTGCCAGTGCTCTGGACTGTCTCATTAAAATGAAAGCATTTAACTTCTAAAAGCAAAAAAAAAAAAAGGCATTTTTGAGAGCATACATATTTAGTGAAAAAGCAGAAGGAAAGGCATTTGTCTAAATAAGTAACTCTTAGCAAGATGTTTATTACTACAGTTATTGTCAGCAATAACAGAAATAGCAAGAACAATACTATTTGTCACCAGACAGTGGAAGAGGGACTGCCCTCTCCAGCAGAAGACAAAGACAATGTCCACCACCTATCTATCTGTAACCTGTGAGTTGGATGCAAAGTCTGACCTACTCTAAGAGCCATGAAGCTTCACCATTAAGTTCAGCATGTTGGGTCCCAACACAGTCAGCTGGCAAACATCCAGAAAAGGCTGTCTATTAGGGTTATGATAAATGGCCTAACATGATCACTAGACCATTCAGAGATTAGCTCATGTGCTGAATGGTACAGGACCGAAAGGCAGGAGGAAAACCAGAATAAAGATGACAGAACCTAGGAAGAACTGTTTACAATTTAAACTATTTACAAAGCAGATGTTTCCTGGAGCTGGAATTGAAGAAAGCTTGCCACGATAACAAACCCTGTTATTTCTGACATATTAAAGCACTATAAAAGAAGTTCCCACTGGAATCAATTTATTAATAAAACACTTAGAATAACATCAAAATTTGAATATTAGAAATACAATGCCACAATGTATTCCAAATATTAAAGCTGTGTTAAAAACCCCACAAAACCTCCTTTCATACCATCTAACTGAACTGAGTAAGAAAGAAAAATATTAAAACAAATAGAATATGAATAAATAGCATATGTTTGTTGTGATAGAAATATTAATGTACTATTTACCAGTGTAATTTATTTTATCCTTGCCCAATCCATTTATTTGTGGTTGTTATGTTAGTAAGGCTAGACTTTTAATATAGAAAAAATAATTGAAAACTAAAGGGGAGAGTGGCATTTTGAGCTTATGCCTCCTTCTACAACATCTCCTTGAGACAAGAGTCCGTTTCTGCTTATTCATGGCTCTCTTCTGTCACACAGACATGTTTGTTCTTGCTGGAAAGTCTGAGGACAGTAAGAGCAGCGTGACTCAAGTTTACATGATCAGATGAATTTTTTCTTCCTCTAATGGAAAAGACAGACATTAACTCATATCTCTCTTTACATAGATTTATTATGTTCAATAATTGTCTGTTATTATTACTGTACATTCTAATCTATTTCTAATGAATCCCTCTTGGTTATGGTGAATCAAGTCTTGCATAATAAATTCTAATCTGTCAGTCATTATCTTTGTTAATATTTTACAGTCTACATTTATTACTAAGATTAAGAAATAGTTTGTACAGTGCTTGGTATTTTCACTATTTTTAAGTGCTATCTCTTCTAATTAGTGATCTCTTTGAATTTTCCTTTGCCTTCTTAGACTAGTACCAACCACATTGGAAACATCAATGTTTTCAGTCTTTTTTTAAAGTCTTCTGCTTGGAAACACAAGTTACAAAATTCCCACGTATTTTTTAGAATGCGTATTTCTTCGTGTGCCATATCAGCTCATCTGATTGATGCTGCTTGGGTTCAAGCCTGCAAGCAGATGCATGGGACTGGAGCTGACAGGAGCAAAAGTGGCTGCACACAATCACATCTGGGCATTCTCCAGCAATTTCTCTTTCTCAGTTCTGGAAGACAGAGATTTCTTTGGGGAAAGTAGTATATCTGCTCAAGCTGTAAAGCTGCTTCCCATCTCCTAGTTAGAAGGTTTTGGAGTGCAGTCTCCAGTCTCCTATTTGTAATACCTTTTACAGTTACAAATGTCTTGGCATAGAGATAATAACTGGGCAGCTATTATCAGGTCTTGTAATCTCATTACAAAACAGCCATCGCCGGCTTGATGCGAGTTAGCCACGGAAGAATCCACACTCTGCATTAAAACACTGAGGGATATACTGCTCAGCCCCCATTTAATTAGATGCATGGTAAGAGTTTGTTTAATGTCACACCCACGAGCATTACTGCAGTGAAGTGAGGGAAGAGGCCATTTCAGTCGGCTGAATAATTGCTGAACACTATTATGCGCCTGAAGAACCCGCTTGAGTACTTCATTGCACATCCTGATGTGGTGGTGAACATCACATCTCTGAGCAGGCTGCCATCAGGTTTGCTTTTGGTGGAAGGGACCAGCAGTACCTTTGCCAAAGCTGCTTGTGCCTTCTGCAGTCTTTGTTCGGGCAAAGGGTTAAGGGTGGAGGAGCGATGCTCGCTTTTGGTCCCCCTACAAACACTTGTTGGCATTTGGCAATTAGATTTGGCAATTAGAGCCGGTTGGTAAACTTTTGATGATAAGCAATGGAAAATGCTGATTTTTTCAAGCTTTTAAAGGGAACGTATTGGGTTTGATTAAGTGTTTTTGGAAGGGTTCCTTAGGGCACAATGGACTTGTGGTAAAAAATTGTAAGCCTTTGTAGTAGTTGAATAAAAAAAGGTACTCAACCAAGGCCCCACTCTGCTTTATTGGGACAGAATCTGAACTTTTATACATTGGGCAAATATCTGGTCTGATCTGATAATGTGTACTAGAGAAAGCATTCTGCCTGGAGGGAGGCAAGGATCTCTCCATCACAGAAATCTTTAAAAAGTCTCAAAGTGAACCTGTACCGTCATCCTGTCACAGTATCTGTAGGACAGCAGGACCGCTCTCTGTCCGCCTCTAGGAGCACTTCAATGAGTACTGCAGTCCATCCATAATTTCTCCTGGATGTCTTTCTGAGCCCTATCTTTTTGTGGCATTTGTCAATGATTTTTATACTGCTGGAAATAATTTTTGGTTTATCTTTTCCTAATCTCTCAGAAAAGATTGTTTTCTTCAGTTTCCATTGCTCTATATAATACACTGTGTAGAGCAGCTTTCTTTTCAGCAGTTCTAAAATGTTCTTTAATATGTGGTCAGTATATAACCATTCTATTATTCCCAGCATGTTCTTCATAACTGATGCCCAATGAGCATTATTAAACCAGTGTGAGAAGGATTACATTGAATAGCTAACTCCTCAGCAGTGCCTTCCCCGCTGGAGTGTGGAGTCTCTGTCCAAGTTTACACACTGCATTGCAAACCTTCTCAGCAAAGTGGAAGGAAGCAGGAACGGGCAGCAGGCAGAGATGGCTAGGAAACACTGGCTGTCCTTCAACATGCAAAATATCCATCCCCAAAATCTGACATGTCAACACTGGTTTACCATGGTTATATCAATGAAGAGGAATTAACAAGTGAGATGACTCAGGCCCCTTCCCCCATTTCACTAATGACTCTGATCCCTGATTTATGTGCAAAATTCACTGTGGTAGACTTAATCATCACCAAAGGGAACAGAAAACGCCTGGCAGTGGAATGACAGCCTTAAGAAGTTGTGTTCAGCTGCCTTTTGCTGCACTGTGGTATGGGCAAATATGCTAGAAAGGTTAGCTCTGAAAGCAGCACACAGCAAAACTCACATTGCAGACATTTAAGCAGACGTTGCTCCAGCTGAAGGAGTTTTGTTTTCTCTGAATGTACAACACCCAGGTTATGAAGCTCCAAGACTGAGTAAGGCCTTTGGATACTTCTGTAACACAAATGTTTACTCGGAACGAAACTAGTCACAGCTGCTGCACTGATGGAAAAAGATCAACCACAGAAACTGGGAAAAAACAAACAAGAAAGAGAGTAGATAGGAATGTGTGCATAGCCAATAGACTTTCCATAACTGTAGAGCCTTCTCTAGGACTTGAGAATCATCCATAAGGTCACAAGTCTCCTGAGCTTGCTGGGAAATTCTGCTTGGTCACCACAATGCAAATGGTGCTGTCTTCTTTTAAGAACAATACAATTCAATAAATAATTGCACAGGTATTATCAGTTCTGTGATGCTATCTTCATTTTCACATGAAAATTGACAAAAATATGAAGGGCATGAAGATTTAATGCAAATTCAGAAATTAAAAAGGTACACATTTTTTAAAGAACAAATCAAATAAAATTTTCATATTCAGGAAGGAGGGGAGAGATCACAGAGATATAAAAGTCTATGGGAAAGGGAGAGAAGAGGACAGAAGCACCATCCCCAGACAGAAAAAGTGAAAGAAAACATAAAATGCTAGAGCTGTATAGCTTCTGAGACAGGGTGGAGCGTGAGAGTTAGAAGAGAGACTTCAGAGGAGGACAGAGGTTTCCCTCTCCCTTTGAAGCTGGGAAGAAAGAGAAAAGGAAAGGGAAAGGCCATTGAAAGATAAGAGAAAAAGAAGAAAACTGAAGGAAGAGAGATCAGAAATAAAGAGGAGAAAGAGTTGCAAAATTCATTCCCAGGGAAAAGAGAAATGAAAGGGGAAGGAGGCAGAAAGGCAACAAAGAGGAGAAAGTAAAAATAAAGGAATAAGAGGGAAAAAGTCACTCATATGTGTGGCTACTGACAGCCATTGAAAATACAGTTCTGCAGTCATCAGAAATACCTACCAGGAGATGTCAAATACATGTCTCTGTAGGAGAAAATTGGGAGACCTGCTTGCAGTTGTGAGATGGGCATCAGGGATATCATTGATAGCTATGGGAAAGAGGACAGCACATATGTTTCTGTAGTCTTCTGAGATGAGTCTCATATTTCCCCCTCTGTGAGAATAATGCACTCACTGGTTGCATATATGGACACATGAAGAGTATGCAGATGTGTGCACACATGCACACACAAAGTATAGCATTTAGAAATGCTTGGATTGATTCCAAGGTAGTTGAACAAAATGAGGCTAATAAAATATAATTAAACATTAATTACTCTAACTATCAAAAATAATTGACTTGTACAAATCACAGCACTCCTATTAAAAAGGGACCTAAGGGTAATAAAAAACATATACTGTTCTGTAATGCAGACATAATAATTGCTATGAAGCAATTAAATCTATAGCCAACTGTTAAAATTCTTTTGTGACTGTTTAAAAGTGTGAGCACTGGACAGATTTGGTCCAAAATTGTCTACTATAAGGCAGTCTTGGTATTAATAAGGAGTAAATATTACCATTTAAAAATCAAACCAAAGATGCCCTGCTGCTTGAAGTAAATTTGAAGTAAAACTGGCTAGAGCTGTCATGAAAATGCTGCTGCATATGTCCCAACAAGTGATCCTTCTTCCATCAGCTTTTCTTTCTAAAAATCTTTTGAGCATGAGAGAGCCAGAGCTGGCAGATGAAAGCAGGAGAGTTGAGATCTTCAGCTGGTGTGAAGCTACATCATTTCACTCACTTCCTCATGCTTTGCTGATTTTTAACAGTGAAGGAAAGAACTAGCCTCAGTGCAGGCAGAACTGGGAGAGAGACACAGGCTGGTTGAAGCAAGGTCACAGTGAGTGAAAGAGAGCCTGAGTAAAGAAGAGCATTTTATCAGCAAGTGGGGCCGAAGTGGAGCTGTAGACTGAAACAGTTTGTGCTGAGGACCCCCCTACTTGCATTTCATGGTGTTTGACTTCAGACTAGCGCTTAGTCTGCTCCTTAGAGCGTCTGTTAGTGGCTGGAGTACATTAGGGGTGTTTCTGGAATGAACTTTTGGTTTACTTTCATCTGAAAGGAATCTACTTTGCACACTCTAACACTGCTCTGTGAGGCAAACCAAAGTCTGTTAAGTGGGGATGACCAAGAGATTGACTTCAGATGCAACTCCTGATCCAAAATAGAGCACTAACGTAGATGCACCTGAAAAACAGGTTCATGCTTTTTTATTTTACCTGTTATTTTTAAGGTGCAGGATAGGTATTTCATTCGCTTGTGAAGAGCTTGTTCTCTTAGCTTGCCTTCAAGAAAAATAAAAGTTGAGCGTTTACATGGAACACAGTCTTCTTGAGTTGGGTCAGTGCTAACGGCAGGGCACAATCAGAAGGGGCAACGATAAGGATGAAGATTGCATGAGTCAGTTTTGCAAAGATAAGTGACAACAACACACTGCAGACAGCACTTCTGTTCTCCCTCTGGAAGTCCTTATTCACTCCCTCTTCATTGCCTTCTTTGGCTGAAGCCAAAATTTGCTAGTTATTTGACTGTTCATCTCTCATCTTTCTCATTTAATCTCATATATTCTATTTACTTGGAAAAGTTTTGTTCTAGTCCACATAGAATGAAAGAGTTAGAACAGAAACAGACAAAATGCAGAGCACAAAAGTTCATTTTCCTGAGCCTATCCTTAATCAAGGAAACGAGAACCACAGAAAGAGGAAAAAGAACACAATTCACATATTTCTTGGGCTTTACTCCTTCTCTACTGCCAGTGTGTTGGCAACAGCTTGACAAGTTAGTGACTTCTCTCATTTTGAGAAAACATTGGCATTCTTACATAAAACGACTACTAAAAAGGAGTCAAATTTTTAAGGCAGATGTAATATATCATTGTGAGTTGCTGGAGATGTCATGACATGAAACATATTTGGCATATGGTGCCTTCACTTGTTCTACAAGAAAAATATTAAATGTAGCAAGGTAAAGTGAGTTGAAATTGTGAAGGAACGACACTGCCATCTGAGAAATTGTCATTACTATGAGACATTATCATTGCTATGCTCAATTTACTACAATTCACCAGTCAAACTTACATCTACCAACCAGCTCTGCTTTTAGGACATTCATTCACTCATTCATTCAAACAAAAATGTGCCATCCCAAGAACCAACTGAAGGGGCTAAAAGGATTTTAGTTGCGCCTCTTGGCCTCAGTGCTAAATCATATCATATCATATCATAACATATCATATCATATATCATTATAATGACAAGAAAGTAAAGTGAAGTCTCTTTTATTTCAGCTATTCTCCCCAAATTTTCCATGTCATGCTACGCTTTCTGAGAATACAGCAGGTTGGGCTGCTCCTATGCTATAAATACTTCTCTTACATAACCAATTAATCAGCTAAAAAGTCAAAGAAAGCAACTATTTTTAGTATAATATTGCTAGTCATGCTTCTGGAGTGTTATTTTTGCTTTCAAATAAAAGGACTTCATTCTGCAGTTCTTTCCCATCAATGTGTGGGACTGTGCCAATTCAAGCAACATTTCTGTATAAAGAACACTGATTAATGATCCAAAATTCCAGGCAAGCTTTATTGTCTCAGTGTTGCTACTCGAACTGCTTGCAAAGTTTCTGCAAAAAGATTTAAGCTATTCATATATAATACCTGAGGTATTTTTCAGGCTTTGGTTCTTTCAGCCCAAAAAGAATGAATCAATTGAATTTTGAAGAAAGATGATATTGTTAGGCAAAAAACTTGATTTTTCATTGAAAAATGTTGTAAAAACAATTTTTTACTAACTTTCATTCCTACTGGATATGGACTTGGCTTTTTAAATGTCTTCTGCCAACTAACCAGAGACAAGAATGATTACAAACTAGCCTACGGAGCCAATCCTCAATTATTTCAATCTGGAATGACACAGTTTTAATTCAAATTGAGGCTTTAATTCTTAATTTTGAAAATAATTTTTAACATTATAAATACAAACTGTATCTCCAAATCCTGTATTAAAAGCAAATCAAGGTTGTGAATTATGAATTCAAAAGCTGCAAGAATTAAAGTGCTTTCTTTGTTGATGGAGGGAAGACAGAGCGGTAAAGCAAAATGAGTCTGAAAAATCTGAAACTCAGAATGGAAAATTTCATGTTAGATGTCTTAAGTTCACGTAGTTCACCCAGTTTCAAAGCAGAACACTCCTCTTGAATATATTACACTTCTACTTTAAAAAAGATTTGGTAGCAGCTGCAATCTCTGCGCCAGTTAGTGCTGGATCTGGTTGACCACTAGTGGGGTCTGGTGCCATCTGAGGACCCTGAGTTCTCCTCAGCTTCTGAATCTCGTTCCAGATGAGCCTGGGTACCATAGATCCTGTGTCGTATCTGCCCACCCCTTGAGGACACCTCACTATCTTACATTTCCAATGACTTCAGGGATACCTACATGGGAGCACATTTCGCCCCCACTGGATATGAACTGGTGAATGTTCATAGCATGGAGCTGTGGATGGAGATGGAGAAAAGAGCTAAGCTCTGGATGACACAACAGGCCCACGCTAGTCCCCAGAGTATGGGGCTCTGACCACAGGATCTTTTGGTTTCACACCACAAATATAAGGGTGCTTCATGCCTCTGAGGGATGGACACTAACGGGAGGGATGAGAGCACTCTCTCTACCCTACAAAGGTGCACCAGAGTTAGAGGACAGAACCCAACAAAACCAGCCTTACTTATGGACAACATCTCCTCATTAATAATATCCACATGTATTAAAACACAAAAAAAGTAAGCAATTTTTTTCCAAAATCGGTTTAGTTTCTCCTCTAGGATACAGGTAATTTTTGAGCAAAGGTCTGTTTCTACAGACCGTTGTGGTCAGGATGGTATTGCAGCCTTTCTTCATTCAATAAATGAGTTTCAGATTAAATGTGCATCTGTATCATTCCCAAATGTTTTACCACGACTTTCATTTTTCATTAAATATTATCATACACAACCAAATGAAGAGAATTTTCCTCCATTTATTTACACAAAAGACTGGATTTAGATATGGGAGATTAAGTACACTGGGGAAAAAAGAACAATGGATGATGACAGCGATGACAAGGGCAAAATAATTGTTTTCAGCAGCAGCACAGTATTTGACAAGCAGGACCTCACCAAAGATAGCTTGCAGTTTTAAAAGGATCAAATGGCTCCTGTTAGGTTAACTTTCATACAAAGTAAGATGTGAGTGGCAACGGATTGTGCTGTCTGGCTGCCAAGATTTATTGAAGATAAAGGCAGTGAGCTAAATAATTTTCAGGGGAAATCCACCTCAGGATCTGGGAAGTTCTTGCTGTGTCTGATGTGTTTTCTACATCAGAAGCACAGGAGGTGAGCCAGTCTTTGAAGCAGTTTGTACAATACCGAGGAAGGCAAGCAGCGGGACACTACGATAGCCCTGTCAAAACCAGAATTTTCCTGCTAATACAAATCCCATCTGGCAGGCCAGGCATATATGCCCTCTCATCCTGACACAACCAACTGAGGCCGCAGCTCAAAGATTATCATGCCAGGCAATATGCAATTTTGTAATTAGTTTTATGGAAAAACCCAACAATCAGAAATTCTCTGACTTCTCAATAGCAGTCGTTATTCTTTTCCCAGAGAAACTGGAGACAAATATCACTTTCAGCTATGTTAAATTCTTAAAAGAAGAAGTGAGGAAACTCCACAGAGCGCAATGAAAATGTTTTAAAAATGCAAATAAGGAGTGACACACAACAGAGAAGAAGGGGAAAGCTTTTTCCCAGGGAACATCAACTCCATTATTGAACGTAATCCCAATACATTTATAATAAACCCATTTCCTCAAACATTTCCTTTTCTTTTTGAATGACCCTTTGAAAATAGCCATAGATCACAGTAGTACTCTATTAACAGTTGACTTCTCTTTGTGATTAACCTAATTGTACTATTGAAATAAGTTTAAAATATATATACTTCCCATAAAAACAGGGCAATAATAAAAATCTGATAATGTGAGAAAAGTCTTGCATATCTGTCTTAATTGCACCAAATTTAAACCTGCTGAACCCAAGTGCTTCTCTTCAAAACACACAATGAACAAGGGAGTTTTTAAAATTCCATGATTAACAAGAAAATTACTTCTTCAAAACTAATTTATATGACATTGCTTCTTACACTGAGCCAAGATGACTGCATGTTAAATTTTGCCAGTGTGGTAAAAGTGATGTCAGGAAACAAGAAAAAATACCGTCATCATGTTAATTTAATGGATAAAACATGAAGTGAGCAGCAGCGGAGATAAGCACCCTGGAGGCTGTTTGGTTTGTCACAACGTGCACACGCAGTAATCCCTGACAGTCCTTCTTGGTAAAGAGGGTGGTTTTTTTCTCCTTGCTTTTTGCTAATGCAGAGCAAAGCTGTGGTGATTGCTGCTTGCTAATGCATTAGACTTTTAACAGTGTAAACATGAAGGCAGTAATTCAGAGAACACTAAACTTGAAAGACGTAGCAGACATGTAAAGTTAATTTGATTTACAGCATAATCAGGAGCAGAGTTCTCCTGCTTTTCCTTCCAATCTAAATCTGAGCCCAGAAAAATCAAATTTCTGCCTCAACACAAATCCAAGCAGCTTCCACTCCTTTGTCTTATGTGGATGTAAGAAGAGCCAAATTTGACCCAGACCTTGATGTTCTTTGGGGGAATCAGTAATTTTGCTTCCCAACTTGTCTACATTACGCTGCCATTATCGTTGTCTTCATTTGTTTACTTCAAGAGCATTTCCAATACACTAGGTGCTTCCCAAACAACGAGCAGATGCTACCTGGATTTGAGACTCTTAAAGACTGAAGGGAGGAAGACAAATAAGAAGTGAGGTAGCAGGTAACACAATATAAGCATGCACTTGAAAAAAAAAAACCAAACAAATAATTTCACTCATGCCATGGCCACAATCAGTCAGCTCCTTTCCTCATGTCAGATGATGCTGTTACAATAAACAGCTCTGATTCTGCTTCTCTTATGACTGTTGGCCAGTTTCAAGCTTGATAGCCCAGGCCTTCTCCTCCTTTGCTACACGAGGTGGTCTCCATTCCCCACCCCGAGCATTTCTTGGTGGGGTCGTGAGGGCATAGTCACTGCAGGTGATTTCTACATTTCAGAGGGTTGTGTCTGGCCTCCAGAGAGGTGCAGAGCCTGGTGGGGTGGGATGGGATGTGGAGGCTGGATAGAGAGAGAAGTGCTTGGGGTGGGGAATGGAGATAACCTCTTGTAGCAAAGGAGGAAGAGGCCTGAACTATCCAGCTTGAATGTAGCTGACTGCTGTGAGGCCAAGCACACGCAGAGTTGCAAGCTAGGGTCGAGTCTGAAGCATTTCCAAGGAGAAAATTTCAAAACCACTCAGCCCTTTGCCATGGGCCTAAACTCTTCCCAGTAGTCTGGACAGAAGGCACCAGTGAGACATATGGTGCTACCGTGCATCCACCACGTGGTGCCTCAAGCTCACTGCCCAGGAGGGACCTCCTCATATTGGGTATGGATTGATCAAAAGAAGATCTGGTGCCACTGATCCTGGACAACATAAAGCCAATGTCGAGGGCCAACCAAAGCTCCTGAAATACAAAAATCACTGCCTTTGATATTCTGTAGAGCATGTACACTACAGAAAGAAATTGCACAGCATTTCCCCTTTCCCCCTTCACTGACCCAACATGCCTTTGCCCCAAGTAAACAATCCACCTGCATGAATTTAAACTTCTGTGAGGCATAGGCACAGTGAGTATACTCAAACACGTCCTCTCAGATATTGCTGAGATGGTTTACAGGGTCAACTTCCAAAACTTCTATAGGCAACACTTCGTGATCATTCCCGGGAAAAAAGCTCACCCATCTCCTACTGCACCTGATGCAAGAGGTACGCATAAACAGAAAGAAAAGAAAAATGTACATCTGCACATGTGCCTGCTAATGATTAGACAGGTATCAAAAGAAAACAGGGCTAAGCCTGGAGGATTTCACCACAGTCAGATGCATAAGATACAGCATAGATCTCTACAAGAGAAAAACACCAGACAGTGAAGACACTAAAATAGAAGGCTGCAAAATGGAAAATGCAAATAGCTTTGTCTAATTCAGAAGCGTCATCATGGAGGACAACGACTGCTCCAAGGGGACTGTGAGGAGTACAGTGCTGGGACCGCCGCCCCGGACAAACATGAAGCCTATGTGGAGAGACAAGGGACTGTCAGGAGATGCAAAAATTACACTGTTCTGCGTGCATGCTCTTCATCCTGCTCTATGTAACAGAGACGTGGACCTTTGAGAAAGCTGCCAGGCAAGGACTCCCAGCCTCTGAAATGAATTGTTTACGGGCAGTCGAGGAGATGGCATGAGAAATGACATAATCACGGAGAGGATCTGTGTGAAGGAGAGTCCCTGGCACAGCAATCAGGAGGAAGCGTGAGCTGTTGGGTATGCTTGTCAGACAAAGGACAAGCACTTGCAAAAAAGACTATGTCCTTTGGCCAGAAAGGTTTGGTCTGTTAAGTGGTGAGACGAGACAACATGGCAGAACATTTAGGCAGTGCTTTTAAGATGCTGCGTGCCAAAGCTGGAGCCAGAGCCTTGCTAAATGAAATGCAGGAGCTCAGTGCAATGCTCATGAAGCTGTGACAGTGCTATCAACCTCCCTGCCTCTCTGGGCCACCTATAAAACATTTCACTGACCCGCCAGGCATGTACCACCCACTTCAGGAAGCTGTCTGGAGAGCCTGGCCCCCAGGCAGATAGGACTGGTGTGGGTTGACTGGTGCCCAACTCAACTCTGGCAAGGGCCTGAGCTGCACTTTCTCAGCACAGATCCTAGGTGTGCACAGCCATCCCGAGCAGCAGCCGGCTGTTTGCACACACACACACACACACACACACAATTACATTATTTCAGCACAATAAGCATTTTCCAGCCTGAAGAATGAGATCTCCTGCACTGCCGTACATGTGGCGTTTCAGTCATCAGTTTTTCCAAATGGAAGACTTGTCATATAAACAAAATGAGTCTGTGTGTGTCGTTTCACCACTTCTGGATGCCCTGCGAGAGAAACACAGCAGAGCACACGCTATTTATCAAAGTCCTGATGGGGAGGAAGGTATTTTTGTTGCATCCCCTAAATATCCTCTGTCTCTGCTACTTTCTCTGCTCTCAGTGACAGTAAACATCTCTTGACAGAGACCAGAACATGCTCACTGTTTTCCCATCACCAATCCAGCCTTTTTCTAAAAAAAAAAAAAAAAAAAAAAAAAAAAGTGTGAGATTTTCAAGAGCACTATCGTTGAATTCAACCTCCCTCCACTCACATTTGAGTCAGTGGGAATTGACGCAAGTGCTGAACCTTTTAAAATTCTTACCATGTATTTACATTATTCCTTTACAGGTTTACTTCCAATAATAACCGTGTGTAACATAGGCTGTGTATATGCAAAGCACACCTTCGCCTTTCCTGGCACTGAACTTTACAGATAATGATCCTCCAAAACGCTTGCCTTTGTAAGACAAGCAAATGTATGATACATGGGGTTTATCTCCTTTTCATGGAGAAAGGAAGTGAAGGAAGGAACTGGACAGAAACCACACCATACTGTGGACAAGGTGATCAGGGAAGGAAACAGACAGTCTGAAGGGTATTGATGAATCTTTTGGCTCATCTAGAAAATGCAGCATTTTTGGAAAACGCTGCTCGAAATAATATGCATTAGGACTTGCAGTGAAATTATCTCTTTCGACCACAGGTATCTGACACAGACATAAGTATGTTTCAGATGACATTAGTTCACTTAAGAGGAAGCTGTTAGAAGTACATCCATATTTGATAATAACTACGGAGCCAGTTTTCTACCTAGCAGCTGGAACAAGGCAACTTGAGTTAATAATGTACATTTTGAGCTTCAGCTACAGCTCAGGGGCTATCTGAAGAAGTACCGTGTTTTCAGCGTGCTGTAGTCTATCTCACAATAGCACACTATTTCTGAAAAACATTGTGAACCTTAGACACATGTCTCCCAAGGAGGGGTCCCCAGTCTTGCTTAAAGCTAGACTTGTTCCTCACTAGACTATGTGATTCCCCAAAAGCTCACCAGGATGGGGAATTATGCTGCTGGGTAGATGAGCTGGGAGCAATTGCTACTGGGCTTTCAGATGAGCGAGGGGCTTTGGGAGCTGCCTGTATCCTGGTCGGAGGAGCTGGGATATGCCAAGAGAATATCTACGTCATGAGGGGTTTAAAAAACCTGTTCTGAATAGAAGCGCAACAAATTTTTGAAATGTCAAAACTTACTGCAAACTGGAAACTTGTGGTTTCACCCAGTCCTGTCTCAACCAGATACACAAGGTTGGTATTTCAACCAGGTACAGAGAGTCTGACTTGAGATGGGGATTTCTGTTGTGCTCTTGATGAATGATTTGAGATTTCCAGACCTCCTTCTGTCAATGGAGTTAAGGTATCACTCCTTAAAATGCCAAGCTAATCACATCAATTGCAATGAACAGAGCAAGTGCTGCCACGTAAGATGTCAATAAGCCACCTGCAATTCCTTTGTCACAACATATCAGTACACCTGCACCATTATTCAGAAGTGGTAATGACTGTCATACCTGGCCTTAATATCATTATCAAAATACACTCTTACACACGCTGTAAAAAAATCACATCAAGTCTATGTCTGCCCAGAAAATGACCCAAAGAAAGATGTACAGTTTGCAATCCCCTCGAGTTTCTTGACACACCTTATATATTTTTCAAATGTTCTCAAGTTCCTTTGACCTTCAAATGTCGTATATTGATTGCTCAGTGAAGTTAAACCTGATCCTCTCAGCATCCTCCACCCACGCTCATCCCTGGCAGAACTTCTATCATCTCTTGTCATCAGCTACACAAGCAGCTCTTGAAAGTAAGCCCTCTCCTCTGTTTTGCAGCTTATCTCTAAATTAGTATTAACTGAATGCAAACATAGATAAAGGAGCGATTTTTGTATACGCCCTATGAACAGAAGCTACTTATTCACTGAGTGCAAGCTTTCTTAAAACAAGCTCTGAAAGGACCACTTCCCCCATCTCTCTTTGCTGAAGTGCTGCTAATATTGCTAATTTAGACTAGATGATTTTACCCTTGCTTGAATCTAGCACAAGTCTCATGTACTTTTGCAATGGGATTAAACAGGTTTAAAAAGATGTTTAAAATACATGTATATTCACAGGTTTGGATCTTGTCAAGGTTGCTAGATAGCCTTTGACAATTTTGTAGCATTCATCGTTTTTGGAAACATTACCTGGGGTAACATATATTGCAAAACCAGACACTCTCTCAATCTTCTTCTCTCTGTCTTAATTTAAGTACAGTTTTGATTGAGGCTGGTCTTATGTGTTATTAATTACAAATAAACATTTTGTTCCCTCCTTTGGAAATATTTTTTTTCTTTTCTTTGAAACTAGATGCTTCTTTGTTTTCTATTTATGAAACCTTTTACAGAAAATGATTACTTCATGTATAGGTCTTCAGTGGCACATAGAACTTCTGCAGATATTATTTTAATTAGGTTGCTTGGTTCCATTTCATTTTTAAATGGCTGTGGCAGGGACCTTGTGTTGTGATCTGCTGAATGGGAGGGAATGTCTGCTGAGGATTCTTCCCTTCTAGAAGTAGTGTATTAATGAGACATTTTCTTAATAAGAGCCTTGCGTCAAGTCCTGTAATCAGAACATGAGAGACACCCAAACCAGCAGAAACATTCATTAATTCCAGAAGGTGCCATTTTTGCATTGCATTTAAATATTATTCCAAAAGGAATTTAACCTTAGCAGTGATTTGGGGTGAAAGGATGTTTATGTATTACAGTGAGAGATACAGCTAGTCAAATTTATTGTGTCATATATCAACTGGGTTTCCTATATATAAGGGCTAGTCTGTCTTTAGAAATAAAAAAACAAAACCTGTTAGATATAGGGCTGCAGTGCCTTGAAGAATCAATTTAGTACAGGGCTTTAAAATTGTTACCTGATTATTCTTCAGTTTGCTCTAACCAACACTGAGAAATTCATTGGTGCCTGACTTTATGAAATAGATTGAAATCATTCTAATTTAACACCTGTGAACTCATTATTAAGTCTTTCCAAGCAGAGAAATGTGTGTGTTATCCAACACTTCTGACACAGTGGTGCAATATGATCGCACTGTCTCCATCCAAGCTCTCTGGGATGAGATGGCTAAAACATTAATTAAAACAAAATCCAGTCATATACATCATCATACTACTGTAGCTAGAAGATAAAATCCTCCTGGGACATCGAGAGTCTGATCTACAAACTATTAATGCAAGTTCTCCTTTCTATGTTCACCAACCAATTGTATTAACACCCTTTATGGAATTAAAAGCAAGCAAAGAACAGACAACTCAGAAAGGTATACTTAGTTTTTTGGATCTACATGCCATTATTTGCAAAGCAAGAAGAGCATGATAACAGAAATAGATTATACTAGTGTTATAATCAGCATTGGATTAGGTTACTGTATACAAATATTATATTTTTAATAAGTGCTAGCATACCTACAATAGGTAAAGTAAAAATTCCATTAATTTTCCCCCATATGCCATGAATGGGAGAAGAAAATTAAATTTTTGTCACCAGATTTCATAAGGGTCATCTAGTTGCATCTAATCCAAAATTGTCACTGTAATAATTTCTTGCTTTTGTGAGCTCATAGCTTCTCAAAATATTTACCATTTGGGCTAATATTGTTCACATTCAGCCTTATCTCATAAGTTGCTTCAGTTAAATCCCTTAAGCCAGCCTTAAGCCATGAACAAAAGTGAGTAAATATAGTTTACTACTGTTTTCCAAACAGGGAGAAAGCCCTTGAAACACTGGTAAACATGTTGAGCACTTTTATCAGTGACAGTAAGTGCTCCTGACTTGAGGAAACTACAGTCCAAGTGGTTCAGAAGAGCACACTGAGGAACAAAGAACAGTATTTCCCAAAGTCTATGGATATCCACATATAAATACTGTCTGTCAAATGCACCCAGTAAAAAAAATAAGCTTACTTAAGTATAGGGGTAGGTATGTGCAAACCCACCAGTAAAATACCTTTCTCAGATCTACAGGAGAGGTGAGCAAGTCAATCAGCTGCAGAGTAGAGACTTATTTTCTGCAAACCAAGTACTCCCTGTCAGTCTCTCTTACGCTTCTCTGCAGCCATCAAGGTTCATTTGAACAATCTGATTTGTGCATGAGGCATTATAGATCAAATTTGCCCGTGGTACAGTGTGTCCTTTATTTATTCTTTACAGAATAAAATAACTACTGATATGACCTAGAAGTTCCCCTTCTCTCACTTAAACAAAATTAATTTCTTGGGAATAATGGGCCTGATTCTCATTATCACTAAACCATGCCTCTCCTCCTTCATCCTGACAGTGAATCTCTTTACAGTGAATGTAATGGAATTTAAATTGCAATTCCTACACTAATTTTAGGGCTCCTTTACAATGCCAAAGCAAGATTAAGGGGCCTTACCATAAATAAGAATAAAGCCATATATAGTTCATATTGATCCACCTACTTCCCACCTTTTGTTTTATCAGGGCATTGAGCTTAGGAAAATTATTTCACGGATTTTTTTTTTTTTTAAAGTCTGCGCCAGTACTCCTGGCTCTGAATCAGGACTTATTAGGCCCTCAATGTATGCATGGTCTGCTGGTTTTTGGTTTTGAGCCTGGGCACCCATCAGTCCCCTGAGCTCCTCCCCACTCCAGCTGTGGCACTTCTTGGGCCACGCTTCTTCAGTGCAGAAAAGAAAGTCTCAGGCTGTGCTAGGTCCACAGAAACTGTCCCCAGCTTACAAGTAACCAAAGCAGCAGCAAGAGGTGCCAAATTGACACAAAAAGCAGCAGTCCCCTAAACATGAACCCTGTCAGCATTTCCTGCTCTTTGAAAAAAAACCCAGAAAGCTTCGTTTCACATCAGCAGTGGTGACTGGATGGGATGAGGAGCTGACAGAAGAGCATCAGGTCAGTGTCTACAGATGAGTCTTTAGTTTCCCAGTTTTGGAAAATCTGGGCCTGGCCTTCAAATGTTAATATTGTGCAGCAGCACGCGCTGCCACTGTCGACGTCGGTCCACCACTCTGCGCATGCTTTCCTCCAGCCTCATGGAAAACTAAGTACAAACCCCGTAAGTGAAGCCACCTTTCTCCAGCTTTTCCAGTGCTGCTACAGGAGCTGGTGCTGAACTAGCACCAGAGCACCAACACAGTCAGCAATGCTTTCCCTGTGTCTGCAGCCTGACCGCCAGCGAGGGTGGAAATAACAGTCTGAGCGGGAACGTGGCCAGTCAGCAATGTAGTAGTTGGCTTTCTTTTTGTTTGTTTGTTTCAATTGTCCCTGCTACTCTGTCCTGTTCTCCTTCCCTTCCATCACTCCCTTAGCAATACATAAAGTGCACCGATGGACGCGATTTGTGTGGCCAAAATGCTAGGACTTGATTTACTAAGTTTATTCCAGAGGACACTGCCGACTGAAACAGAAGTTGTTTTTTTAAATGATGACTAAACATTGTTTTTTCCCCTAAAGCTTAACATAGGACTTATTGAAGTGTGACCAAAGGCATACACTTCTCTCGTGCAGTTTGTATCCCTCTTGTCTTCAACAGCTATAACTTTAGGTCTCCTCTGCCTCATGCAGCATTTAGGACTACTGGCCCCAAGAAGCAATGCTCCACCTTGGTAGGAGAAGGCAGCCACTCCGAATCAGATGGGGAACTCCAAACATGATGACTTCCGCAGCCCTTATCTCCGTATTAAAGAAAATGGCAGTTACTGTCTGCTCCATGTAATGCAAATACTGTCCTGATGCCCCTGGAAAGGTGCCAGCAGGTTCCCTTGAGGCAAAATTGGAGCCTTTTGTGTTAGCTTGTTCAGTATACAAAACAGCTATATTCTGGGTTTACTGCAAGGCTTTCTCAGCAAATGCTCAAGAAATTAACCACTTTCCAACTTCTCCATTACTTATTTATTTTCATTGTCACTTTTTCTTCAGGAAAAAATGGATGTATTAAAGGAGTAAATGTCTCATCAAATACACACAATGCAAAATTCAAACACGAGACTTACGACTATGGGAGAACATAGATGGGAAATAGTCAAGTAAGAGTTTAACAATGATACTGAGTTCAATTCTGCAAGATATCCTAGATTTCTGATGGGAATACTTCACAAATGAAAAACACTTTTCAATTTAAATTAAATTAAATTTCCAATTAAGTCACAGAGAGCTGTACTCCAGCAGGAAAACCTACTAAAAATCACATATTTCTTGTCCATGAATTAAACATTTAGTATAGATCAGTCTACAGTGACCCAAGATAGGAAGGACAAAAAATACCTTCTGGGTCCCTCACCACTTCTATTTTAAAACATATATTTTATAATGAAATGTTTCTGACATCAGTTTAAGCAAGACTTCCTTCATTATACAGAGTAATATCTGTAAAGTTTACTTCAGAAAACAAATCTGATAGTCAAGCTACTTGTGTCATAGAGTTTGATACATTCATAAATATTTAAGATAATTTATGCAATATGCCCATCAAGTGACAGGCCAAAATAGCTCCTAAGACTTTACTATGAATTAAAAATGTGAAAATAATGGATTTTCTGGGTTGGTAGATGAAGTCAAAATTGTAAGGAAAACTGTTCTCATTTGAGCTGAATATTTTTGGTTTGTTGTTTCTTCAAAAAGGAAAGAAGGAACAGTAAATTAATTATACTACATCAATAAAAACAATTTACTTGATTTGAAACCAAATGTTCTGATTTTATGACAATTTTATTCCTTGAAAAAGTAAGAAACAAAGAAAAATTTTGAAATGAGGGAATTCTTTCACGTTAAAAATTTGAAATATCTGACTTTGAAATTTTGGAATTAACTATTTTAACATTTCTCTTTTTTTATTTTCCCCAGTTAAAGCAGTTAGTTTTGGTCATCTCTACACCAGCTGCTTTGGAGAATCTACTATTCAGAAAAAGAAAATTAACCTAGCTCTATCAAAAATACACCAAACTTTTTTAAAAAAACCTTGAAGCTCATAAGAAATTTACCTTTGCCTTCAACGGAGCCAGGACTTCTCCTCTTGTCTTTATCTACGTAACAAAGATAATGTACTTTTTCTAGAAAGGACTGAGAGCAAATCTGGTATTCTGAATTTTTAAACTACATTGCTGTAGATTTTATGCATTATGGTCTTTTCTATGATCTGGTTTTTTTTGAACTGTAGCTCCAGGAGTCATGTAGTTGTGCAAATCATCTGGGAGGAAAAACCTCATGTCATACAAGGAAAAAAAATCCCTACAAACATCTTGCAGTGGCAATGGAGCTTACAAGATAACCAACGTCATAAGAACGAGCACATTCCACATGGAGTGCGATGCTGGAGGTGAGTCTGGAGGTATTGCTGTGTGCACCTCCATGAGGGACACAGGGCTGTCTCCTTTACTCTTAAACATGTCATATTTGCAGGAATGTGGGGTGGTGGGGTGGAGAAACAGAAGTGCGGCAAATGTCCCACTTTTTCATCCCTAGCCCCAGGGGACTGTTACCAAGCTGCTACTCGGATCAGCAGGGACTGGGCATGGTTTCCTCTCCAAACTCCTGACAGAACATGTTTCTTAACCATTTGGATTTTGGGGTGTTGAATATAGGGCATCTTTTTTCCTTATCTTGTCTGACAGCCAGTAAGTTACTGGACAGCAGGACGTGACATCTATAATACGTCTTCAAACATTTTCTCTGCCTTAATGGAAAGACAATATCTCCCCTGTTTTCACACCAACTCATCATCTAAGGGGATCAAAAATTTCACTGCCCCAATTGCTTTACAGCCCCATGCATTGATCCAAATGCAGCATCAGACCTTTGTTTTTATACGGGATATATTTGAAAACATTTGCCAACACCAAAGTAAATGCTTTTTTATGTAATAAGGCATAAAAAGTTGGAACAGACGGCATCCCCATGAAATGCCTTTTAAGAGAATTTTGTCACTTTGAAGTGTGATTACTTGAAGTATTATTATAGTGTGATTTCACAGTGTAATTAGTATCATATGCACCTCTTCTATTAAAGTACCCTCTGCAACATATGCTGAAGTCATAAGTCATAATTCACTGTATCCCATTTTCAATTTACTGTGTCAGCAAATTTCAGTGACATAATGCTACAGAGCAACATTTCTGTGTACTTATTACTGTAATCACGATCCTAAAGTGTGAAGACACCTTGCTAAAATCTGTAACCTCTTGTAAATGATGTTTTTTTGAGGGAAAAAAAAAACAGTAAGTGAATAATATGCAATTCACAGCTACAGGCTCAGTGACTATTGTTCAAACCTATAGTAATTATTTAGGTATGCAACGTGCTTGGCACAGCAGCAACAGAAAACAAACACAGAAAGCAAGGGATTTATTTGACTATCTGTAGACATCTACATGTAAACCAACTGCTCTAGGTTGCCTTGCTGGTTGATGGAGAGGGTTACATGCTTTTAAAGATTTGTCTTATTCTAAATGGATGTTTGGGAAGGTCAGATTAATTGCACTTAAAAATAGCCTATTTATTTCAACTGAGTGCAATGGGATCCTTGAGTCACTAGGTCACATGACCATGTCTGTATTAGAAACATCTAATGCTAGGTCCACTCAGAAGACAAGAAATGGTCAAAACAAAAAGTCAAAGAAGACACATTTTAAATGTGACTTCAGTAGAATATCCAGACCTTCCTCACTTCTCCACTAACTTCATTATGACTCTTGCTGCCCTCCCAACTCTCCTTCTCATGAAAACAAGCATGTGACATGGAAACATGCAGGTGACATAGACCAGAAGTCCAAAAAATCCTTTTTATATTCCAGTAGCAATAGCACCTGGGCTTCCTGACAGGAGATGAAGTACCTTTCTGAAAGAAGTCACTCTTAAAGGAAAATATGGGGAACTAGAGAGATTCATAGCTGAGTTATAATGCTGCGGCTAATGGCAACTGTATATGCAGCTCAAAAGGGTATAAAACTGGCCATGCACAGCAACTTGGAAAGTTCAGGAAAAAAAAAGTAAGTTAGGAATTTTAAAATTGTAAGACATATAATTTATTCCACTGATGATGCGCTGCAGTCACCCACCATGAAGGTGGCTGCACTGGCAGCAGACAGGCAGAGATACCCAAGGTGAGCCTGGACGCAGCATGCTTTACCCATCACTGGACAAAACACTATGTCTTCTTGCCTATCTACTACATGTTTATACTATTCCAGTTCCTCACCAGAATCCACTGCATAATCTTCTTTTGTCTTTTTAAGTAAACAGCTACTTGTGGACAGGATTCCCTGACAACTATCCCATCCTACCCATGCCCATACATCAATTCCCAGTGTGCCCATCCCCATGATATTTAAGCATGTTCTTCTACTGAGAAACAATCCATCAGTCAACTCATTTTATATTTACAGATTTACTACTTCAGATAGCTTAACTTTGAGATACCCTCCATTTATAAGTAAGGTAAAGTTTACCTGCACCCTCTCGTTTTCTCATGATCTTGCATTTCTTTTAAACGCAAGACTAAAAGGTCAAAAGAGAAAGAGGAATTGCAGAAAATAAAGGGAGAATCCTTCTCTTAAGTGAAGAGTTATACAATCCACTGAACTCTTTCTGTTTGTGGAAGAGAAAGAAAATCGCTTCTCTCAATAAAGAATGCCAAATTTTGCATATTCTTTTAAGGCCTATCCCTGCTCTCACTATATTCTGGGGCCAAGTTTGCATTGGTTTCAGTGATGCAGGATAAAGCATCAAAAAATTAACCAAAAAAGGAGTAGAGCTGAAATCTGTTTAAATTTAGTGTTGCCTCGATCAAAAAAACCCAAGGCATAAAATATTGGTGTGGAAACAATCCACTGTGAAACAGACTATTAGTCTGTGATTGTAGGGAGACCACGAATGTTTCATTCAGTAGGCTCTTAGCACAGAAGTTTTAGTATCAATAACTTCTGTCTTCTTTTTATTTTGTTTTCATTTGCACTGCAATTTTTGGCCAATTTTTCATTATGCTGTGAAGCGTTCTTGGTCGTTTTCTGTGTTGATTTGCAACAGCATTGCCTCATTAACAAATTACTGTAAGAGATTATGTATTCAGAAAGGAAGTTTTTTAATCATCCTTTTACAATCTTCCCACTCTCTCTTTCTTCCTATTATAAAAATATTGAGGAAACAGAGTATTGAACTCTCCGGCATTTACAAACTTCACTAATCTACTGGGCTCATATATGGAAACGAAGCAATTGAGGAAGGAAAAATAAGCTTCCAAAGTGTTTATCAATACATTATATTAATGCCATCTGTTCCACAGCTATGATGTCAGGTTTTTTTTTTTCCTTCTTCATTAAAGCATAGTTCGTTCACATGAACTGCTGCTTAAGATACTTGCTGGAACACTTAACAGCTCCCTCATTTGTTTGGTGGTTTTATAGGCCTCTTGTGCTGGAGCAGAGGTACAACAGCTTGCAATGCAGGAAAAGAAAAGATAAAACTACCCCGCTGTGCAGATTTAGTCAATTTTCACTGGCTCTCGCACAGAAAACAAATTGCAACCCCTCACAAAGAGTTCTCTCTCTGCACTGGCAGCCCTGACAAATGCAGACAAAAATGAGTAAATCAGGCAACTTCACATCAGGAGGAAAAAAATGGCTACTGCTCCAACAGCTGCTATCATAATTAAGAACAGATTTCATCACTAAACTCTTGCTGGTTGTGTCTGCAGCAAAACAAATACACAGATGTGGCACATTTGCATACTGAAAAATGTGCGCCATGTAACTGAAACAAATTTGCATTTTCAGCTCTTAAATATTCACTTTTTAATATGAAAAAATGGAGGTAGTTTGCATGCTAATCCTCTGTCATAGCTCATCAAACTCATTCAGTCAGTATATGAAATATAATGCAACACCAATACCTAATAAGCCCACATTTCAGTCATGCAATCCAATACCAAAATTTATTAAGTCCAATAAAATACAGTTTTGAATCACTTTCTGAACTGTCCTCTAGCACTTCTATTTGTAAATGACATGTTTAAAAAAGAAGATAAAAAAGAAGGAAATGCGAGAGCGACTTCTTTTAATCATGACATGCACTAAATTTATCGCTCCTTCATTTAACCACACATTTTAAAAGGTCACCTAGCATCATCTAACAGAGAAGAAATGCAACCTTTCTAAAGGAAAAAAGGTATAGCACCATGCCCTGTGAAAGTAGGGTGGGATTATTAATGCAACAGTGACTGAACCTTCCGAACTGCAACATATCCATCAGAAGTTGCATGCAATATCTTGAGAGCCTCTATTATAACACGAAAAGACCCTCTAGCTTCTCTTCTCCTCACTCCAAAGATACATCTCTCTGAGCTATGGCTATTTCACAGCTAAACAACCTAGCTGGTTTGGCAAACTCTGATAACAATATTCTGCAATTGCTTCTGTCTGTAAATCTGTGATAATTACAGAAAAAGAATGTGATTATTGAGGTCCGTAGACTGTTTAAAGAGCAAATCTGCAGGTCTGCTAATAATGTGAAGAACAGTTTCACCTTAGATATATTTTAAGTGATTCAGTCATGCCACTATGCTTTCCCTAGTGAATATATTGGTTCAATTGAAATCCCTCTGTAGAATTAATTTGTTTATTTTAAGTATTTTGCAGAACTAGATGATTCATTTGGAGCACAGTTATTTTTCAGAGATGCACATCTGTTCAAAGAAGCTTGAACACAGCTTCTACTCTAGGTACTCAAACCTCCAAGTCCTCAGTCCTCCTCTTCTGGTACTCCTTTCAGAAGCTGATACACTGTGTATTACAGACGGCAGGATTTAAAATCTGCACATTTCAGTGATACGCACCTTTACATGGAGGGGTTGGGGCTTGTAAAGTGTTCCTGTAGATATTTGCGTGCGCATCTTTGCATGTTATTGCTTGAGAACCAGTTTCTAGACAGTGGACACCTTTATAAGGCAAATAATTAATGCCACTGCATCCTCAGTGCTATTTCAGAGAAGCATATAACTATCTGCAAATGGTAAATGTCAAGATTGTAACGGCAAAGCAGTGCGCAAAGAATTCGAATGAAATCTCCGTTCATAATGAGGGGGCTACATAGCCAGGAAAGCAGAGTGGTGCTGATGACATGTACGCTTTTTTTCCATGTACAGTTTGTTCGTATTTTGCAGTAAGGGCCTCCAGATAATACAAGATACTGCCTTTAACCTTCCAGCTGCCTCTACCATTCTCACCCAGTGTGGCAACACTGACAAGATGATTTGTGCAGCCTCAAGGATAGCAGCTAACCACTTTCTATTGCTGTTCTCTGGAAATATGGAGAGCTGGCCATGACCTCCACAGGCAGTGGGAGATACCCACCAGAAGGTAATAGTATCAGAAATGGACCCATGTCTCCTGAATCTAACCAGTGCTGCAACTCAGTGTCCTCTTGCACTGGACTACACTGATCCTGCACCAACCAATCCTTTTCTTTCTTGTTTTACTTGTCTGTTCAACAAGAGGTATGAGAGGTGTCACACTGTCTGGGTAATGTTATCTTTGAAGACATCTATGATGCAACCCTGGTGTGCAGGGTACTAGACCTTATACACTGCTAATCTGTCACTTAACATAAGTGGGCATCAGATTTGGTGCACAGGTGCACAATGTGGTGATTCTGTATCTGTAACTTTGCATGCACAGAAAAAGGAGGCCAAATCAGGACTTCTGCAATCAAGGCTGAATCTGTTCCACAAGCAAAATTCTTCAGCATTTTAGAATGAGCCCTGTGTTTGAACCATGAAATACCTTTGCAATGAAACTTGCTGGCCTGATGTCTTGAAAAATACTATGTTCCAGATCTGTGCATAACTTTATTATTTGTTCTTTCATAACAATATTTTCATCTTGAAGAATGGCTCTTAAAAGCTGGTTCTTAAAAGGGTACAGAAAACTTTAGATACGGTGAAAGGCTTTTCCCATCTTAATAGCAACCAACACATAACAATAAACAAGTAACTCCAGGATTTTGGGGAGTAAACAATACCAAAAGGACCTGCCATATGAATCAACTATGTTTTTGCATATCTCGTATCTGTAGATGCACAGTGCAAGCCACATACGAGACACAGCAAGAAGCCTGTTTTTGTGCACATCTGGATTCTGTTTTGGTTATCAAGTCCTCATTCCTGTTTGTCTGGCAGATGTTGTGTACTTTTTTAAGACATGTTTGCAGAGGTTTCCAAGGGAACTCAGGGTCATGGTTTCTTTTTTTTTTTCATCTAGTCTGTGGTCCACTTTATCATAAAGGTAATATCAGTCAACTGTTGAAGCCTTTTGCAGTTGTTCCTTTTCTTTATTGTTTTATTTTTTCAGGCAGGAAAAAAAAGATAAAGAAGTAGGAAACAATCAGAAAGTGTAGCAAAGGCTATATAGTCAGTGAATTTGCTTTCCTTTATTTATTTAAAACTATTAATTTCTTAGCAACCAGTAAAGTAATCTCTGCAAAGCTATATCCCCCTCCAGCACTTAAGTACAGTATTTTCCGCTGTGTTAGAGGAAACAGGACTCGGGAAAAAACAGTAGGTTGGTTTTAATGTCAGAAATCAGATAAGTGAGCTCAGCTCCAGGACACTTGTATGAGTTTTCCCTGGTGCATGTTGCATCAACAGCAGTCAGGGAATTGTTTTGCTTTTGAAGGACACAAGCTTTGGGAGTTGGGATATGTATAGCTTAGATACATCATTCCAATGCTGTTTGCATGAAAGTCAATGAAAGCTTAGTTCAAATGTAGTTTTACTCAACTTACTTATAAACTAAAATCCTCACGTTCTTAAAAATATTAATATCTTCAAACTGTTCATCAGTGCCAAGTTTGTTTTTTCTGTATGCAAAGAATTAAAGACCAGGGTGGAGATTTGGTGGACATTTTTGTCAAGCCTCATAATTTATATGCATTTTGAAATCTGAAACAAATATTTGATTGCAAGTTATTGGGTCGGAGGTAGCCTTCAGTCGCCAGGTATTGTTGTTATAATGGAAAAATGGTAGCATTAGTTTAATGTATTGTAATAGCACAGGGTAATGATCCTTAGCTCAGTAGTACTGAAATACCTTGACAACAGCAGTTGAAGTCAATGGGAACATTGCAAGTGCATATAAAAGTGCAGTCTGCAGACCATTAGGCATAATTTCATCACATCTTTATTGGAATAAAAATTGCTCTTAAGCTTCTGCTGTTGTGTTGGCAATTCAGAAACACTGTATCTGTGTACATGAATTTTACAAAGACCCTCTGTTAAACCAGAGATTAAACTACTGTTAGCATGCACGGACACTGGGAACATATTTGGGTGACTTCTTTGCATCTAATAAGAGAGCATCGAGTAAAGAGGTAAATCTCCAGTGCTGGTGGCATGAGGCCAGCTTATACCTGTAGAGGCCTTGGTGCATGGTATGTACAAACACAATATACATACGTTTTGAGCTAGTCTAGATACTGCCTTTTCAATCTCAGCACTGCCACGCTGACAGAGCAGAAACATTTATACAAATCTGCTTCCCCTCGTACAATTCCACAGGTCTACTTATTAGGGGAGAAATAAGGTCTACAGGCAAACAGCACCCTTGCAAACCATGCCTCTAAGAGTATACTATGGGCTACCCATGTACTTTGCATTTTTGTACAAGGTTTAAAACCAGAGTCCCAGAGTCTCCAAGCTGGTCACAAAATAGTTTACCATTCCCTCAACCGCGCAGCAAGCACTGCAGCCGGCTTGCTAAGAGAAGAGGTTGCAGACATCCCTGGGAATTCCCAGCTGGGCATGGCGATGATCCCAGCTTGTCTCTGAGGTCAGGCAGTGGCTTCTGCCAGACTTCCCTGCTCAGCCTTCCTCGACGCAGGAACCAATGTACGTGGCTGTGGGCTGATGTAGTCCCTGACCCAGTTCTTGGCCTCCAAATCCAACACAAGCTCTGAAGCTTGTCTTCCCTTTCCTGATGTTTTATTGGAAATGCTTGTTTTACTGGAAATAAAACAAGTCAAAAAAACACTTTAAGTCATTTACCTTTTTTCTGAAGTCTAGGGGGAAATAATGGCTGCTAATTTACTAGCTGACTTCTGTGAGAGGCAGCAAAGAGAACACCATCCTAAAAAGTCTTAACAAAAAAATATAGCTTCAAAGAAAAAATTCTTAACAACATGCTTACATTACCAAAAGCCAAGAAGGAAAATGAAATAGCCTCTAGAAAATAGCCTCATGCCAATGTCAAAAGTCATGACATGCCAGGAATAAAAGAAAATGAGGAGAAAGTAAAAGGAAAAGGCTGAGCTTTGTGTGGTCTCTGGAGGATGGAGAAGATAATTGTCAACATCTTTATCATCTGGACACAGCTATTTCAACTATGCAAAAAAAAAGAGGGCCCAGTGACCCCAGACTGAAATTAGCACAAGGCCATTATGCATGTCCCCATTACTCAGTGGAACTACTTTCCATTTTTATCTTCCAGTAACACTCTTGGGATTTTTAACACCATGTGCCTTGAATCTCAGCCAAATGATGCCAGCAGCTGGGAGTCACCGCAGCCTATGCGGCAATGGCACCTGTAGCACTGCCAGCCTTTGCCGACTCGCTGTAGGAAGTGAGCTCCCTTCAGTGAGCAATTACTATTTCCAAGTCTGACATTAGCTCTGGAACAATTACATGGTTTGTGCAATGGGTAAATTTTATTTAGGGGAAAAAAAAAACTCCACACCTCACCTCTTTCTGGTTGATCTCTCCAAAGTCAAAATAAATCCACCAGGAAAGGTTTGTCCAAGCTCCTGAGCAGGCTGCAGAGTGCTACTGCAATTCTCTTGCCCCAAATACGAGGAGAAAACCAACAAAACACTATCACAAGGCTGCCAACTCCATGCCCAGAAAGTCAAAAGTAGGCTTGATTACACAGGGAGGCATCAGTTTGTTCTCACATTCACAACATGTCATACCAGTGGGGAAAAAATGGCAATTAGCATGAGCTCCACATCATTTGGTTTAGCACAGCTTACTCAACACAAATGTCTTCATTTATCTCCTCCCCCTGTAAGGCCTCCAGCTCACACTGGTGGTTCCCCTCCTGTCTTATTCTGCACAGCTGCTGTATTTCTTCCCACCCATCTCACACATGCACCTGAGCCATCCAGCCAGATTCCTTCAACGTGCTGCTCTTCTCTGGGACAGAAGTATTCTTTCAGATCCAAAAAGTGTCATTCAGTGTCATTAAAGGACATTCAGTGAGTCATATCTTCTGCCCCTTTGGAGCCCTTTTGTTGGTCTACCTTCTCCAGCAAGCAGAGTACCAGACGAACGTCTCCTGTACCAGCCAGGCTGCGCTTTCTGTAGTAAGGGGAAAACCGGGGGAGGCGCGCTCGCGGGTGCTGGGGAATGGACCGGAGTAAACTTCGCAATCTCAATGTGAGTATGGAAGCTTCTCGTTTATTAACAAAGAAAGCAGTGGTTATATAGACTATGCATATGTTAATCACACGCCCCGATCGCACTTGTGATTGGTCCATAGGTTTACATATTCAGAGCCGTGACCGCCCCCCCCTCCCGGACGTAGTTTTGCTTCCCGCGAAGCAGGCACCACGGGGTTCTTTGTTCTGCACCGTGCAAGGGGAGTCCAAGGTCGCTAGCTCTGGGCTTAACCCTTGCTCAAAGCCTGGGTTGCTCAGACTGCTCAGTGACTGACACAGGATCGTGCCCCTTCTCACTCAACCAAACCTCTACAGCTTTCAGCTTCACCTTTTCCATCCTCTACTCTTTGTCTCACTCTTCTTCTCAAGTGTGGTCTTTGCTCACCCTATTAAGACTTCCTCCTCTTGAACACCATCTATGTTTTTCCATTTGGGTACTTCTCTCAGCATTGTCCCTATCTCCTTTCTTCAGGTGCAATAGGTTAATTTAGTTTCCAAGTTCCTGTTAACCTTTCCAGTGCTTTTCCAGTGCTGATAGGCTCTATCACAGGATACCTCTCGCTGTGTGCTTGTACAGCACCTTGCATAATGAATCCTGACCTCAAGCTTTTCAAAAACATTATCAGGAATTTAAGCTTCTTGTCAAACCCAACAGAAAACCATCCTGCTGTATATTTGCTGAAGAATATGTAGAAAAGGAAGAATATGCAGAGCTGACCTGTCCTCATGGCTCTTGGCACCATCCTGCAGTTTCCCTCTGTCCTGTGCATTTAACCCTCAGTTGCAGTCATGCAGCTCAAAACCTACCTGAATCAACACAGTCGAATTTTTAATCTGAGCATATCACGGTTTAATAAATATTTTTTTGTGTGTGCCTACTACTTGTTGCTTAATCTGTGAAATACAGTTCTGGAGGAAAAAAAAATCCAGCCTATAAAACCTGTTGGTGTAAAGATAAGCACTTTATTTAATATCCAATTAAATGTGGTCACCGGAGAAATCACAGCTTATGCAACTTTATCAGAAAAAGATTTATCTATTTCAGGCTTAACCCAAAATGTCATAAAAGAACTCATGAATTTAGATAGGAATCCACTTATTATCCAAAGACATTTTCCTATCAAGTAAGAACAGCCTAAATTGCTGCCTATATTTATACTTGGTTCAATCAAATTTCTGTACTCAGTAGCTGTCATTGATTTTTAGGACAATTATCAAACAAAAATGATGAACAAACCGAAGGAACATTATAGAGTCTTTTTCAAGTCCACAGTAATCATTAGAAAATGCACAGCCTGCTCATTGGTAATGGTTTAATGGCTCACAGGGTGACATCATCACATTTAAAAGACAGTCACACCTGGAAGGCAGAAGATTTTTTTTTAATAGCATTACAATTTGCCATTTTAAAGTTAATTGTATTTTGCTTGGTGTTTCAAACCACACAGGCTGCACCGAAATTACTTTGTTCATATTATGTGATTATGCCCAAAACCATGATTTAAAATAAGGAGGCAAATAGTTGAATTTATTTATTTGAATTAAGCAGACTTTCTTGTCTGTTTAGAAACTGACACTCTTCAGTTCATTAGCAGAATTTCCCACAGGGCCTGCAAAGGCACATTTCATTTCTATACTGTTTGATTTGTCTAGTTGATTTATTTTTTAAAAAAAGTATTCTAATTTAAAATTATTGAATAATAACTATTTGGTTTCATCTTTCCACATTAATTATTATATTTAGTAGGACATGCATTTCACAGATAGTACAGAAAACTTGTTTTAAAAATAAGTGCATAGGTGTATTGGTAGAAGCAGCAGAGCAGCTGTTAACCGTTGGGGCACAGCACTTCTGATTTCTGTCGGGTCAACCTAAGGCAAAGGGTTCAAGTGCAATGGCTAAAAATCAGTATTAAGCAGTGATTTTTAATAGCCTACTTAAAATGAGTTCAGACATCCAGCCCCATTCCACTGAGTGCAAAAATACCTATCTGCAATCAGTGCATAAAAGGTATCACTGAAAAAAGCTACAAGAGTATAACTCACACCTGGTTACAGCACGTTCGCTGAACCATAACTCCCCCTCTACACTGTAAATTCTTTTGCAGTGCTCTACAAATATGGAGCTCATTTGAAAAGTTCGGCATGGATGTCAATTTAGCGCAAATTTTGCAAAAAATTTGGAGGATCATTTACGTGGACAGCATCTTCCTGTCACTGAATGGCCAACCTAAGTTTCACAGAAGGGGCAGTGGATGTCCATTAGTTAGACCAGCCCATGCTCTGAATACACAAAAATTCAGTCTAAGGAGAAGAGCAGCTTTATTCTGAGAGCCAAACTCATAGACGAGAAGATGGGAACGGGAAATGAGATCCAGTCCATTTCCAGACAAAAAAATTAGGCCTGCATTTGGGTCTATTGCAGGACAGATGAAAAAGCAGCCTGGGCACTGCAACCAGGCAGCGAAGAGCCAAGAAGGTGGGAGTTGTTCCCATGCCAGTAGACTGCTGACCCCACTGCCCCCCCGATGCCAGCAGCAGCTCCTGGAGAAGGCAGACCCCAGTCCCAGCCCCTGCCTGGCCATGGCACTGGCCTGCAGAGAGCTGCCAGCCCTCCGTGCCTGAGCTCACTAAACTACAAAGGTTTCGCTCAGCGGAGCTCTGCTGTGAAGGGGCAGCAGCAGGATTTGCTCCTCCATGAACCTTCAAGGATTTGTGGCAGGTACTTTTTAGCTGAACTTCCTCTGTGTCAGCTCTTCATCCCATGCTCTTTATATAGCAGCAATTAGCATATCTGAGAAATCCCCATTCGGTGTGTTTTATGGTCTCTTCTCTGTGTATTGAGATAGTTCTGTAAGTTATGTGCAGGGATATGCCATAATTCCTAATGTACAACTGTCAGGAAATCACTCATGTAGATTTATTCACTGAAGAGTCAGTGAGGAAACTGATTCTGAACAGGGAGCTAGAAACTTTAATTACAAGATAGAAAAAAATGACTCAAGCACCTCAGACTGGCCAAGAAGCTCTTTTGACGCTCTAAAGATATGTCCTGAAGTTAACAGATTAACACAGCATAGCATTTCTGTATTCAAATGCCACCTTCTGCCACCGATTGTTATTCTGTATTATTATTCAAAGTAATAACGATGTCAAATAACAACCACAAGTATTACATCTCCACTTCTGGAACAAAACAAAGAAAGACTGAAGAAAAAAAGACTGTCTTCCCTCAAGCAATATCTTCTTGACCAAAGGAAGTTCATGGAATGTAGAAAAGAAATATTCATCCCTGTCAAACCCTGCTCTTGCTACCACTGAATGCAATGACAAAACTCCTATTAATTTCTAGTGCAGCATGTGCAGTGAATAACTCAGATGGAAGTGGTAAACCATAAGTGACATAATCACTCAGGAACTGTCTCTGCCTCAAGTGACCTAAATGATAGGAAGAAATACAGTGAGAAACATTAATTCAGAGTTTAGCAAGAAGCCTTTACTTATGCTTCTGTGTTAACTTCCATTTCCAGTGCAAAGTTATGGAAGAGTTTCATGAGTCGCTCTGCTACATGGCAAGCTGTAGCACAAATATCAGAACACAGAACTGGGGGTTCAGGCTGTTCAGTTTTGCTCACTGCTTTGACACTGATTCACCCTGGCTGTGCTTGCTCTGGGCCTGTGGCCAGCCGCAAGCATGTCCAGCTTTGGTCTGGGGACAGGATAAGGCGCATGATCTGGGTGCACCATCCTGTCCTCTACCCCAGCCTCCCACATCACTTTCCAGCTGGTCCCTCAGCCCGGACCACTGGCAAATGCAGCCAAGGGGAGCACACCTGGTCTGCAGCATAGCTGCTGGCAGCGCCATCGAGGAAGGTGTCCCCATCTGCCTGCACCTTGGTGAACTCCTCTGTAACCAGATTTCACGTGTTATTTTCAGAGTTGTCATTAATGCTTATAAAGAGCTTTGAAATTCCTGAATGGAAGATATTACAGTAGTAAAAGACACAGCGTTTTTGGTTCATTGATGAATATGCAACTGGGTATTATCAGAAGCTATAAACCCTCTGAGTGGAGAGAAAAAAAAAGACCTGCTGTGTTTCAGAAGATGTCAGCTCTGTGTAGAGGCTGTTCACAGACATTCAGCACATCCTATGTAAGCATGAGGTTTTGCCTCTTCCACCTCCCACAGAACCTATGTCTACACCTAAGCCATACTGCTTATGGGGGGAGATGGGTAATGCATTTTCCTCCTGAGACAGTGATATCACATCTGTGAAGAAGGTGATGGCCACCATCTAAATTTTTGTTGTCACGGGAGAGGACAAGCTTCTTTAGAAATAACCGCAATCGTGCAGTTTGATTCTTTGTCAGGGGTGTCCTCTGGATGTAGGTCTATTACTACCTGGGAGCAGGAGCAGCATGGGAAGGAAGGGTGCTCCCAAAGGCTTCCTCATGGGAACGAACACACTGCAGCAAAAACCTGAAGTTTTGGGGCCTGCTCAGCCGTCTCTAAGCTACTGAAAGATCTTGCATGCAGACTTTATCGTAAGTAGCAACTGCTGCTTATGGTATTTTTCAAACTGTCCATCTCACATTGCACTTGGTCCTCCCATGAGGACAAAAATTTAGACCATGACTAACCCCTCCTTTTCGGTGGGTTTCTTAAAGCATATTTTCATTCTTTTCTCTTCAAGCTCTCACGTAATTCTTTTCTCAGACTCCTCCACTCTTATGGGGCCCAGCTTATTCTTATGTCCTCTCTGTCTATGTATGTTTAACTTTTCCTGCATGCTAAACGTTTACGATTTGGTGCAAGAGAGACATTCATTATCTGCTTGTGGTATTTTTCAAACTGTCCCTCTCACATTACACTTGGTCCTTCATCCCATGCCTTTTTTTCTAGACAGCATACTTCCGCCCTGGACTGCTACTTCCATGAAATCAGAAATTAACCAGCTAATATGTTTTCTTGTATCAGATGTCTCTGATAATATGTTTTCTTGTATCAGATGTCCCTGAGATAGTAATTAAAATGGGAGAAGAAGGCCTCTTAGAAAATAATGCGTAACTGCCAAATCATGGCCATTCTATATACTTCGTATTGGCCATTCTATATACTTTGTATTAATATTGGTTTTGGCCACATTTGTAATCAATAATCTCACAGCTGTCTTCCCCTTTTCTACTTCAGGTCTAGAAGTTGTAGCAGTCACATAAAGCTGTGCCTGCCTCTGCATCTGAACGCAGTTGTACAACTAGCTTTAAATAAATGCAAAATTTGATTAACAATAGATTACGCTGCTGGTATTTGAATACTAATAATCTCTGGCATGTGCAAGAACAAACCCCATCATCTTCAACATCTCATTTCAAAATAGTTGCCAAGCAGAGAGAGCATTTTAAATCCCATCTCTCCTTAAACTTGTGCTAGTGATAAGAGTTAACAAGAAATAATCTTCATTTTCTTCTCTTTTTAGCTACACAAGCTTCCCTTACAGCCATTTACAGTAAATGCAGAGGAACATGAATAGCAATTTCTGGTTCTGAGAGAAAATGCTGGATCTCAACATTCATGACCCTGTGGCTCACTGGCCTGAATGCTTTTTGTGTATTTATCTTCTGAATGCAACGTGGTGTAAAGCCACCTCACACTGAGCCTCCATCACTCAGAGAAACATGCTGGTAGGGAGGGAAGAGAGTGGGGCATGTATGAGGGAATTTGGGAAAGGAAATGCTTATCCTAGACGGTGTAAGAAGCAACCTCAGCCTTTCTGGCACGCTGGTTTTAACTCATGCAGTAAAAGGTACCATATTTCAGAACATGCAATTGTTATATATAAAATACAATTAAGAGATTTGAAACTACACGAATATGTAATGTACACATTTCTTTACAGATGCCTTTTTCTCCAGACAGGCTGGTGCCTGCTTTAGTTTGGAAGCTATCCATTTTCATACAAAGTTAACCAAGAGTGACAGGAAATCAGACGCCTACGTTATTTATTTTCTGAACTTTAAAAAAAAAAAGCCTTCTGTTAGTTACTTTTCTAGGAAGCTATTTTGTGGTACCACAGGGATAGATCTTCCATACTCAGAAGTGCTACTGAAATGACAACTTTACGACGTGCAGGGTGAATAAAGTATATTACATGCAGATATTTAAGGGTATATTTGTCTTCATTTACTGTAAGTGAATATGTGACCAACAAGACAAAATTTAACTGCTTCTGGCCTGGCTGGATGCATTTACAACAATTACTGGAGGTCTGACCTCTTTAACCTTATACATCAAGTGGCACATATATATTATTTATTTAGCCGGAATTAACAGTGATCTGTGAAGCTGGCTGTACTTTCCTTTGGTTCTCTTGCTCATCAGTCATAACTGACCCCTGTGAGTATGTTCAGTGGTGACAGTTTCATGTCACTCTGATTCATGAAAGACTGAGGAACTACAGAACAAAGCAGTAAAGTATTTTTTCATGGCTATTTCAACAAAAAATAAAAAAAATATCCTAGACCACCTTTACGCCTTACATGATCCCTTGTAGATTGCTGTGAAGACAAAGAGCAGACAGAAATGCTCTACCCTTCTATAATTATTGGAAAGGAGAATGTGAGTTGGCATTAAAAACTGCTCTGCAGGAGCAACGAGGGTTTGGACTCCACACCTGACTGCACACGGATACAATGCTCCAGTGTTGTGCAATGTAAGGTCTGAGAAGCAGAGTGTGTCTTAAGTATTTCACTGGTAATCTGAACGCCACAGCAAGCCCACCCTTGCTCTCCGTCCATACCCTAACCCTTTCTAAGCACTGCTTTGTTTAAGGAGCCACGAAGCAGATGGGGAGGAGATGCTCAGTCGAAACCTAGCGCTGACGACAGCTTCTCGTTGCTTGCAGGAGCGCCATGCCACAGCGCACAGCTCCTGCAACCACATCTAGAAAAGGACCGCTTTCTCCAACTGCTGAATACCCTTACAGGCCTGGGAGCAATCCCTGTTAATGGGGCCAAAGGTGGAAAAGTGGTATCAATGCCATGTATCTTCTGAGAAGCATTTCACAAAGGAGGTCTATTAGACTACTTTGTTTCTGGTAGGGAGGATTTTTATTACATCCAGTTATCATCATCATAAGCACTACAATGGAGTCAAAAAAATCAGACAAAATGTGCAATTAAAATGTTTTTTTGTAGTTCTAGAAATCTTATTTCCTTCATCAATAACTTTAGTGATTACCAAAAGGAACTGGAGAAGCAATTATATGGGGTTGTGGACATTTTTATGCATGCACTTTTGTATCAACTCCAGAGCTGATTCATAAACCAAACCATCCACTCTGGGGGGGGGCAGCACGGTGGGGAGCAAGAGGAATACACTTTTCTCACAATGAACCATATTCTTACATCTGTTGAGCTCTCCTTATCCCCAAAGCAGTTACTTTTCCAATTTTTGAAAAGATGGAAAGACCAGTTTTATCAAAGGGAGGATCTGACTTACGAGAGACCCCAATGAACTACTCAAAATATTTTTTCAATAATTAGAAAAAAAAGGCCTCAGGGAAAACTTGCAAAAAGGCAGGTGCATACATTAAGGAATTCCCTTGACAATCATAAGTTTACATTCAGTTTAAAGAGATTTTTCTCTGATGATAGTCATCCTACCAGTGAAAAACAATGAGGAACAACAAGTGATTCACCATAGCAACAAACACATAGCACATACCATATGGTGATCAGTCCATACAGAAAACTTTAGGCTCTATGTAAGTAAATTGTTTCTTTTCAAAAACCTATAGATAAGTTTAGCTAGTGCTTTCCCAGAAAAAGATTTTGATATTTAATTCAAAAGGGAAAAGAAACTTCTTTCACTGAGGGTAGAAACAGTAAAACTAGGGAGCTCTAAAAGTCAAGGAAAGGTGTCTAAACAGTATTTTCCTTCTACAAGAGCTGCCATGCAAGAATAACCAGAGAGATTAGGCCCACTGTGTTCAATGAAACTGCCCGCGCACACAGTTGCTGTGTGTCTCGGCAACTGCAGAACCCAAGAAAGGCAGAGGCTTGTATCAGAATTTGAGAATGTCCTGGTTTGGCCCAAACCAGGCCAATTAGTCTTAGAGAAACCAAGGTCACTGCTAAATTCCTCACTGCTTACGAGTGAAGAGCCAAAGGGGGGTCGCAGCTGCAGGGGGGAGCAGACAGGGCAGGTGACCCAAGATTGACCAACGAGGTATTCCATCCCACACACGTCATTCTCACTTTCCTATTTATCACTAACCCACTGCCTCCTGGAGGTGGGGCCCAGGAGGGAGGGGCCCTCTTGTCTCCCACTGATTGGTACCAGCTTTGCCAATTCTCCAGTTAAAAGCCTGCAGGTATGATGGCAGGGAGCTATTGCATTTTCCCCTCTGCCCGTGCTGGGGGAGCTACTGCATTTTCCCCTCTGCTTGTGCTGGGGGGAGCTACTGCATTTTCCTTTCTGCTCGTGCTGGGGGGAGCAACTCTGCCTGAGGAGGATTTCCAAGCTCTCAGTCTTGGTTTTGTATATATTTGTATATATTTGTATATATTTGATTATTTCTATTATTATTGTTATTATACTCTTTTTCATTATTATAGTTTATTAAAACTGTTTTAACTTTCCAACCCATAAGTCTCTCTCCCTTTTCCCTTTCCCTTAGGGCGGGGGAGAGGGTTAACAGAGAGCATCTGCCACCTGGTTAATAGCCAGCCCAGCTTTAAACCGTGACAGAGAACTAGACTGAAAATCCATCTTTGTGCATTGTGGTCTCCAACGTGTTTGTTAAGAGCATTTCAAACACCACTCTGTCTATTTAATACACTCTTTCTTTGCAGTCCTAGTCTGTTGAACTCTCCTATATAAAAACAGGCAGTAATGCACAGCCCTCCCACAGACACACTCGAAGGTCCTGAATAACCCAGGACTAGCAGGGATCTTTGCACCACACTGCTCTTGTTGTCCATTTCTTCCTGTTTAATGTGGGAAAACATCCTTTATATGTGGGGAAGGTCAGTGGTACCATTACAGGGATGAATTGAGCTGTGTCTTCTTGTAAATGCAGCTTGGTAACTCGTTCCCATGAACATCTGGGAAAGAAAACATGTACAACTGGCTCATACTCACAGTACTCAAGTGCTGTGATTGCTAACTGGTTTCTCAAGCACTGCAATTCTTCAATAAAGTTGATAAATGGTAGAAGAGTACCAACATACTTAATGCTCCACTTATGACTCCAGCCTCTTTGAGCACATCCTACAACGGTGCCAGATGAAGTCTGGACCTTTTTGCTAAAGCATTCAACTTCTCCCTCTGTTTTTATCTAAAAGCAGCTTCAACTTCCCTTCTATTCTCATTTCTGCCTTTCGGGGACAGAACTGAACACCCTGGGAAGAAAAGAAGAAAAACCTAAATTCAACTCCTAGTCCTGCAACATTTCAACAGGCTCTGTCACAGCACGTAGAAGGTGGCGTCATGCCTCTGAGGAAAAGCACTTACTCAGATCTCCTCTAAACACTTTTCCTTCCTCATAAGACACTATCTCCCCTCTACTTTCCTGTAGATCCGGATATGTGGTATTTCCAGGGGAAGCACACACTGATCATGACCATCTTCCCAATTTAGTCTACACTGGAGCTTTTGTTGTCAACTGAGATGTAGCTGCACTTGTTTTTTCACACATGAACTTCCATCTTCAATTTTAAACTGGAATGGAACTACTTATTTTATATGCTATGCACCAAAGCTCTCCTTAAAGAGTCTGGTTTTGAACAAATTACTGACATTAAGTCCATACTTGGGAGGTTTTTTTCAGAGGGAGGGAAGAAGGAGAGGAAAGAGTTGTGGGGTTTTTGGGTTTCCATTAATACATGGGGATAGAACTGATAGGCGAAAAAAAGATTGCAGATTTAAAGAACACTTGCTAGCGCATGTGCCAGATGCTGATAGCTATATATAGCCACTTGAACGAGAATGACTGCAGAGAGTATCTAATCCAGGCAAACAGAAATTTGCCTGAGTAAAATCAGGGCAAAACTGGAAAAAAAAATCAACATTTAATCTATTGTACATTACTTCTGCTGCAGAAGAAGTTGTGTAAGTACTCCATGAAGTGGAATAAGAACATGACCTCATGATGACCTTATCTACATTTCACATAAATGTGTTCCCAAATTTAACAGAACTGAATCTATCCTTTTACCATTAGACTGCTAGTCATTCTTGAATATAACCTCGATTTCCTTGCTCCATAACCCTTAGAGAAGTAAGCGAAGGACAATAGATAAGGTTTCTTCAATGTAATAAAAAAGCAGCGTGCGGCCTATAAGATGAAATTCAGAAACAGAACTCAGATATAAAGAACTCTGTTTGCCACCTTAGGTTTTTCTTATTGTCTCACTCAACAAAATTTTAGAAAAGAGAGGCACTTGATTTTCCTGCCTCTTTTCCTCTATACCATGGTATCATAATTCTTTCCTTCTATCCAATACAGTGGGTTTTTACCTACAGCAATATAATTCCTAAGTAGTTCAAAATGTGAAACAGCAGTACCTGAGATGATGAGCTATCATTTCTACAGAGCAGTATGATAATTTTGGAATGACCAGGATGTTGGGTATGGATTCTAATTAACACTGATGAACCTGGCTCCTAAAGACTAAATTCCCAAATGAGTAACTGCTACCTTTCTACACACAGGTCTATCCAAGTTATTTTCATTAAAACAATTAAAAAAAATTATAAGCTTCAGTCTGTGTCAAGATACTGAAGGCTTTCCAAATCTGATTAAAAATATCAAATGAGGTATTGAACTACATTAAAAATCAACCTTTTTCATGTATTGAAAAGTAATGGTCTATAATTTGTATTCAAGTGATTTTATTTCCAGTGAATAATAATTGTACTGCAGCCAACTTTGTGTCCTCTTTCTCTGAAAACCTCGAGGGATGTACAGAAGAGGATTCTGTATCCTGCTGAAGACACACACACTTTGCATGACATTGCTTCTTATTCTTCAGTTCACAGAATCATAGAATGGTTAAGGGTTGGAAGGGACCTCTGGAGATCATCTACTCCAACCCCCTGCCAAAGCAGGTTCCCCTAGAGCATGTTACACAGGGTTGCGTCCAGGCAGGTTTTGAGTATCTCCAGAGAAGGAGGCTCCACAACCTCCCTGTGCAGCCTGTTCCAGTGCTCTGCTGCCCTCAAAGTAAACAAGTCTCATATTTAGATGGAACTTCCATGTTTCAGCTTGTACCCATTGTGCCTTGTGCTGTCACTGCGCACCACTGAGAAGAGTCTGGTCCCCTCCTCTTGACACCCAGCCCTAAGGTATTTGTAAGTGTTGATAAGATCCCCTCTCAGTCTTCTCTTCTCCAAGCTGAACAGACCCAGCTCTCTCAGCCTCTCCTCATAAGAGAGGTGCTCCAGTCCTTTGATCATCTTTGTAGCCCTTCGCTGTACTCTCTCCAGTAATTCCTTATCTTTCTTGAACTGGGGGGCCCAGAACTGGACACAGTACTCCAGATGTGGCCTCACCAGGCCCGTGTAGAGGGGCAGGATAGTCTCCCTTGACCTGTTGGCCAGTTCTTACAAAGAGGCTTAACTTTTTGTTTCATTATGTGTTTATTTTTCCACTGATGATTCCTTCAAACTGGTAAACACAAACGAAAGTGGGTAGGTATTAGATATACTGATAGACTCTGAAAAGTACTATAAGCTAAATGCAAGTGCACAGAAACAGAGGACTCAACTTGCATGCATTAGTAAGTGGACTTGCAAATCAGGAGATTTATAACAATATATTCTTGTTTCCTGGTTTTCTCTGCGGAACTTGAAGTTGCCTGTAGTCACGTGATGTTCGCAATAAAACTGAAACGTCACACAGAAATGCGCATCACTTCATGTGCCCCAACTCTGCAGGAGTTGGGGAAATCGTCGTTCCTCACCATTTACATTTCTACTTGGTCAGGCTAGGCAGCTTCTCCCCTGCCCCCCAATTTTTCCTCCTTTGAGTGTCTTGTTTTATCTCACACCTGCACCCTGCACTCACATCTTGCTTCCCCTATTTGCATCTTTTTCCCTGACAGCCTCCTGCAATTCAGTTTTCAGTACAGTTAAGCAGCTGCAGAACTTGTCTAGGCCAAGCTGAAAAGTATAGGCTTTGGACCATAGTATCACTATGAGCACGTTTTAACAGCTGAAAGTAGAAAAAAAATGTGCAATGACAAAATTAGGCCTGCAGACAGAACATGAAGGCTGCAGAAGTGGTCCAGAGAGTGGTGATCAGTGGCACAAAGTCCTGCGGGAGGCCAGTCACTAGCGGTGTACCCCCACAGCCAATACTGGGGCCAATACTGTTTAACATCTTCATTCATGACCTGGATGACGGGGCAGAGTGCACCCTCAGCAAGTTTGGAGATGATACAAAACAGGGAGGAGTGGCTAATACACCAGAGGATCGTGCTGCTATCCAGAGGGACCTCAACAGGCTGGAGAAATGGGCCAACAGGAAGCTCAAGAAGTTCAACAAGGGGAAATGTAAACTCCTGAATAGGGGGAGGAATAACTCCAGCACCAGTACAGGCTGGGGGCTGACTGACTGGACATGAGCTCTTCAGGGAAGGACCTAGGGGTTCTGGTGGACAACAGGCTGACCACGAGCCACTAACACCTCACAGTGCTGTCTACACTAACCTCCAGAGCACACTAACTGCCCTACCTAGCCCATCTCAGCCACATATCTTTTACTTCAGCAGATGTAAAGCTTCATTCCACCACTTGCACTCCAAATACCCCATCCCCAAGCTCTCTGTCCCTCTCCTGCTTCCCATATTCTCCTGGCTGCTCTTAGGCAGCTTTCTGCCACTCTCATTTCTGTTTCCATACAGCTTCCCAGACACTGCTGTAGCGTACTTGTCAGCCTGCTTTCCCTCATGATCATCCTATATGGCATCTCTACTCTTCTCATGGTCACTAGGGATACAAGGTCTTTCCTGGCCATCACCTTTAGCCCCACCCTGAACAAGTGAGGTCTCATTTTGCCTGCAAATGTTCACAGGACCATGAGAGCTATTGTGCTAAGAGCAGCTTAAAACTACTGTCCCTAATAGGGGACAGTGAACATTTGATGCAAAGGAGAAGTTTTATGAGTTTGAAAGCAGAAATTTAAAAAATGCATGGAAATTCTTACAAAACTGTACTAGGAGATGTATGATACAAATAACAAGAATGGAAAAACATTTTGAAATAAAAAGAAATATAATAGAAAATTAAAGGGAGGGTGGATTAGGCAACATTGACTGAAAAAATTTTCAGTCTTGGTCAGTATTTCTCCCTGTAGCAATACCAGTGGGTTACCAATTTCATCTTGTGCCACTTGGGATGGAAAATGTTAGAACAAAGGAAATGTCAGGATAAAGGAAAAAAAGATGGGCACTTTTATCACCAGGACTCCCAGCCCTCCAACATGAGATCTAAACATTGTCTTTCATTAGCTCCAGTTTCAAACCCCAACACCTCTAGTACCTACTATTTTACTTCTGAGTAATTTGTCCATCGTTTTTTATAATAGCTTAGCTCTTTTTTAACCTACCAGACAATGTTTTTGTCCACCTCCTTCAACTTCAGTTAAATGTTTATATTCTGTTATCAAATACTGTTTCATTAATACTGCATCCCATAAAATCTATGAGAAGTTGGTGAACACTTTAGTAGCTACCCTGCAGTCCACTCTCTCCTACCATAGCCTACATTTCCATCAGTATCTAAGCAAGTTAGTTTAAAGCAATCTCAAATATGTCTACATGTCTAGAAACTGCAGTACAAATTTACCCTTATGCATCGGCATGGATTACATACAACAAATGAAAGCTTTCTTTCCTGAGGTAGGCGAATTTGGAATGCAAATGGTAAATCCTGAATTTCAGACAAACAAATGATTGCCTATCAAAACTCCTTTCCAAACTAGTCCTTAGAGTATTGCATACATGTAAAGAGGGAAAATTTGAAAGATCCAGACAATTGCCACAGGCATCTTTAATTCCAACAATGCTTCCCACTTGCAGATAGAAGCACAAGTCTGAAAGAGGTAATAATAGCTAAATGGATATTAGTATCTGCCATTACCTGATCTATCTGCACAATTACAGCAGTTTGCGAATGCTAAATTTGCTTATCAAATCTTGCTTCAGAGCCTAAAACAACCCCTTTTCAGGAACAACATATCACCTACGTGTTGTTTGGAACTGATGGAACTTTAACTTAGAGGAAAATCACATGGGTATAATGCCTAGAAGAGCTCAGAGAAGTAATTGCTTCCAGAGAGATTTCTTTCCCAAACCAAACCGAAGGGGGAATACAACAGTGAACTCCATTTCTGAAAAACAGGTATTAAGAGGCCAGAGAACTCCACCAAAAATTAGATTTTTCCTCTCCTTTAAAAATGCCAGAACCAAAATGTCAAGACTAAAAACATCTCAAGACACACCACAGCTGTCAAATAAGAGCAAACAATCATTGTCTCTGCTCTGAGAAAGTCACAATGATCCAGTCAAATAGAATCGTTTAGTCCTATAAATACGATACATTGTTTAAGTCATGGGAGCTCTACCAATTTGCACAAGAGGATGATGTGACCATCTTTGTGTTGGCATGCAGGCCTCTGAATACATCCCAGAAAAAAAATCAGGTTTTATTCTGCCAAAACTGACCACTTCCTCCCCATCCAAAAAGATCAAACAGAAAATCACAGATATTGTATAAATGATAAAGCAAGGTGTCCTACTGGCATAAATGGAATGTGAAATAAATGAACATAAAATAAGTCCAAGCAGAAATCTTTCATATCTACTGCTGCTAACAGAAATGTTGTCTAGAAGCTTTTTCAGACATATTCTCATACTTGTAGCATGGCTGCATTTCTACAGATGGTGATTCTTTAGGAAGAAAACCTCAGTCTTCTCAGAAATTGATTTGAAACAGAAACAGATACTATGAACTAAAAGGAGAGTCTCATTGTTGTATTCTCATCTGTTCCACAATTTTCATATTAAGTAATTTATTTAGATTGCGAAAATACTTTGACAACACTGAGGACAGCAGAACTACTTCTGATCACAAGCACTTCATTTAATCATTGCCAAAGAGAAAGAAGTCAATGAAATATGAACAGTGAGAAGTAATACACCTGCCTAGCAAAAAAAAAAAAAAAAAAGAAAACCACACAAATTAAAAATATCCAGACTTTATATGTGGACACTCAGGAAAAGAATTCAGTGAAATAATATATACTGCTAGAAACTGTGCCACTGTAGGTAGTGTTATGGTCCTGAAGACAGTGAGCATTTCACTGTTGAGATATCTTTACATTACTGTGAGGCTACTATTTGCAATATACGATGTCAATGTTAAAAACAAAAATTAAACGTGCAAACTATTATGTTGAAAATGTGTAAAGAGACAGATGCAATTTGCAGTTCTAAGGCATCATCCATCCATCCAAGGGAGGATGTCATAAAAAGCGTAAAAACACTTACCTCTTGCTTAGGAATGCTGAACTTGGCTATCTTTGACTTGGTCCTGGCCGAATCAGGCTTGTTAGAAGGCACTCCCCTATATGACTTGGTTGTCTCTGCTGGTAACTTCAGCTTTGGAGACTCATCAGGAGCCTGGTCTTGACCATCCATTGGTCTGACATAAGCTGTTGGTTTCTGCTGAACCAGACTGGGCTTCGAAGCAAGAGAGGGTGGAAAGTTTTGGACGCAGTGCCCGCCACCGTGCTTTGATGGTCTCTCTTGCGCTTGAGCTCCTCCTTCCAAGCTACAATTGAGCTTTGCTGGCTGCTGCACTCTGTTGACGTTGTCTCCTAGCGTGGCCCTCAGCGAGCTTTGCTGGGCAGTGTTGGAGGAGGAGGAGGTGGGACTCGATGCATAGCGTTTTAGTTTCTCCAGACTGGATTTTTGGTTCGCCAGTTTGAAGTCACCCTTGTGTGATTCCAGCGACCGGTGCCTGTGCTTGCTCACTCTCTGCTGGCCATCCGAAGTGGCATTGTGCCCAGCCTTCTGCCAACCCATCGTGGCACTCTTGCTCTGCTGGGCAGGTAGGGCTGCTGGTGTGGAAGAAGTAGTGCTGGAAATGGGAGGAGGAGGCGGCAGTCTCGAGTCTGCAATAAGATGCTCATCAGGCTTGGGGGGAGAAGTCTGAGGAACCCCAGGTTTTGGAACCCCAACAAGGTGGCTCTGGTTCGATCGATCAGTTAACAAGTCTTTCATTTCATCATAGTTGCCCAGCGTATTCTGGATGCGGTTTGAGAGCTCATCCCCCTTGTTAGTCTGCAAAACAAAAACCAAGTGTTCTGCAACAGTCAATGTAAGAAAAACAAAAATTCCCTGCATGCTTCTGCTGAAATCCTTACTGAAGTAGCACTGCCTTATTCAGCAGTGGCGTTGAGGGATGAAATCGAAAATCCTTATTGTCTCTGAAGACACTTGTCAACATCTTAAATCTACCCTGAACTGGAAAAAGCTATAAAGGGCCTTAGAGTATATAAAAAAAAGAAATGTATCACTGGTATCATGCTGTAGTTAAAGTATATTACCTGGAAACTAGAAAATTTATTATTGCAACTACATAGAATGGTTTGGATTAAATCTGACCATGATAAAACTTTTCCTGTATCCCAGTGCAAGCTGTCCTTCAGCCATGAATGAAAACACTGCACTCCCAATTTCCTTCTCTGACTGCTTAAGTTTTCAAATTGCAACTGGGAAGCCACAAGACATCCAGCGTAAGCACCGAATGAACTCACCAGTATAAGCCAACCGAATACTCTGAGGTGACTTGAAGACAGCTCATGGGACAATGGGAAAACTACAGATGACTATGTCCCTTCTTTGAAAATACTCTGAGAGGATGCTCGCTCCAGGGCACTCTCCTCTTTGAAAAAAAAAGTGAACACAACCCACCAAATTCTCCACAATGTTCAGTGCTTGCTGTGTGCAGCAGGGGGGACACAGCCACCCTCCCTCCCCTTTAAGATTAATTATTGTCTTTAAAATAATCCATTTACTTCCTGACTGAAGAGGCAGAAGCTCCACAAAGAAATAAAACAAGCAAAGAAAACGTACTGAAAAAGATTGAAAACCCTTGCTTTAAAAAGCCACTGTAAGCAAAAGGGTGTATCATTAGCATTCATGCAGCTGAGATTTTTCTGAACCCTGCCAAAATTCAGGTGTGTGATGTTCTTTGCTTGACGTTTTCAGAGGAAGACAGTAATGAGCCAGTGGTGTTCTCCCTTCTTTCTTCCAGACATGGGGTCTGGATGGAAAAACTCCCATTGGCTTCAGAAGGCCAAGCTTTCATCTCAAGACTTTCTGTTTTAGAGGAAAACAGAAAGAAAGAGAAAGAAGGGAGCAAAGGGAGTGAAGAAGACCCCCTGAAAGTTATGTAAAAAATATGAAAGATGTATCAGCAACATCAGTATTTTTGGTTTTAAGCCTTTAAATAAAACTGAGTCACTCAAACAAAAATGTAAGGAAAAGTCCCTTACTTCAGAATTTTTTTTAGGTTTTCCTATTAAAAAAAAAATTAGTCCAACCAAAAATTCCCAGTAAAGGACTGCAGTGATTGCCACATGCTTCAGAGTACAGTAGAAGCATTCCTAAGTCAGGCAGCAGCAGCAGTCCTGTCTTGCTTGAAACTTGTCCCCTCACATTTCAAGGACACTACCTTGTAACTAAGGAAAATACATTACAGCTAGCTTTCTGCTATGCATTTGTTACAATGCTGTCTAACAGAGTTGAATATATATCAATAATACATATTGAAGGGAAGTGGGAAGGGAAAAACTCCTAAGTGTTGCATCCGAAACATTGCTTTGCAAACTTGCAATAAGATGGCTCAACCACTACAGCCTGATCTTCTCTCTGCATATGCAGCTGTTGTTGTCACAAGGACAATAACCTGCTACGAAAAGAAATAGGAAGCATGAATTCACAAACAGCAAGTGGCTTAAAAAAGGGCGTTCCTTTGCTTCAAAGGAATCACATTGATGTCCTAGAGAAGAGGAAACTATTAACGAGGCTTCAAAAGTGGGAAGCATCACATTGCCAACCGTATCCTGGGCTGCATCAAAAGCAGTGTGGCCAGCAGGTCGAGGGAGGTAATTCTGCCCCTCTACTCCGCTCTTGTGAGACCCCACCTGGAGTACTGCACCCAGCTCTGGGGCCCCCAACATAAGAAGGACATGGAGCTGTTGGAACGAGTCCAGAGGAGAGCCATGAAGATGATCAGAGGGCTGGAGCACCTCTCTTATGAAGACAGGCTGAGAGAGTTGGGGCTGTTCAGCCTGGAGAAGAGAAGGTTTTGGGGAGACCTTAGAGCAGCCTTCCAGTACCTGTGCAGAGGAAAGCGTGAGAGGGACTTTTTACAAGTGCATGTAGTAATAGGATGAGGGGCAACGGTTTTAAACTGAAAGAGGGTAGATTTAGATTAGATATTAGGAAGAAATTCTTTCCTGTGGGAGTGGTGAGACACTGGAACAGGTTGCCCAGAGAAGTTGTGGATGCCCCTTCCCTGGCAGTGTTTAAGGCCAGGTTGGATGGGGCTTTGAGCAACCTGGTCTAGTGGAAAGGTGTTCCTGACTGTGGCAAGGGGGTTGGAAACATGTGATCTTTAAGGTCCGTTCCAACTGAAACCATTCTATGATTCTATGATTCTATGTCTGAAAAGAAAGAAGGTTGGAGATATACTCATGTGTCTCCTGGGGTCAATGAAATGGCTTCTACACTTGGGCATCTCCTTGACCAGCAGAATTACTTTCTGGAAGGCATAGAAAATTTTCCTTTCACCCAGTGGATCCTCCACCTTGTGTAGATACCTTGTAGAGAGATGCGTTTCCAGCTTTCCTCTAGGGAGGGAGATCTGCCTTTGGGCCTGCACCCAGCTTGATTCAGCCAGGCTGTGTGTGAGGTTTCCTTCCTTGCCAGGAGCATGGTGACAAGAACCACCAAATGGAACAGGGACTCTGACACCCACAAGTCTCCTACAGCACAGACAGCTTGTGGGGCAGCTCTCTACCTGGCTGCCTCTAGGTCCATGAACGTAAGAGAATTTATGTGCAAGTTTTGCCCCTGGTAAGTCCAAGTTCTCTAACAGAAGGTCCATTCTTTCCGATGGCTGCTATCTAGATGGGAAGTAAAAAAAAAGCCTAATTGCAGATTGTCTTCTATATGGATGTGATGTGAAGGTCACACAAAGACACCTCTTATTGAGAGATCGCAGATAACTACAAGAATAATTGCAGCAAACCGATATAATGCCTGTACCATGGCACATGCTGACAACTGGTTGGTGTTGTTCATTCCTTCTGGATACACTGGGGGCAACTTGAGGTGAGAAGATTTTGTGTTGAGCTGAGCTCACCTAGAAGAGTTCACCTCCATCCTCTTGGGAGCAAGATGGGATCTGAGGTAACTTGTTATGAGCTTTAGATGTAACAGTTTGTCCTATTATTTGCTCTGAAACATTGTTAGCCTTATTTAATCATTCACACAGGGAAAACATGATCATGAAATGAGTAAGCAGGAAAAGCATTCTGTGCAAACATTTCTAACTTACAGTGCTCTGATATTCTTCTGCAATGCAAGATGTATCCATGCACTTGAAGACTGCAAGATCAAACACTTCTAAAAATAAGCCTGAAAGTTGCATGGAAGGCCATCAGAATTTTTTTCTTCATTAAAAATACTGATATGGTTAAAGAGGCAAGGTATTCCATCCAGGAAATACCCAGAATGAAACTCCTACTTTTTATGCAGTGTAAAAGACATTTTCAGTAAAAGATACTGGATTTCCTGTAATCCTTCATAAAGGGTTGCTATGGATACTTTGAACAGGATAAGGGGCAACCCGAAGAGTCAGGATTTTTCAGAAAATCTGATGTTACAGGAGTAGTAATACATGTCAAGGTGAGAGAGGACGTAAGATTTAAGAGATTTCCAGTCTGCCTTTGATTTTCAGATACGGCCTTCTGAATGGCAAATCCTTTGGCTTTAGCTCATGTTTCTCAAGCTGTGTTGAGGAATCCTGAATTCAATCAGAGCTTGCAGTGAATGTCTGCTGTGACTTCATTCCCCTCTGGAAACACCTAAAACTTGAACATGATCTTTAAAGACAGTAAGAATGGGTTTCAGTTTTGCTTTCACAGAAAGGTTTCCTCTTTTGCAGTCAGCCTCTCTCTACAATAAGATCAAAATGCCCAAGCCACAGCTCTGCACCCCCACACTGAAGGTTCACAAATGCTTGGATGAGTTCAGACAGCGCAATGGTCCATTGCTAGTGTAGACATGACATTTAGAATACCCCACTGCTCAAGTTTTGGTGTCCAATACTGTCAGAATGACTGGTCTTCCCAAGCAGCTGCGACTGTCATGCCAACAGAGCTGTGGGTGAGTTATACAGCTGGCCTGGGCTTTGCCTTTCTCCATGTTTCCTTGACAAAGCCAGCTGTTGGATGTATTTTTGCAGCACCTACTTTACACGCTTGTCCAAAATAGGGACATAGTGTTTAAAGATAAGAAGCATGGATGGCTTTTTGATTGGCATTATTCTGTCTCCCCATAGGATACCCTCTCTGCTTCTAGAGACAGCAATGATTTTTCATCCACTCCCATTAAAGTCAATGGAATTATACTGTGGTTGCATAGAGGTGCCTTCAGACTTCATAACTCAGAAACTACTGGTGTGTCCATGATACACGAAGTCTGTGCCATGACAGTCAGTACATTGGCACACAAGTAATAAAGTGCACAAAATATCCCAACTATACTATTTTTATAAGTGATTTCAGCCTCAGTATTACCAGCTTTAGGTACCACAGACAAAATGGTATCAGGGACCCAGCAAAAGGACAGGCCCATTTTGTGAGAGGTCTATTCAATTGGACCTACCAAATGGAAAATCATTAGTCCCCATTGCTGCAGAGCCCTCACTAAATGCCAAGACACAGCTGACTTAAGCTTTTCAGGCTTTTTTCCATGGATTAGCCCTTGACTGGTCTCACGGTATACTTTTTCAAGTAGAGCCTTGAGGAGGAGTTCAAGACATCTCCCATGGTTTCTAAATGCCTTTGTAATGAATCTGAAATTCAGGCAGCTGGAGGTCAGCTTCAAGGCAGACAGAGCTGTCTTCTATCAAGGGACATGGTTTGAAAGTGGTAGATCTTTCTTTTTTATTAGGGACTAATACAACAATCTGGAAGCATGAAACATGGAAGCATGGAAATCAGGTGCAGAAGCCAAGTGCCAGGTCCCAAATAGGACTCCTGGAAAGAGGCACTAAAGCACCCAAAGCATCAAGGACAAGCGATGCTGCATGGAGGGAAAGGCTTCACAACGTGGTGGTTGTAACAGTAACGGGCATTACTGGAAGGGCACAGTAGATGATACACGATGATGCTTTGATGCACTCAGGCAAAGTCACTGGGTTAGCTGAGGGAGAGGAGCAGCCCCCATGGGATACTGCTCTCTGGTCCTGTTCACAAGGGCTTGGATTGCAGGCTTCTGGAGGCAGCAGTTAAGTGCAGAAGATCCTGCTTGACCCTTCTAACAGGGGGTGGGGAGAGACGATTGTGCCTCATCACACTACTGTTACCACAAGGGATAAAACAGGGAGTTGGGACTCGTAAGTTACTTCTGCCTTTGGTGAGACTAAAACATGTCTAGCAGACAAATTTTGTTGGTAATACTTACAGGGGGCAAAAAAAAAAGCAAATACCAAGATATTTCATTGCATTAATCTTGGCCAGAGCAGTGTTTACTGTATTGTTTGACTTTCACACACAATGCTAACACAATTGCTTCCTTTTAAGTGTTGCAAAAATAGGGCACTGTCACCTTCACCTCCTAGTTTTAATTCCATCTCAAAAATTGTTAGGATATTTCTGGTTTATTTCATTCTGGTGTGCTGCTGAACAGCATAAGAAGGTTATATATAAAAATATAGATATCTATTAAAAAAAATATATACACATAAAAATCCAATTCTCAATGAACTGTAAATGTTCTTTGCAAATTTTGTGAGGCTAGCACTTGTGGGAGGGTGCTGCAACCTGGACAATGCCTTTTGCAGGCTGCGTTTTCATACTGTGGAATAAATAAATAAATAAATAGCCACCCAGCTGGGAAGCATCTACCTTGTACGGTTCACTGAAGAGGGAGTAACTCGTGTTAAATGCGCCATCCTCCTGCTGGGCCTCATGATTTCTCCTCTCCCATTCTTTCCTTCGCAGCACGTTTCTATCCGGCTCGTAGACACTACAGCAAAAAAAAAGGGGAATAGCTTTTTAAGAGTTAAAAATTAGCAGGCAACATATAAACCAGCATGAATTTAAAAGTGAAGAACTCTGGTTTGCAGACAGATGGCAAAAATAAGCAAGAACATGAATCAGATGAATGCCAGTCCAAGCAGGCTGGGGAGGCTCAGGTCTCTGGGAATGCTGGTGCTTTCTTCACACAGAGAATAGATAATTAAATTCTTACAGAAGAATAAAAAAGAAATCACAGGGCAGGATCTAGTCTGTGCAGAACTTCTCTGCTTGAAATGTGACAAAGGAAATATCTAAGCAACTTTGACGAAGACTGAAAGTACTCTTAAGGCAGATGGTAATTACAGCTATGAGTAAATAGAAATTATGAACATATTTCCACTTAAGACATATCCTCTGAGTGTTGTATGAGAATGCTCCTTTTTTCACATGGATGTGTTTCTGTAGTGATTCTTTCATTAACTAGCTCCCTAAAGAGCTGTTAAAACTACATGCTGTAGTGGTTTCCACAGTTAGGCTGCTTCTTCTGATCTGTGTTAATCAGCCAAGTCGTGAAACTACTACTGAAACAATCCCTCTTTCTGATGGATTTGACACTACCACAACTTCAGAGCATGGATAAATGAATACTGGCACGGTAGTCTATGTACGGCTGGTAGAGTGTAGTTGGAGAGACAATAAAATCACTGCATTGCACAACAGTATTAATTTTTAGAAATTAACTACTCTGCCTCCAATATAGACATCCAGAATAAAAATTAACTTTTTTTTTTCAGAATTCTACTTCAATGCGTGACAACGTAAACCAGAGTATCCTTTCCCTGAATATCCACAGAACAACACAGGTTTGCACATTTCAGTCTGTTATGTTTTATTCTCCTCACAAAGGAAACCAACGTGTCTAGTAAGGTTTATGTGTTAGTTCAGGACAACATGTGAAGAGTATGCTGATTGCCTATTTTGCTTAGCTCAGCTAATGCCTTTCTTCTGGCACTATAAATCTGTAAAGTAGAAATATATATTAATGTCGTGTAAGTGCACCATGTGTTAATAAGAAAAAGGTTGTCTTGCTAACCAGCTTCCCAGTTAGCAAAACATATGTTGCATTGGCTTACCCATGTGACGTTACCTAGTATGCCTCGGGCAAGGCAGTAAAAAGGCCAACAGCTATCTGATTCTAATTCAAGACTCGAGAGAGCTGAAAATACATAGTTTATGTTAGACGCTATTAGTATTTAAAAACAAGGCTTTAGCAGTCACCAAACAGACACAAACTCTCATGTTTACTTGTTAATGCTGCTAAATCAAACTGGACTGCAGAGCGCCCTTCTGATGGGTCTGAGGGTATCTGAAGGCAAATGCCAAATGCTGAGAAGGGCTCAAACACGAGGGTTTATTGTGAAACACAGAATTTCAGTACAGCAGGTTGAAGACAGCTGCAAACCACCAGTTTGTTTATTCCACTTACAGGTGGTTGAGTTTTTTTGGGTTTATCCCATATTTTTCATGAGCAATGCTTGTTTATCCACACCAACACCCTCTCTTTGAAAAGGAGTGTCATGAGAAGGCAATTGTACGGGTAGAGTTTTGGGCATGGAAAATGCCTTCCTCCAGGAAGAAGGGGGCAGCAAAGGCCTTCCCCGGGGTCCCTGTGAGTGGAGACCATCCGCTGCACACGCTGCCAAGGCCATCGACAGAGCAGTTGTCATTTACTGCTGCATAAGCAATGGTCCTCAGTCACTACCTCATGCTATCTGAGCATACTCCCGTCAGTTAAGTCAGGGTAAAAGACTTTCTAGAAACAACTTCTGTATCTGTCATGGTTTTAACCTGACCACACAGCCACTTGCTCACTTTTCCCTGCCCCCCTGGGGAGTGGGGGAGAGAATCAGAAAGGTAAAGGTCAAGAGACTCGTGGATTGAGATAAAAACAATTTAATAATCGAAATAAAATTCGTACTTAACAACTTTTTTTCCTCAGTCTTCACCGGCAAGTGCTAGCCTCACCACCCAAGTCGCAGAAGGCAGAGGCAGGGACTGGAAGGGTGAAGAACCACCCACTGTAGGAGAAGATCAGGTTCAAGACCATCTAAGGAACCTGAAGGTACACAAGTCCATGGGACCTGGTGAGGTGCATCCACGGGTCCTGAGGGAACTGGCGGATGAAGTTGCTAAGCCGCTATCCACCATTTTTGAGAAGTCGTGGCAGTCTGGTGAAGTTCCCACTGACTGGAAAAGGGGAAACATAACCCCCATCTTCAAGAAGGAAAAAAAGGAAGACATGGGGAACTACAGGCCAGTCAGTCTCACCTCTGTGCCTGGCAAGATCATGGAGCAGATCCTCCTGGAAATTATACTGAGGCACACAGAAATCAAGGAGGCAACTGGTGACGGCCAACATGGCTTCACTAAAGGCAAATCATGTCTGACAAATTTGGTGGCCTTCTACGATGGGGTTACAAGGCCGGTGGATAGGGAAAGAGCAACAGATGTCATCTATCTGGACTTGTGCAAAGCATTTGACACTGTCCTGCACAACATCCTTGTCTCTAAATTGGAGAGACATGGACTTGACAGATGGACCACTCGGTGGATAAGGAACTGGCTGGATGGTCACACTCAAAGAGTTACGGTCCATGGTTCGATGTCCAAGTGGACACCAGTGACGAGTGGTGTTCCTCAGGGGTCAGTATTGGGACCGGTCCTGTTTAACATCTTTGTCGGCGACATGGACAGTGGGATTGAGTGTGCCCTCAGCAAGTTTGCTGATGACACCAAGCTGTGCGGTGTGCTCGACACGCTGGAGGGAAGGGATGCCATCCAGAGGGACCTTGACAGGCTTGAGAGCTGGGCCTGTGCGAACCACATGAAGTTCAACAAGGCCAAGTGCAAGGTCCTGCATGTGGGTCAGGGCAAACCCAAGAACAAATAAAGGCTGGGTGGAGAATGGATTGAGAGCTGCCCTGAGGAGAAGGACTTGGGGGTGATGGTTGATGAGAAGCTCAACATGAGCCGGCAGTGTGCGCTTGCAGCCCAGAACGCCAACCGTATCCTGGGCTGCATCAAAAGCAGCGTGGCCAGCAGGTTGAGGGAGGTGATTCTCCCCCCCTACTCTGCTCTTGTGAGACCCCACCTAGAGTACTGCACCCAGCTCTGGGGCCCCCAACATAAAAAGGACATGGAGCTGTTGGAACGAGTCCAGAGGAGGGCCACGAAGATGATCAGAGGGCTGGAGCACCTCTCCTATGAAGACAGGCTGAGAGAGTTGGGGTTGTTCAGCCTGGAGAAGAGAAGGCTCCAGGGAGACCTCATAGCAGCCTTCCAGTACCTGAAGGGGGCCTACAGGAAAGTGGGAGAGGGGCTTTTTACAAGGGCAAGTAGTGATAGGATGAGGGAGAACAGTTTTAATCTGCAAGAGGGTAGATTTAGATTAGATCTTAGGAAGAAATTCTTTTCTGTGAGGGTGGTGAAGCACTGGAACAGGTTGCCCAGAGAAGTTGTTGATGCCCCCTCCCTGGAAGCGTTCAAGGCCAGGTTGGATGGGGCTTTGAGCAACCTGGTCTAGTGGAAAGGTGCTCCTGCCTGTGGCAAGGGGGTTGGAACTAGATGATCTTTAAGGTCCCTTCCAACTGAAACCATTCTATGATTCTATGATATAATAATAATAATAATAATATATACAAACAAGTGATGCACAGTGCAACAGCTCAACACCTGCTGAACAATGCCCAGCCCATCCTGGCTAGCAATCCCAGAGGACAGAAATGCCGAAATCTCAATCCCGGAAGAGCAAGCGAGCTTCCCGGCTAACTCTCATCTATATACTGACCATGACATTGCATGATATGGAATATCCCATTGGCTAGTTTGGATCCCTTGCTCTGGCTGTGCTCCCCCCAGCTTCTTGTGCACCCACACACTAGCAAAGCATGGGAAGTTGAAGAGTCCTTGATTTCTTAGCAGCAACTAAAAACACCAGTGTATTATTGACATTCTCATACCAAATCCCATACTAAATCCCAAACATAGCGTTATTCTAGCTACTAAGAAGAAAATTAGCTCTATCCCAGCTGAAACCAGGACAGTGTCTAAAACAGACTTTCTGCCACCCTGAATACGTGTTGTTGGATTGGGTTTTCCTGGAGTTGCAGTGATCTGCCACTTCATCCTCAGCCACGTTTCCCCACCCAGAAACTCTTGAATCTTTGAGACGCTTTGCATTTGGACTCTAGCCTGCAGTCAAATAGAGATGGGCAGCTCCCCTGAGATTAAATTATAATACTGATCTCTACCCAGTTTCTAGGAAGTAAACAAGTGCAACGTTCTCCACTATACCTCATACAAATTTAAAAATGCACCGGTGTGATACTCTTAAAGTGGAAGGACATTTTTATCCCTTTATTTGATGGAGACATATTTGATGAAGACATGCAAGTTGTCAGATCTCTGAACTCCCTTCTCGAATGAGAAGTTCACTGTTGGCAATGCAATGCACAACCTGCAATAATTCTGAATGATTATGCAAATGGCAAAACCGTGTGACAAGGCCTAATATGCCATCTATAAGCCGTAAGTTAGGAAGAGCTACAAGTTGAGAGTTGCATTCCTTTGGTAACAGCAGATGGCAAAATCTCTAGCATTTGTGAGGCTGCTTCTTATTTGCGTGAACATTGCAACAATCACATATCCTTGAATGTATGTCACCAAATGTATACATTTATTTTCGTTTGAGGACAATACTGCCAACTGCTATAATTGTCTTTATTGCAAACACTTCAGTTTATGGAAAATGATTCTTTTTAATAGTTTTCTTTCCTCTTTCTTTTTTAAAAATTTGTAATTTAAAACAATCTCAAATGTACATGTACCTTTTTAATCGTTTACACTGTGTTTCTTTTCCATAGCTAAGCCATGAAGAACAAGTTCATGAAAATCTGAAGATTTTTTCCTCACAGGGGTATGTGTGCATATGTGGATGGTGCATGTATATACATATATGTGTTACATGGATGCTCACACATTAGTTTATTGATGAAGTTTTGCTAGTATGAGCCAAAATGTTGAGGCAGTTCTGCAAGACTTAGAAACCAAAGAACACACAACCATTCATCTCTCAAAAGTCAGTGTCATTTGTACTTGTTTCATACAGGTCAAACTCCAAAAGGATTAATTTAAATAGGTTTTTAATGGCATATTTTTATTTTTAAAATGCTGCATCTGTTTCAAATTCATGCTTAAAGGACACGAACTGAAGCATGAGTAACAAGTCAAACACTTGCAAAAGTTATATGTGAATAAAGGTTGCATTATAAAAATTACACTGTCTTGAATTTAGCACACTGCTTTAAAAACACACTTCGATTTATCTCAGCCTTAAGATCTGCCAAGAGACATATTGGACATGCTGATTAATTACGTCCAAATACCAGTGACTCAGGGTCAAAGAATCTTCAGCACACCATCACCACCACACAGTCACAGCAGCTCTACCTTCTCTGCTTCTTCCAAGATGCTTTGAATAATTTCACTCTCAGGTTATTTTACAGATCAGAATATCAATGGATTGACAAACTTCTCGGAGTAGGTGTGCTTCATAAATTTCGATCTGTTGTGATGGCTTTTGGACAATCATGTTGATGGCTACCTGTTCTTTGGCCACGTGCTAGGTGAGCGTGGCTCCCCATGAGACCAGCCTGAAGAGGAGAGTCCAGGTGCTGATGGGAGGACAGCTGCAGCATCAGCCTTCCCACAGCACTGACAGAAAGGCTCATAGCTTTCTTCACATTACTCCTGACATCAGAAGGAACTGCTTCCTTTAGTCCTTAATTAGAAATAGCCAGAGATGGCTCAGGGGACAGCCTGGGAGCAGGGCAATAACCTTACCTGAAAAACTTGGGACTGGATTTAATCTCCTACAAAGTCCAAAGAGTTATGTAGTCTCAGGCTAGGCTGTGAGCAATCATATAAAAAGCCTAAAGTTTTAAGTGTTGAAGAGTCTCCTTTTCTTTCTTTCTTTTTTTTTTTTCTTTTAAAGCACACTATTTGTGACTCACCTCCCTCAGACATCATTGCTTGGAACAACTCAAATAAAAAGTTCTAATCTCCATGATGAACTGGGTGGAGACAATGGACCAACATATTATCCTGTCCTTCAGTTTTAGAGAATGCCCAAGTTTTGCATTCAGAGGAAGATGTCCTTTTCCATGAACTAAAGCACTGCACCTTTGCCGAGGAATTACACGCATTTGCAGATGTATGGTGTGCATTAACAATGCTGCTTGACCTTTTCAGAAACCACAAAATTGCCACATCACCAAGAAGAGATTCAGGAAGGATACCGTTATTTTGCTACGAGATCACCATCCTTGTAACAGCTGACATCTTTGAAGCTGTAAAAGACATGCGTAGGTAAATTGAGGACGAGATCGCTGGTGCTCCCCTTTCCTCGCGCCAGTTTATTTTCTGGTAAAGGCTGCCCTACTGGCACGACAGAGGAAGGTGTTACACCGCGTATACACATACCTGGTGACAATTACTGAACTCTTTATAGGTTGCAGTAACTTGCAATCTCGCCTTTGCCTTTCCAGACCTTCCAATATCATTTTCCAGTCCAAAGATTTAGTTCATTATTCTCTGAATTGTGAGGGCTTTGCAACACATCCTCCACACACACACCTTCCTTTTACCTCCCTACGCACACAAATATTGTGATATAGACTTAGGAGGAGTAGCTTGTTCATTTGCGGTTAATGTTTTTGACCCAGGAGGCTAATCTCCTCCACCCCAGCAGCTATGTGTGGCACTTCACACAAAACTTTCAGAACTTAGAGTCTAGGCATATTAATAACAAAAGCAGAGCTGATGCCTCACGCTAACATGAGACAATTTCTTGAACTGGCAAAAACACAGTTCCTGTAGGCTCCTGGCAGGCCTTTGCTAGGGAAGACCTAGATTCCATTTGCAAGGGCTGAGCTGCTTTCCCAGATTTTGTAGACTTCCCCATTTGTGCCCAAACTGACCTTTCTTCTTCCATAATCAGATTAAGAGGCTTCATACAAAACGCTGTCAGATCACAACACCCACTCCCAGTGTCATGGAAATGATACCATCCCCAAGCTTCCAGGTGGACTCCCTGAGTATTCCCTGGGAGTGTACAGAGCTGATCGTGTTCCAAACAAACAAACAAACAGAAAAAATCCCCCAAAACCACAACCCACACCGTAAGCAACTAAAAGATACATGCATTTCAAGAATAAAACTAGACCCCTGAACAAGTTTTCTGTGAGGACACATATATCTTTGAAATTAAATTTTAGCGCACAGTCATTTCTGAATTATGAGCAAAGCTGGAACTGCTTCAAAACCATGAAAAACAGGCAGTATGTCAAGAAAATAAATTTTTAAATGGTTTACTGATTATTCTCAACATTTCCCCACAAATTTTAATCTGGCACACAAGTCAATATACTAAATTTCAGGTTGAAGTGAGGACAATTTCTTAAATATTTAATAGTCTAATTCTCCCCTGAATTACCACATTTATGCCAAAGTACCTAAATAGAGTAACTCCAGGGAAAAACTTATACAACACAATAAAAAAAAAAACAGTCCAACCCTGATGCAGGACAGTGGTCATGAAACTGAATTCAGAATGGAAATTGGATTCTGAATATAAGTGTGCCATCATTCCCTACCTCTGCAGTATTTTAAAACAAAGAAGGACTAACCTGCCTAAGACCTTGTAAAGGCAATAGCCCCAAACATTTTAGAAAACAGTCTTAATTCTGACAATTTAATTACAACAATTCAGGTTATTTTGCTTGCTGAATCACTGTGCTTAACATGGAAGTGCTATCATTTAATGCCTGTTTTCTATTTTACTGTTCATGTCCATGGTTTTCACTGGCCAGTTTCGTGGTACCAGTTCCATTTTCAGCTAAGTATAAGCGATGTCTGTTTGGGAACTAATTGCTAATGGGTTATGGGGAGCTCTTACAGACGGTAACCTTACATTTTTGAGCATTAAATGTTTTCCCTAATGACATTTGAACTATTGGTTTGATTATAACAAAGGGGCTGGCTTTGATGAACAAGTGGCATAATCAATAAAATACATTCCTAGATTGCAACCGACTTTTTTAGACTTTTTATCTAGCTTGAACAGCAGAAGTTAATTTGAGGATTTTTACAGTATTTTTTCCCATTTACAAACAGAAATGCCGTGGGGTAAAGCAATTACTCTGATTTACTGTTTTCACTTTGATTGAACATAAAGATGTAGCAGGGTCTCAAAAAAGCAGTAACTTAACAAACTGTGCTCCTACCCACAGACAGATAAAGTACCTACTTTGCTATTTCAAAGAGTTTACCTCCAGGCAGCAGCACAGAGCAAACATCAATCAATGACATGTGTCTAAGATGAGATTGATGTTTACTCTCACAGCTTTTCATCTTACATCCAATAAATTATTTTTCCTTCACCAAAATGCCTGGTTAAATTTCATTTTTCACTTTGCAGTATCAGTTTTAAAACTTTAGCTTCCAGCAATTTTAAAGCTAGGATTCATTGACGCTTCAGCTTTTACAGCCAGTTTATGATTTGTATTAACCATGAAACACTACTGTCCAAACATGAATATGATCAGGGGGAGCTGAGCTGGGCTGGCCGCTCATGTGGTGGCAGGTGCGGGCTGGAAGGTGCAAGATTGCTTTAATTATCTGCCTGGAAATTCCGAGTCCGAAACTGGGAGCTATATTTTCAGGGGCAGATACATTGCGTCTACCAAATAATGCATATATACATATCATATCTGCAAAATCAGCATCTGAGCATTCAAGGAGAGTCTTCTGAGGGCTCACGCTGGGCAACTGGAAGGAACCAAGGAAAGACTAATTGTGGGCGCAGTTATTATCTTATAGGCGCTCACATCTGACATTCACAAAATGCGAGTGCTTTGCATGCAACCTGACTGAATTTTAAATATGTATTGAAATATTGAGAAAACCTAGGGTTGCAATTGAGACTGGGATATAGGTTGTTGAGTCAGAGCAGTAAACACTACAACAGAGGAAAATTGAAAAAAAATCCAATTTAGTTCAACATCTGCTTGTACAGGAGCACCTCTTCAGCTCCACTACAGACAAAACATGCACATTTTCTTCCCTCAGTGAAGTTTTGCTCAATGGGGGAAACTGAGACATAATTCCAATTTTTGTTTTAGTTTCAGAAAATATAACTTCTTCACATTATAAAAATCTACCACTCCATACCTGCAATATCAATAGATATCCAACAATTCACCATTCAGTGTTAATGGGTAATTCTATATTCAATGCCTTACTACTTTCTTTTTGCTATTAAGTGCTGGTGCTCTCTTTTTATAACCCTAAAACTGCTAGTAAAAATACCGAAGATGGATGAAGAACTAATAATGACACTGAGCCAACCTAGAAACAGAACATTACTATTACTTTCAATTCTGCACTGCTCTAACAATATATGGTTTGAAAGTATATTCACAAGTTATAAATTCACCACTATTAACAATCTTACACCTGGAATGGGTGTTTCTTTTTCTCCACAATCCAAAATTATATTTAAAACTTCCAGAAATTAAACATAGATCTTAGCTGTCAAGAAACAGATACTGTAGATGAGATAGGGACAAGTATTCTTTTCGTATCCTCATCCATAGTTTCCAAGTGAAGAGAAAGAAAATACCAAGACTGAAGAGCACAAACCAGACAAAGCACAGTGAAGTCCTTTCATTTGATTTTGTTAATGTTGCTGTTATGTTGTAATTCAAAAATACAACAGCTGAGGGAATCAATGAGGAATCTTTTTTTCTTCCCAACCTAACACTGATGAATTCCCTGGGTTGCTACACACAGCCTTACCTAACTTGGTAATGCCTATATCTGATGTAGTTTCTTCTTACATTGCTTCCCTGCCAGAGATGTCAGACACAACGCCCCACTTGTCTGTTTTTCTCCACAATGATTTCTGCTTTCCATGGCATCCTATGCATGGGAAACTGTTTCAGTTGTCATCTGACAAGCTTGTGTTGTTTTTTTCCTTGAAACTTCTTCTTTAGGCTCCTTACAGTCATAATTAGTCAAAAATTATAGGGTTTTTTTTTGATCAGCCATCCGGCTCATCTCTGTAGAGGATGTGCACACATAGGCAAATTATTCATATAGTCTTGGTGTGTATCCTGAAGAGTTTACAGACTGAATGTTGTGATAAACTGAATTCACTCGTATCATTGCATGATTTCCAGGGATGTTCTGAACATTTTAAATGTAATGAAAAAAATTTGGCCTTTTAAAAATCTATTTGACATTTTGCAGCAAGTGTTTGATACTTTATTCAAAGTGTTTGTTAAGCTGCTTCTTGATGTGTTTGCTGAAAACTGGATTGTAGTCAATAAAGATCTTCAGTGCTACTTTCAGTAGTAAAAAGAATGAAAACAAGTATCCTGAAAATTGTGAAAAATTCTGTTTTGCCTCTATGATCTTTTTCTTGAAAACAGGTCTTTTTCAGAAAAAAAACCACCTCCTTCTTCCCATTTCTCTCTAGCAACTTAAATAGCATATTCTTTCCATGGGGCTCTGAACAGTGATCCATCTACCTACAGCTAATTGCAGGACTGAGAAGTACACCGAGGTACACTTCACATAACACACAAAAATGGAAAGCTCTGTAACTGTAGAAAAATGTTATCAAGCAATTCACCCTGGTGCAACTTGACTTAAAGCAGCAAAAGCAAAGACTGTAATGAATCATTAAGGCCAGATCTAAGAGCACTTTGCCACTGCAGAGATAACAGCAGTGTCTATTAGACAATATTCCTGGCACAGTAGCAAAAGGAGCAAAACTTTACAGACTTTCATGGATGACAAAGACAAGTAGTTTTAATTTGTTAAATGCTCTTGGTGCTGCTAAGAACCCCTATGAAACATGAGTGAAGCACACAGAGAAGTTCAGTATCTATAAACGTAAAGGTTGTGAAAACTCTTGCCTATATTTATATTCTGTGCACTTGATTTTAGATCAACATTCAAAATTATCTGATGTCCAGAAGGCACCAAAATACAGTACCAAAGTACAGGACAGAGGATTGCAGCTTTATGTAGTATTGTACTTGCATGGAAAGCCAAGTATGGTGTTTCATTATGAATGTTTCAGCTGTTAGTAGCCATCAAATCTATGACTCATGAAAACGTCTATACATGTTTTATTAACAAAGCAACATTTCCAATTTGCTCTTACTATAATGGATAATGACTGAAGGTTCATCAGGGTTAATCAAGAAAAGGATGTAAATTTTATATTGTATTATGTTTCACTTGTCTTAAAATGGATCTTGGACGACAATCTTTTTTATGTGTTTAATCATGATTTACAACGTTGTGGAAAACACACAACAACCCCAGTGTGAAAAAAAATTATGAACAAGTCAGTGCATAAGTCATCAGATTTTTATGTATTTGCAGAAAATCACTTCTTGGGATCTTCAGCTGAGAGTCACCAAGTTTAGTTTCTATAGAAATAGAATCAATATGTTTTGAGATGCCTTGCTTTAATTTATCTTTCCTTCATACTTTATAGATAGATGGAGACCTTATTATAGCATTTTATATATTACAGAGGAGCCATCACTACATACAGGTAAGGCTGAACTGAGTTTTGAACAGATGTATGTTAGCATGTCTACATAATAAAAATAAATTTGGATGATGTTAATAACTTCATATGCAGATAAAGCAACAGCCAAAGCAGTTAAACCCTATGCCAGCTGTACAGATAGAAAAAGAATCAGCCACTGTAAATGCCCAAATAATAAATCCACTAAAATTTGTGCTTTTGCTTATATGAACACCTGAAATGTAGCTCACTATACAAAGAAATTATGACTGTTTTTAGCAATAGTTTGTTTGTGTCAGAGTCTGTAAGCATAAAATCTTATTATGAGAAATTATGAGGCTCTATCTTCATTCTGCTCAACTGAGGTAAAACAATTAGAAAATGGGACAAGAGATATATATATTAAAAAAAACCTAAACCTAAATCACAATCTAAATCTATCTACCTAGTGCCTACAGCTTGCTTTCATAGAAGAAAAAGGACCACTGTAAGAAGTCTGGGTTCAAGAACCTAAGGAAGTCGTGGTTCATATATAAATTTAAGTTACAAACAGTGAAAAAAATGCTTATACAGAGGATGTTTCACTCTCACAAGAAACTGGTAGTAGCCAAACATACTGCATTGCACCATTGTACATCTATACATTTAAACTCCAGCAAAATGCAAATTTCTTCCCAGTTCCTTCTTCTGAAAATGGAGAACGTAAACTGGACCTGAGGTTTATGCTTGACCAAATAACAATATCACCACATATCCTTGGAACCTGCACAAGAAAAGTGCACAGCACACGAAACATATGACTTTTAGTTTCTTATTCATTATATCCTGCTTGCCCTGCGCAGCTCTGTCATATTTTGACACGTAGTCCCAAGGGTTACGCAATCCAAATTGGGAAGAGAAGTTAGCCAAAACCAGCATATCCATGCATAAGAGAATAATTTATGCTCACACATGAATAAAAATGCATACATGTTAAAATGATGAAAAAGGTAAAACTTTTATGCCTTGTGACCGGTGTAAGTCACGTAAGCTTCTTACACATGCTAGTCCCAATTCATTCTGCCTATGAAGACGACTATATCATAACTCATGCACAGAGAGGCACCCGTGTGCTCCCTTCATTAAGTGATATGCACTGAGAAGTGAGGTATTTTATCTGTCATTATAGAAAAAAAAATATGAAACATCGTTTGTTTTTTTTTTTGGTTTGTGCCTCTCTTGACACTCTGCTTCTGCTTAAGAAGAGTGGTGGTGACATGGCCATAACACAAACCCAAAACAAAATGTAACATGTCAGGAACACAAAACCATAAACAATAAAGTGCAAAATAAGCTCCTGTATTTTAATTTGCAGGAACAGCATGACTGTTCGAGTACCTCACTTTCAAGTAGGTTAAAATTTCTTTAAATATTTCTGAATCTGAAGAAAATGACATAAAAATGACATAAAAATGACATAAAAACGACATAAAAGGTTACCCAGGAGCTTTAATGGTTGCAATAGATGCAGAAGCCATTCCAGAGATGCCCATGCAGGGACAGTGTCAGAGACAGACCAGCCTGGTTCCAGTCCAAAGTGGGGAAGCGAGTGACCTGATGAAGTCGGATACGTCATCCCCTCACTCTCTTACAGCTGCCTCGCCCTCACTGCTTATTCTCAGCAAATTTTAGCTTTAGCAACCACAACAAAAGCTTACAAGATAAATGTTTTATTTTTAGTGTATACTTTATTTGAAGTCTGAGTTCATAAATGCATATTCGTGTCACAGTAAATTATAAGGGTATCATTTACCTGTATAATGTGAGGTGTAAAATTATTCAGTGTTTAATTTTGAAAATGGTAAAAGGAATCTAAATTCTATATATTGTTGTAAAAGCATGAGGAGGGATCTAAATTGCATGTATTATTCTAAAAGCACAGGTCTGGGAGATGTCTACAACATTTCTAGTTGAATCTTCCGTAGCAAAGATCCCCTTTTATTACACTAGGAAGGTTAGAGATCTCTGGGTAATTCTTCCTGCAAATTTTTAACATGTTTCAAAACACTGGACTTCGGTTTCACCTTCTCTCATTCCAGCGTTCAAAAACATCAGCCTTGTGTGCCCTCCCAGCAAGCCCACTGAAGCTCATTTCATGGGAAGAACTTAGGAGGACTAAAATCCTTCTCTGACAGGTTGTGCATAAAAAATGACAGAATTTCATTTTCCCCTGTTTCACTAGGGTACTAGAATATAACCAAAAGGAGTTAAAACACATATTTAAAAAAAAAAGGAGGGGAGAACAAGGCTGAAGGAAATTCCCTTGATTTTCCAATTCAGAAAAGCCAACAAAATGGTGATGCTTAAGACATGAGATCTTTGCAATGGAAAAAAAAAATCCATATAGGAGGAACCCATCCTGCATCTTTGTATCAGCAGATTATCAACCTATGATCCCACAGTCCTCTGGGGATGGGATGGAACTGGAATGGATAGGATTTTGAAGACAACACAAGCTCAGCTCTGACCATTATCCATGAAGTTCACTGAAACCCATGTTCACATCCTTAAAAATCCAGCACTTGTAAGAACACTAATCATGTAGTTTGGATTTAGCTGCTCACACACCCTCAGGCTCTCTAGTCTTACAAGTGATGACAATCAAAACCTCCACAGTAGATACCCAAATTCTTGTTAAAAAGTAACATCTGAACCTCGTGGAAGGTGTTTAACATCTTAAAGACACCGGGTGACTCTGGTAGATCTAAGAGCACATTTTTTCCCACCGAAAGCCAGCACATCCCTGCACATTGGAGAGGTGGTGCTCCTGGAGTGGGCTGTAACACAAGTGAATGGTGGAGTTACTCCATCAATGTTACTTGCTGGCAGAAACCTGAAATAGCACTGAACAGAAAGGTGAGAGAGCTGCTTGCTGTCCCCTCCCAACCCTGCTGGATGGGCTCACTGTGGGGAAAAATGACATGGGTGAGGGTGGGAGAGAGCATGAAACTAGATCACTGCGGGTGAACTTAATTCTTATTTGAATCCAAACAAAGCACGGTATAATTCACACTTGGTAACTGGAATATCCCAGTGCAAAAAATAAACAGAAGCTGTTATTAGCAAGAGAATTTTTTGTTGCTAGCATGCTGTGTTAAGCAGAAAACTGCTACTACATTTAGCCTTCCTTAAAACTTTCTAAGCAGGAACCCTGATATAGCTTCTCAGTAACATAGCAAATGGCAGAGAATTATTTCCTTCTAGGTAATGGAAAGCAAAAGACTTACGCAAAGATACTCCATTTGGGTTTTTTAATACAAGCAACAGAAAATAAGCTCAGTGAATTTGTTCAATTTTTAATTTGGGACTGTTTCTTGGAAAACTGTGAAATAATTGTCATACTCATGTTCTATTTTCCTGTGAACCACATTAGTATCTTAGTAACTCAATGACAAAGGTTTGTCAAAGATTTCTGAGTTTTTACATAATCCTAAAGAACATTTTGCTGTTCCTGATGTGGGAATGCCTAGCCTACCTAATTTGATACTAATGACATGCCATGAGAAATAAAAAGAAAACTTTATTAGAATCTCAGGATAGAAACCATGAAAGGGATAATGCACTAAATTAAAAGGAATTGACTAGCTGGGTAGACATAAGTACCAAGCTGAAGATAATATTATTTAAACTTATCGATTTCAAATTAATCTTTTCTCTAACAATTTCAAAGCCTAGGTTTACCATCTTATGACATATCTTATTCTATATACACAAACGAGAAAAACCATACCATTCTGTGCATCTCCCCAGGGCCAAATCAAACAAAACAAATTCCAGAACTTCATCTCCCCTAATGAATCTACTTCGCCCAAATGCTTGTGAAAATGTATAACCCTCAAACATGAGCTGATTCTTGGAAAGCACTTTAAAGAGTTAACAGCCTCCCAATTCCAATGTGGGAACCATCGTATTGCATAGCCTGTTTGATGTCCGTTGTCATGAAAGCTTGCAAGGAGGAACAATTTCTCTGTGACGCAGCTTCAAAGCCATGCGGAACTTACAGCTAAAATACAACAGCCATGTAAAAACTAGATTGGTCTTTGGAAGGAGGTATAAGGCAGTAGGTTCCCTGAACCTGATATGACCCAGAAAGTATCCTGCAGCATCAGAACCAGCTGAATGATTCATGGTCCCATTGGGGTCCCATTTTAGCAACCCAAGCACGCAAAACATCTCCTATCCTCCAGGTCTTCCTTTCACTCTATTGCTGTTGCCCATGTATTTTTGATAACAAACTTCATCTCAAACTGACCTGTAGCTGGGCACTGAGAAAACGCACACACTAGCCTGGGGACCCCTGCTGTAGGAAAGAGGTGGTGTAGCCCAAAAGAGAAGAGACAGATGGATAAAGGAGTGAGGTATGAAAAAGGACAAATTGGGTTTGTCTGGTTTAGAAAAGAGAAGACCGGGAAACACGTGATAATGATCTTCCCACCTATAAAAACTTGTTGCAGAGCAGACAATGATGAACTGTGTTCTCTGTCTGCTAGGTCTCACAACTTAATTTGCAGCAGAGGAGATTTAGATATCATTTTAGAAATGCTATCTCACTTAAAAAGGAAGGGCTGGAAGAGGTGGGCTATCTGCTCCACAGCCTCCTTCATGGCTTCTGTACTTCAGAAAAGGTTGTTCAGTCCTTCCCCCGACCCTGTCCCCACCAGCAGACAGTTATTGTTAAATTTGTTCCTTCTCAGACAGGTTTAATACAGAAAATAAACAAGAACAGGAAATCTTCATCCCTTGAACAACACAACTCCCTTCCAGATGAGCAAAAGTGCCTCCTTACATTATTATATGGGATGCCTCTCCTCCATAAGTACCAACCTGTTAGCACTTACCAAAGTAAGACTAGTTCTCCCCAACAATGAAGACACTTTTTCCGGGAGGAACATACATCAGTCACAGATTACTTCCGGGCTAGGGACCTATGGAAGTCCCTATGCAGCTGCTCTACAATCTTGAGGGACTCATATGTGCTATAAAGGTTAGACTCTTATATGTCAGGCTGGCCTAGGTGTGTTTCTCCTGCCTTAGAGCTGAGGGATGGAATAAGAGCTCTATGCAGCCCAGCATTTGGAATAATTTTTTTGATTGTGATTTTTTTAATACATGGGCTAAAGGACAGGGAAATTTTCCTTTTTTCAGTCACTGAATCCAGAAACTGATCTGTAAGATGTGAGAGCAGGAACATCTTTTCCACCATCTCCAAAAGAACCATGCTTAGCTGCTACAGAGATACGCAGTGTATGCAGAAAAACAAATAGAGCTTTTCTAAAATATCTTGCACTGGTGATCAAGAACTTAAAACAATCTCTGACACCAAAAATTCCAGAAGGGGTGCTACTCATGGCAGCTTATATTTGCTATTAGATATTTACTTTTGATCCCTCAAACTCTGTAGTGCACAAAAAGTCTGAATTCCCTTTTACAACAACAGGAAAGACAAGGGGCAAACAAGATGGTTTTGTGACCAAACGTCACAACTGCTCCCTCAGTCACCAAACTCAAACTCCTCACATCTTGAGGTGATGTGAATGGCATAACTCCACTCATGTCAAGGGTGCTAATTTAATTTATTCCGCATAAGAATGGAATAAGATCTTAATTATGCCCAACTGTATATATATAAAGCCAAACACTAAGCACCAGACATTCAGAGACAACTCAGGAAGTTTCTCATCAGTGTGGACTTTGGGGACACCCAGGATATGTGGTTGAAAACCACATCTGGAAAGAAGTTAATTGCCTCAAAAGCTGAGTCCTGGAGCTTAAGTTCACTGTAGACTGGAAACTAAAAGGACTACTTTTTCACTTTCTCTGAGGATTTGCAACTATGAGACAAATACAGTCTAACAAATTCACTTTTGGAATAGGAAGTCATGATATTTGAATTCTCCTACCAGGTGTTGCAATTTCTGACACACCAAAAGATGTTGTACAAAAAATAAATGAAACAATGCTGATTTCCTTTTGATAGGCAAGCTGAAAGAAATTACAACTGCCCCTGCCCCCTGCCAGAAAACTTTTTTTACTCTTACAGTTTATAAAAAAATCAAGAAAGAGGAAAACAAGTTGTCTGTATGGTACAGATATAATATACTCTTTTTTGGGATCTGATGAGACATTTTCTATAATGTGAAAATCAGGGCATCTTTTGTCACAAATTAAGGTAAAACTTTTTTTTTTGTACTGGTTTGGATATTTTTGCTTGCCTGTTCCTGGCATTCTATTAGGTGCCATCATAAAAAGAAAATACTGTTGGCAATATTTATTTGTAGAGACAAACATCAGTGCTAAGCACTTAGCAGTACATTACGTTTTTTTGAGCATGCACTTGGGGGAATCAAAGTATTTTATTGCACAATAGATATTATCCTGTTTGTACTTGCATTCCTCCAAACTTAAACCATTCACAATGTTTTATTTCTGAGTGTACATAACCAAGAACACTGACTGGGGTGATATTGTGAAGTATTCAAACAATTCCTGCACATCACTTACAAAAATAATGCCTTTGGGTAAATACCTTTGCTTTCTCTTTTTCTTTGCCTTTCCTTTGTCGGTGCCTTTATATGACATGTTCTTGGAAAAATGAACCGCATTTGCTCCATTTACTGTTTAACAAACATAAAGCATAAAAAATGTTATAAACTATAAATAAAATCATCTAGTATTTGTATTGCACTAATTTGTCAGGGGTTGAATAAATGTTAATTATACACCTTTTTAAAAATTAGACTTGTTAATGTCATTTTAAATTTAGAATGTTACACTGTAAATGTTTTCCATTGTGTTAATTTACACCTGTTATTACAGCCTCCATTATTAGGTTTACACTGGAACAGCTACTTTCTGCCACTGAAATTTGCTTAAAACAGCAGAAACAATTACTAATTAGAAGGGTATGTTTACTTTAATTATATTTATTTCCTAGTCTAGTTTTATATGTAGCACACTATGAAAGTGTATGATTCAATTAGCCAAACCCATTTATCTCAGGCAATTCCTCAAATGAGCATTGCTTAGAAAGACAGCACATTCCTTCAGCACTACTTTGCCTCATAAATTTCATAGGTGACACTAATAAATACATATGGTGACTGGGTATCACTTTCTATGTGACCTCACTGCTTTCTCCCATTTTTGCTAACGCTTATTCAGTAATTGCAGATTACCAGAATGACATTTTATTTAAACAACGAGCTCAACTGTTTTAATCAAAGATTTTAAACCAGTGACATGGAGAGCCATCTTCAGCATTCATAAACTCAGAATCAATACAAACTGAATGAGCATTCAGCTCATTCAGTTATCCGCACAATGTGAAACTACTATCGATACTCATCCATTGATACCTACAGCTAGTCTTATGTATTACACAGTGCTTTGTAAATTTGCAAACTGAGTGCAATTTAAATGTCTTGGGAACAAAAAGTTAATGTCTTTATCCTTTACAAATATGACTCTTTGAGTAGTTTTTCCAGTGAAAGTTGTATTATCTATCCACTCTCATGGATTAAAAAGGACAGCCATAAAAATTCTTTACAAATTCCTTCCCTGAAGCTCATTCCTAGTATTATGTTTTAAATCTGAAGTGAGGATTAAAAAAAACCTGAGTTATGTTCCTAATTGATAGCTGCTGCTCTTAATCTATGTAAATTATATTGGCAGGTAGTACGACATACTGTTGCTTTCAAATAACATTATTTCAGTACTTAGAGCAAAATTCAGTACTCTGAAAAATAAAACTGTAGATAAAATTGTACAAGCCAGGAGGAAATCCCAAGGAGTTCTACATCGCGAGGCTCTCTGCCTCATTCAGCCATCAAGGTTAATGCATTTATACTATCTTGCTGTCACTGCATGGGCATAGCAGTTGTATGACATGCAAAGAGAGCAGCTTATGCTGTCAAAGTGGCTAAGACAGGGCTATAACTTCCCAAACAGGGGCAACCGCTGCCTGTGGAACGATGTGCAACAGCTCTGTGTATCAGCAATGCCACCGATAATGACCAAATACATGAGTTTAGATCATCACACTTTGGACTTCTTGGGCCACACTTCATACCTTCCACCACAAAGGGAATTCATTCCTAGTTAAATTTCTCTTTAACATATAGAGCGTAACAAGAATGATGCAAACCTAAACTTCTAATAAGAATTAAGCCGGTATCTTGTGTGGCCAAAGATCACAGACCTACCTTCTCCTAATCCACTGCAATGCAGAAAAGAAAACAGTGTCTAAATAGAAAGTCTGATGTAATTCAGAAAAAGCTGCTATTAAAAAGTCAGCATTTTAAAAAAGCTAACAGAGACATATCTCAGCTGAGGCAATTATTTTGTAGGTTAAGAGGAGAGAAATGCTGCTGCAATTGAAGATTTGTCTTCACAATGGTTCTCAGGAAAGTCAAGGCAAATCAACTGAGGGAATGAAGTCAGCTCCCAGTCAGATGAACATATATTATGGCAGCTTATCCTTCCTCCAAGAGGAAAAAGGATCAACCGTACTGATGTAAGATCACTTGAGACCAGACCAAGCATGTTCATGTAGGGGTTTAATACACTTCAAGGTTTGCAGATTGACCTCACATACTTAGTGCCTCCCGTGCTCCGATGCTGCCTTTATCCACGCCGCGTGGTCACTGATAATGAAGGCTGATTTAATGGACACTGTCTCTGACCTTTCACTAATAGCACCTTCTCTTTTATTCACATGTGGGGCGCAGGGAAAGGGAGGTTATGCGAAGTGCACTGGCAATTTCTAATAGCTAACTATCTTTAATAATGAAGTGTAAGATAACAAATCAAGTCTAAGTCATAACTAATTAAAAGAAATGGGAACTGAAAATGAATGTAATTAGTAAAAATTTCTGAACAGTGCCTTTATAAAGTCAATAATTAAAACGGAGAAATCTGTGTTTTGTAACATAATCAAGCTCATACACAGGCAAATTCTGGCCTTTCTTCAAGTGTCTTGGTTTTGAATATCTCTGCTTTCAGAAAACTTGGATTACTATAAATGTTGGTTTTGGTTTTTTTTTCCAAAGGAGAAACTGATGAGATGGACTTTGTTACCTTGCTGGGACATTGTCAGGAAAAGTTCACCACAGTATGTTGTTACTGCCTCTATAAGCAGGCTACTCCCTTTGCAACAGCAGGGAAGAGGCATGATCAGTTCAAACTGAAATAATGCTGCTTGCATTATTTTGCTGAAGTGAGAAATACATGTACTTGTATGGTACATACAGTTGTAATGAAACTGAGTTCTTAAGTGGTAGGATACATACATGCCAAGCAGGTATATGCCTTTTAAAAAGGGGCCTGTAGTGTTAAATTAAGCAGACTTCAAAAGAATCTTAGTTTATATATTGATTCACTCTATTATCTTCCATCTGACATATACCTTCTTGTAACCATGGGCTGGCTCTTTCTAGGCTTGTTCAATATGGATCCCCCAAGAGCGGTTTTCTTATGTGCAACAATTGACTAAGAGCAATGATAGTGCTTTTCTGACCAAATATTCACCCTGGTCTAATTCTTTTCGCTCTACCATAACATATTTTGACACAAAAAAAACCATAGGAAAGCCTGGTATTTTCCTCAATATTTGCAATGCTGGGCCAGATCAGGGGCCAATATCCACCACGTAATTTCACTTAGGCTCACTTAGTGGGAAGCAGCGCACCTGCCACAGCTCTGCCCAGCCAGCCAGGCACTCTGCTGGGTATGAAGCACTGCATTTACACTCCTCCCCTCCTCCTCTTGCCCCTAAAAAAAGATTGAGATGTGACTGCCTTTTCCAAGAGAAGAAGAGGATGATCCAAAGGTATTGCATCCAGTGGAAACCCACCACCACAAACAGCCAGATGATGCATGACACAGTCGTATGTTCTTTATTACTCCTAGTAGAAAATAATAATATTTCAACCCAGCGTCCCAGACACGGAGCATGAAGGGGAAATGCACTCATCCTCAATTTGAGGTTGCCGGATAAGCAACGACTCCATTAAGCCGTGCCTGTGATGTGACACTATCTGAAAGGCAAGGCTGCTGCCCGGGGAGCCTGCCTGGTGCTCGCTCCTGCTGCTGTTGTGCAAAAAGCTTCAATTAGTCCTGACCTCAGCATGGGAATATTTCTCCCTGGGAGGGAAAGGAAATATCACAGAGTTAAAGCCCTTCTCTCTCTGAGACCGGGATGAAACTGTGCCATGCCGGATTCACCTCCCACAGACCCACTTGGGTAAAGGGTGCGCATCAAGGAGCAGCATGGTAGTGCAAACTAAAACACTGATTTCTTGAATATTTGCAATGCACGGGGACTACACCAAGTTGATGCTATCAGCAGCAGTCCACAGAGCATGTGTGTGCACAAACATGCTCCCCTCCACAGGCTTGCTAGCTACCTTGAGGCAATGCTAATCCATACACACACACACACACACACACACAGACACAAACTCACACACATGCAGCTGTGCATTATGCACAACAGGGAAAAAAATACAGAAAACTGGGAGTTTTAAGAGCCTGAAAGATATACTGAGGGTCCACAGATATCCTGAAAGCCAAGAGAAATGGCAAGAAAAAAAAAGGGGAGGGAAATATCTGAAAAGTAGCTGTATTCAAATATTCCCTACACAAATTATTTTTTTACTAAAACTATTACATTATCTTCCGAAGAGCTAACACTTCAAAAACATAGACCTGAATGCTACTACAGCGATGAAGAAGCTACTGAAACATGACATTCAGTCTACCTTAGTCCATTGGACTTAAATTACCTTTAGTCCTGATTCACTCAGACAAAAAAAAACCAAACAGATTGTTGCACACGGTTGGAGGCCACTTTAAAATAGATATATGTGTCCATCTTAAAACCATTAACAAACCTCTTTTTACCATACGATTCTGGCTAGCATGGAAAACTGGGAAAGCACCGTGGACTCAAATGATTAATAATGCATGAATTCCTCCAAATCAAAGGTAAAGCAGGCAAAAATGACAAGCAGAAGGAGAAAGCATCTTAAAAAAATTACCAGAGAGCTAGTTTTGGATCTAAAGGCAACACCAAGCCTGCCAACTTCTCAAAGAGGCTGCCAAGAAGCCAGATGCCATAACTGGAAGGATATTATCCAGAGTTTTACATCTGAGTCTCATGAGTGCCTTTGAAAAAGGACAAAAAAATGGATGCTGGCAAGAGCTCAGCTGTTTAATGTCTATCCCGACCCAAAATATTTTTTTAAAAGTTAAATTGAAACCATTGCAAAAATTAAAGACAGGATGTGTAAATACAACGTTAAGTATTTACAATGACCCACAAGGGCGAGCTAGCCCTACCAAAGTCCTGGAAACTCTTTGGGAACACAAATTAAAGATCCGAGGTCATCCCAAACTCCCTGTTTGAGCTGGGCTTCAGAGAGCACATGGAGTCCCTGAGGAAGGACTTGTGATGACTGGGTTTATAGAAGTGGTGCCTGCCCCTGCAGCCAGGGTGGGCACAGGAGGACTCTGTGATGCTCCTCTCCCACCAAGGACAGCTGGCACATGTGTTATCCCCATCACAAGATGAGTTACACTTGCCACATTGGGGGCCCTACATGTGCCCCAGCGCAAGAAAGCTCAGCCTTTTATAGAAGCTGGCAAATGGCTGTCACACAAGAATGATGCTGTTGTTTTGGCTATGCTATAGGCATGTTTGATCATATCACAGGGGAGGTGCTGGCCACCTTTGAGACAGAAGCCAGCTGTAGACCGTCAGAACAGTTTAGATAAGTCTACAGCTTTCTCCATTCTCTTACCTGAAGAAGCCAATACAATGAGGTAGGTTAACAGCCTGCAAGTAACAAGCTGCAAAAAAAAAAGAGCTGAAGAGTCTCCAACCAGCAGACAGACCAAAGGTTGTCTACCTCCACTCTGCAGCAATGTCCTGCAAAGTGTAAAGCAGCACTGACAAACTGGATCCAGCCCCTCTAATAAGAAAGAAAGTTGCCATAATATTTGGATTTTTAGGGTGACTGAAAGAACATCTACAGAGGTCTCTGCTGAACCTGTAAGCCCAAACTCTGATTTTACTTAATTTAGCCTCCATTTTGTGAACACACAAGCACACAAATTTAAATTACTTGAATAATTCTATTTAAATCACTGGAACTCCTCCTGTGCATCAAGTTAAACACTTGCACAGGGTCCTCTTAGGTCACAGTCTTGCACTGTTTATGGAGAAAAAATTTTGTAACCAGATTGACTTGTATATCCTGCCATCGCTTGGCACTGAGCATTTGTATCCCTTGACGTTAACTGGCATCTGTCAAGCGCTCTCCTATGAAAAAGTTATTCAGTTGCACACGTTTGTAATATGCAACTGCTTATATTACTTGGGTAAAGGAAAGGCAGTTATTTAGATTTCTGCCATAAAAATACAGCATAAGCGTAAACTATGAACTGCAGAACACAAAAAAAATTTAATGACTTCTTCAAACACTGGCCAAGTAAGCAGTATTTCACAAGACAAGAAACAAATGTTCAGGTCAAAACTGCAAATGGAAGTGACCAAGCCTGCACTGGACTTGAAGGAGCACAAGATCCCCACCCCCAAGACTGTGTCAGGTTAACCTCTCATCTTATTAAACACACCTGCTCTGTCTCTCCTTCTGGACTTTCTACAGGCTCATTAGGATTCGTTAGGGCTTTTGGGATTTATTTTTTAAGAAAACACCAGGTAGCATGCAAAAAAAAGAAAGAAATACTGAATTAACCTAAATCCCCCTTTTAGCTAGTTCAAGTCTTGTTTATAATGTGCATGCACCACTTTGCATTTACCATGAGGCTCCTCAATTAGTTCACAGACAAGTTAACCTCCTATCTCCCAGCAAATATAATTCATGCTCATTTTATACAACACAGCATTCTGCTGGCTATTATCCATCATTTACAAGTGTTATTTGTCTATAAAAATGACACTAAAAAGTTGAAAAATGATTCTGCTCTGCCTGCTTCTGGATGTGTTTTAACAAATGGTACCAATGCAAAAGCCTCTAAGTCATGTAAGAAGCAATTAGTCAAAGAAGCCATAAATATTTTTTTAAAAGGATATAAATGATTGCTTGCCAGATAGTAAAAGCTCTAAAGGTTGCTACATAATAAAAGACTGAACCTACATATACATATCTGAGTAACTTTACCCCTGTGTGCAATCCCATTAGGATGAAGAAGGTTACTCAAGCAAGTAACATTAGTCAGGTGTTTGTCCTAAAATAGTTAAAATAGTATTCTTCATTATTTATCGTTAATGAAGTTAATCAAATTCAGTGCTACTTACTCATGCATGCATTAAATAGAAACCTGAACATGACATGCATATTTATGGAACAGAGATTGAAAGATCATTATCTGTAGGGAAGAAAATCCGGCAAAGAAAAGGATGCGTAAAATGTGTCTGTTATCTTATTAGAACATAAACTGTTTCGCTTAAAACATAAATATTTATTTTAATTAATTCAATTAACCTAAATAATAGCTTCCACACATGACAACTATAGCTAATGTATGAATTTCATGATTTCTGATGAAGATGTAGGCCATGGCCATAGCTACCATCGACCAACTGGTTTAATTCCACAGAATTTATACCAGTGTGCATCTGGCCTGTAACTCCCCATTGACTGCATCTCATACATTGAACTGAAATATAATATACTGCACACCACCAGAAACCCAAAAGAACAAAAAATAAAATGTTTTATTTATTTTTCAGTTAACAAATAAGGTGAGCATTCCCCACTTCCATCTTAAAATCCTGAAACTGCAACTAAGGGTTTTTTTTATTTTTAAATTTAGATACCTGTATACAGGTTTAGAGGCCAGACAGATGGGTTTGGCAATCCCAGAGAGAGAAAGAAGGATGAAAAAACTTTAAAAGTGCAACTATTAAATATTCATGCCACCGGCATTCTGTACCTTCAGTGAAGTTCTTGCTCTATATATGGAATGAAACCTACAGTTAAGCACATGACTCCACTAGCTATCAGTTTTGAAAGGATTCATTACAATGTGAGGGGGAAAAGACTCTCTAAGTTGCTAAATATACAGCAAATATTGAGAAAATAGGGAAATAAGACGTATTTCTGCACGTTCCTTGGCCTTTAAAAAATGACAGATCAATTTTGTTTTTAAAAAAAAAACCTATCTGTCTTATTGTTCAAATACCTGAAGAAAACACAGTGCATTACCTTCGATCATATTTTCAAGTTCTAAGGTGATTTTATTAACTCCTTTTTATTGCCCAGTTGAAATATTCTAATTGGCACACAGCACACTTGCAGTCACTAGATATCCATTAGACTTTAATGGCTTTGAAATGGTATATAGTATTATGGGGCTGGCAGACCTACCGCAGTCCCATTTACAATGACGCAAGGTAAGTGGGGCATAAAAACACAATGGTTAAGAATTAAGAATTCAAAGAATTTCAAAAAAAAGCTTCCTCCAGTTCCACCAGCATGTATCCTTACGGATCGTTTTGCACAGGCAAGGGCCAGTCTCCACAAGCATAGATGACCAAAAAGAGGTCTACAAGAGCGTGTAGGTAGCAGGGTAGGAGAGGAGCAGGTCTGTAGAGCCACACAGCTGCTGCCCAGTGTGCGTGCTGGGGCTCCCATCCACTCCATAAGCTGTACGCCCACCATGACTGCTTCCCACGTGGAGCGCTTACCCAGCTCATACTGTCACTGTCCTCTCCGCGGTAAGTGTGAGCCTTTGCGCGCACCCAACTCTGAGGTAACCTGCTTTTCCTGTGCTCCACAGCACAGCACGCCATGCAGGAAAAAAAGGGGAAAGCGATGCACTCTCCACAAGAAGGGTTTGTCTCCTCCTTCCACATCCCCCCAAAATCACAGATGTCGAGCATTTATGTGCCTGACACAAGGAACGACTATATATTTGTGCCCAATACGTTGCAAACCTTGTTCAGGAAGGCGGTTCTTTTTCCATAAAAGACTGTCCCTGCAACGCCACCAAGGCCATTTGGATCCCATTTGGGGATTCAAATTCTGGCCATTTCAGGAGAGCAAGAAGTTCATGACTGTGAGAAGTGTGAAAAGAAGGCAGAGACAGTCTGATATTCCTATTCAAGGAAAAAGTGAGGGCTGAGCAGCCATGTTTCTGTGAATGAGAAAGCCCTTCCCACTGACACACTGTAGCTGTGTAAAAGCCAGTCTGAAAAGAAAAAAAAATCAGTTCCACATGATAGTTTTTAATTCATTTCCATGTGAGAGGTTTAAAACATCCCATGTTTTATGATACTTAGGAAATATTAATAAAAGCCTACAGAAATCTGGAGATCTTTCTGCTACTCCATAAGTAATTCCCCTGCCTCCACTCCCAGTGAACTGCAAAGGCCACATGAAGATTCATCCCCTCTTTCCCTCTCCCCTTCCCCAGCTTTTCAGGGCACTTCGATGTGCAGGAATAATCATGTTCTTCAGCAGATTGCTTTATTGAGTCAAAATAACTGATTCCACACATTTAATAGTAGAATCCTCCTTTTATCTTCTAATTATGAAGCGGTGCCTGTTGAAATTAAGCGGCATGCTTGTAAATATTTTCAGGCACAAAGGAAGAAGCAAAGCCAGCTGAGCAATTTGGTAAGAAGGGAGGGAAAAATATCCCAGACCTTCTGTATTCTTTAGTTACAAGAGATGAGACCATTTTTATTTGGGTGGTTTTACACAATAAATTTTAAAGGGTAGTTGCTTAAGTACGTCTAAAGGTTAAACCTTCAAGCAGCTAATCTGTATGTAAGAACAAGTAACTGTCAAATACTTAACCTTTTACAGATTAAAACTGTCTGCCTAACAGATGTGAAATCATCATTGTTGTAATTGTTATAAGTAGATATCTGAGCATTTTCTGGAAATAGATCTTTTTTTTTTTGAGCAGTAATTTTATGCCCCAGGTCACTTGCGTGTTCATGGCTGTGATAAAACCACTGCTTTCCAGGAGAAGTTATATGCCAGGACTTTATAACTGCTGTACTGGTTTCCAACACCAAAGTTATTGGTTGTAATAGGCAGTTTTAAATTATTATAAAATTAACTTGTAGGGTGACTGGAAATGTTTTATTGTTCAGTTGCTCTAAGTGGTTGTATAAGTGAATTTTCACAATAGTATGGCCAGGGCATACGAGAAGAAAACACTTCAATTTCTGATAAACTGTAAATGTTACTATAAAATACTGCTCTTTGAGCACATTTGATGAAAATACACTCAGTTATTAGAATATGTCTAAAATGCCATTACAGTATGTTTATTAATCAATTATAACTATTAAGGATATAAGAGAAAAATGTTTCTACTATGGTAAGTGAGCATGGAAACGGTATTTTTTTCCCATATGCTACTTACATATAGCAGTGCAAACTAGCTTGGAACCCTTCTGATACCACTAAGAAGAAACATGTTCCTACATGGGTCTACGTTCAGGCCAGCATCCTGCAACTAGACCAGGCATCTTCCTCTTCAATCACAGTGAAACATAATCACTAGACTATCCAGCAGCCAAGTCAGCTTATAAATCCAGTATGTTACATTCAGACATGTGGGCTGGCCCTCGTCATGCTGCTGAATCTGCACTGGGGAAGTGGACCTGTCTCAGACGGAGGTCCAGGCTTCACCCTCCTTTCCCCTTCAACTTTTTGTAGTTTTGTATCATTTTAGCTGTAAATGACAGAGGTAGGATTCTTCCGGTGGAGATGCTGCATCGGGTCCAGTGCAGGCACAGCGACTGCCCTTCGTAGACTTCAGGTACCTCCCCCACTGCCTTTCCTGAAAGACCTCATTTACTCCAGCAGGAAATTTCCTGCAAGTATGTTTTGGGCTCCGTGCCAGATACTCAACCTGCACTTTTTTTTTTCCATCTACCAAGTAAATACAGTTTTGAAACAAGAAAGATTTTTTTTTTTAAATTTCTTTTAACCCAGGTCTGTGGCACAGATTGATAGGTATTGCATGGTCAGCGGGGCTTCCCTGGGAAGCAAAGTGTCAGACTGTGGTGTCTCCCCATCATCTACTCCCTCTTCCCCGGCTGTTACTTTGAACCTGCTGATCGATTTCAACCAAATCTGACAGAGGTTTCAAAAAAGTCCTACTGAAAATCAGCAGCTGTTTATGCAGTGCTAATAACTCGGTCCTTTATCTGTGCCAGCTGATGGCCGCCAGCCGTCCATCAGCACGCAAGCAGCGTTCAGTTCAGGCATAGCTCTGAAACTGCTCCAGCTGCTGGTGTTTTCTCCCCAGGTCAATGAAGAGGAGCATGAGGGATATGCAATCACTGGCAAAGAGTTTATGCAGTGGGGCTGCTGGGTTACAAGACACAAAACTATGGTCTAGTTTTGGTAATTCCACTGCTCAGGGAAGCTTTTTTCCCCTACCTAGATGACTGGCATTGAAAATAATAATAATAATAATAATAATAACAACAACAACAACAACAAAAACAACAACAATAATAGTAGTAATAAAACTGAGTTCTAACAGTTGTCAGTTAGACCCTATAAGTATTCAAAGCCAATTCACTAAAGACGGAAAAATGAGGTTTTGAAGAGCAACAAAAATGCCAACAACAAGCGCACACTCTCTTGCAAAGCACTCTGCAAATGACCCCTCACACCTCGAATCGTCTGAAAGGGAGATGCAAAAGCTGGTGCATCACCACCACCCATATGAGAGGTCATTTCCAGGACACAACGAAGCAATATGCACTGACCTGCACTCTGCATCGATGCAGTTTCCATACAAGTTTATTTGTGAGCTGAACCTGAGCAGAGAATGCCAGCTGTGCCATATTGTAAAGTGGAGCTGTCATGTGGATTTATCCATACTTTGTCCATTAAGTCACCCTTGGGAACGAGCACTAGTTAGAACTCTCCGATAGATGTGAAGGGTTTTTATACAGATAGGTAGGAAAAAAAAAAAAGGAATGCGGCGATTCCAAAAGACTGGAGGAAAAAAAGAGATGTATTATAGGTATTATTAGCACATTGAAAGGCATCTGAAATATAAATTATTTGAAAGCACATCACTTTATATATCCTGTTAATTACATGGTTAATATTATGGAATCTGACAACTCCCCATAGATACCAAGACTATTGATGAGTTCCATTTTATGTTAGAAATTTCTCTCTTCTTGTGCAGAATTACCTCTTTAACCTCTTTCAGTCCAATAAATTCACATTAAAATGTGACCAAGAGTGACAACCTTGGGAGAGGACTAACCTCTCCCTCTATCATGTCATTTTAGCCTCAGTCTCAAATTGGTACAGCACTCCCATAGCTATTAGCTCAGCTCTTCTCCTGCCTCCTGAGTAGATGAAGCAGTGTGTCTAATTAATTTGCAATCCTTAAGTACAAAGGTAGCTATCAGCAAAACTACATTAAAATCAAACTACCAATAAGGTAATTGTAAAATCATAATTTTCTGGGATGTTTTCACTAAATACCATCTTAGCTTTGTAGCTGAATGTTTTCCGAAGTCTAGCCTTACAGCTACGTGAAAGTCAAATATTTCATACATTACAGTATATCTCATTCCACAGGAAAAAAAAAAAATACAGATACTCTTTAATACAATGAAATGCAATTTAAAGCCAAGTCAACAAGATACTAACCTCTTATCCTCAAATGAGGGCTACATTATACATCATGGGTTAGAAGTTAAAAATGAAGAGAATGGTTCTTGCCACTCATAATTCAAAGACTGTTGTCAAAAGCTTTCTGTTCGTAGAAATGCTATTGGCTTTATTCATCTGGCAAAAACTGCGCAGTATTCTAAGTAGCTCAGACAGATAGCTTCTTTAGCTATACAGTTCAGAGACAAATTTTCCTGAACAGCATAAGGACTTGATCTTGCTAATGTATACACGTTGCACTGTAGCCAGTTACAGAAATAACTGGTGTCCGTGAATGCAGGCTGGGGTCTAGGGAGGATACACGGTAACAGCCAGATTCCCTATTTTGCTTTGTACGCAGAGAGACCAGACACAACCAGCAAAAAAAAGATGCTGCACTGAGAAGCCCTATGACAGCACTAAGCTCCAGGAGGAAGCTCTGCTGCTGCCCAGCTCCCTACCTGCTTCTCACCGATCAGAAAATACTGAATATTGGAGATGGGAGGTGAGGGGCACACTGCAGCACAGCGGCGACAGGCGAGATTCTCCACTGAGCTCCAGCCACCCTCGTGAAAATCTCGTGCTTGCCAGGACCAAATAGCTGAGGGACATGAGGGGTGACTAACCTTCTGCAGGCAGCTATCCTCTCCTCCCGCTCTTGAGCCTGAGGAGAACAGAGATGAGGTGTAAAATCTGAAGCCCCCTTCACTCCTCCATTTTTTCTGGTTGTCAGATGAGTGGTACTCACCAGCATCCTGAAGGGTGTAGGGAGACTTTTTTCTTTCTCCTTCCCCTGAATAAACCCTTTTCTGTAACTGTGCCATTCCTGCACAGTCAGGGGCAGCAGGAGAGGAGCTGAGCTCATTTGCTGTGAGGAGCTGTCAGCATCTCCCTTAAGGAGGGCAGGTTGCCAGCCTCTCCGAGGTAGTTACGTGGTGGCCTGCCCTTAAGCAACCCTCATTTCCCACTATCACATTCCCACTCTTTGTCACGCGCAGGGAATCCGGTACACTGCATCCTCCTTTTCCCCTATGGCCATACCTGATCGCCACAATGTAGTCCTAGACTTGCTCCTAGCCCTTCGTGGTCAATGGAGCTTATGTAAAAGACTGATAGAGGGAGCAGAAAGCTGGACCAGCTAGAGACTTCGCTGAGACAGCCCAGAGGTGGTTGCAGAGGAACAGATGAAGCCTTAGGTGTGAAATCTCATACTGTTTGTTCAGTGTTGTTTGGTTTGAGTGGCCCTGAGGAACAAGTGACTGCAGCAGGAACAGATAGAGATGTTCTTGTCGACAGGAACAGAACAGGACGCTTATTTGTCCCCGTCTTCCTTCTGGAAGGAAATCATCTGCTACTGCTAACGCCGAAATCTGTGCATCATGCTCATGTCTGCACCAGGTTGAGGAGTATGACAGAAGTTGCCAATTACAGATAAAGGCTATCTTCAAAATTGGGGTAGAAGCCGCTAATTTTGACTGCTCTACCATATAGTAGTACTTCTTATTCTTACAAGAAATGCCTAGAATTTGGCACAGGCATTACATTAGCTGTATTTTAAATCTATACAAGCAAATTCAGTTAAATAACTGCACATATGTGTGTAATTTTCCACATACCAATGCCAGCACCCTGCAGACTGTACAGCAGGCTACTCAGTTTACATCCTCATTATTTTGCTTGCTCACATATAGGCAAGCCCATAGTTACTGATATTCTTTTAGAAACCTGATCTGCTGTCTACTGGAAATTATTATACGTCTCACCAGAAAACACTGAATACAGGATAGTTCCTGCATGAGAGCATGAGGACACGCATGCCTTTACCCTTAGGCACTGCACATGCCTTTTCCCCAGGCACATACCTGGCAGGTGCAATCCAGACCTTCATTTGTCACTCACACTCCAGTAATGTGCTCTCCAGAAATACTCTAAATAGATTAGATTAGAAGAGAATTATCTTCTGTCTTTTTAGACCATCTTGGCATTAACAACAAAACTGGGTATATTTTCCAGGCAAACATGCTTTCTCTGAAAAACTAAAAGATAGGACAAATGTTCCTGTCTCCTCTGACACAATGTTTACCAGTCCTCGCTAGAAAGAAGCAGCTGGTTTCAGTTAATCTGGTGGGATAACATTAAACTTAATAAATGTAATGACATTAAGATCTAAACCTTCTTCTAAAAGACTTGGGTACAGAGATGAGCTGCACAGCAGGGTGCAGAGCTAGGCACCCAGCTCCCAAAATGGATCTCACAGTGCTGCGTTGGGTGCCAAAGCTCCCCGTACTGAGGATGGGGAGAAGCCAGCACCCAACAGCCAGCTTCTCAACACCCAGAAGCTATGCTGAGCATCAAGCCCTGTGCCTGCCAAAGGAAAATGTCAAAGAGAACTTACAGTTTTGCTGTGATTAGATTTCACCATGAAAGCAGGACTCACAGCCTGAGTCCCACCCATGTGCCCTCTTGGGCATTCAGGTTAGACAACGGGGACATACCTCTCTTTGAAAAGAAAATCAAAGGACACAGCCAAGCACACTGTTTTGCTAACGTCCCAGTGGTTAAAACACCAGCATAAGAAAATGGGAAGCCCAGATCCAAGTATCTCCCCAGCCCAGGGTTCACATCCATAGATTCAGTCTCAAGGAACGTGTAGTACTTATTAGGTCAAAGGCTTTTCTGGGTGACAAGCCCTTCACCACCCTTCCTGGAGCTTGACCCCAGTATGGATCTGGGAATGGAGGGATCATGGGGCCAGGAAGAAAGTGACTGAAACCTTCAGCTGGAAAAGGGGAGTCCTGACTTCGCTGGGTGGTGTCATCCCAAAGCTGTATGATGTGTGATGTGCAAGCATACAGACAGCATGTGGCCATAGCATATCTTGGACTTCTCCAGGCCCTGTTGTACTGGGCCAACAAGCCTGCTAATCCCCAAATTGCCTCTAGGCATGTCCACTAGCATAGCTGAAGATAAGTCTAAATGTGCTTCTGCCAGAAACCAACGGCATGTTTGGTGCCTAGTTGGGTTGCGTGGGGTTTCTGGATCTTGCGTTTTGCTATGTTAATTCTACCTAAACCGTACACATGAACCACTATGTTGCACCTTGCTTAAGAGCTGAAAAGACTGAAGTAAGGATCTTCTTTGGTGGCACACAACCAGCTAAATTAATCTCCTGGCATAAACTTGCACTGCTTGGTTCAACGAAGAAAAGCAAAATTCAGTCTCCAAATAACTCAGAGGAATTTCTGGCTGATGTGGCAATCGTTAGGCATATTAAATGACAGACATAATGAAAGTGATTTTTAGTAGTTCAGATAGATAGGCAGCTAGTATGTTAGTACCGCATTCGGCTTCCAACCCATGTATGTCTCCAGCCTGCTAACAAGCACCCTTTGTGGATTACTTGCTGTACTTTGACCTTCCAGAACTGCTTGATTTTTCTTTATAGTGGAGACATAAGATTCTTCTGTGCTCCCTTAGTCTCTACTCCCCATCAGCAACAAAACTATGTCTCTTGCCTTAACTGAATTTCTCGGTAATCACACACTTTAGATCATTGACTTCAGGTTTAGATGCATCACTGTATGAAGTACTTTACAATAAGCAATCTACTGACTTCCTATCGTACTTAGAAAACACCCTCTCACAGGTAAGTCTGGTTCCACCTTTCTCCTTTTAAGCCTGTCAGGTGTTCCAGACGGCAAGAAAAAGGGTGGAAATGCATACGACTATTTCCCAAAGTAGTACTTATTTGACACGCTAGCTTGCACGTGCCCACAAAAAAAAGGTTCATCTGGCCCACATCCTGTGGGAAGCTTTGGGCATGTGTACACAGCACAGCGGGGCAGAGATCCCCAAGCTAACAGAAACTGAAGCTGGGCTTCACGTATAGCACCATGCAGCCCTACAGGCTTTGGTCTAGGAGAAACATAGCTGTACTCACATGATGATGAGCCCAAAATAGTTAGTCTTGCCTCCTGAAAAAAACATGGGACAAAGCTGATGAACATAGATCTTGTTACCCATGAACACAGCTGAACTGCTTACAGGCCTACTGACGCGATGTTCGGTGCAACTGGTGACAAATAACACAGAGCATCACTTGAGGTAAATACAACCCCAGTGTTAATAATAATAATAATATAATTTGTTTTTATCATCACCCAGTGTATTCTCGTAATGTCGTTCAATGCATCTGGCCCATATCAACTGTATGGTAATTGAGTGTTGTCAGTAAAATTATGTAAAATTAATTTTGACACCCTTTCTCTGAAGTGTCTGTTCTGCTCTTCTGTGTCCTTGGAATGAAATGTTTTGATATCAGCGATTTTCTTCAGAGAAAATAGCTCCCCAAGCTTCTGTTGCTACCCCTCTAGCTGCAATACTGCCGAATGTGTCATATCCAGGCTCTACCTCATCCTGTAGTTTCTGCTTAACAAGTCCACAGTTATTTTCAAAGATCCTCTTCTACGTCTTGCCATTATTAAGAGAAGGCCAGTTTCTGTTCACTTGAGTAAAAATATGACTGACGCTAATTTTCTGCTGTTAAAACCATGCATCACACACTAAGGAAAGCATCAGGTATACTCTTTACCCACCAGGAAAAGACATATCACATGTACTAAAGACTTGACCTGAACATGTCCCATATTTGGTTGCATTCCTTTTGCTTGATTGCTGAGAGCTGCAAGTAGATCATATTCATGAATGTGTCACTCCTCACTATGTCATTGTGCCAGAGACTCATTAAAGATCTACTCAAAGCTTCCTCCTAATTTATATTTCTTCTATAAGTTGCTTTGATTTGAGAAATCTCTTTTGCAAAAGGAAAGCCGTCCATTGTTTGTACTCTAAAAGGAAATGTAGGTGTTTAATTGGTGGATGTGGTTTTCATTATACTTTCCATCTCCACCGCAAACCCTCTTCATAAATTGTGACAAGTCTGTTGGCAGTCTGCTGTATCAGACTGGAGGTAGCTGACTTGATAAGCATGTTGCCTACCTGAAGGAAAACATGAATTCCCTCCAACTTTGCTCAGAATTGCTAATTAGCTGAAAGGCAGTGTCCTGAATTGGCACAGAAAACCACTGTGAGAAAGTCCTAGGGAGATGTACAACTATAACTTAATAGGGTCTAGTAACATCTCAAACGCTTTCTGGTTTATTGATATCATGGTAGCATCTTTGCTCTGAATATACTCCTTATTTAAACACAAGTGCAGTGATTTACAGTCCAGTAAAGTCCCCAGCTTCATTTTCACGCAGCCCATATCATGACGGTAAAGAAGGCTCATTTGCCAGAGCAAGTAGAGAGGGAAATGTTTTCATTTTTATAAAATCAGTCACCCAGTCTTACAGGGCTGAGGGCCTTTTCCTCTCAAACGAATGCAGAGGTGGGGTAAAGGAAGTACTGATCAGAGTTGTGATCCTCTGCTGCCATTTCTCAATGGGGCTTGTTCCTGCTCCCCCTCAGACCAAAAAAAAACCCCAAACCCTCGTGCCTACACTTAGCATTTTCAATAGCCATGTGGCGAGGAAGCATTTCCAATAGGCAACTTGTGGCCACCCTGTTTTCCACCACATGGAGATACTTTGTGCCAAGCCAGCTGGCCTACAGGGCAGAGAGCAACCCTTGGCCCATTTTAGTATCTCCACTGTGGCCTGAAGTTCACCACTTTTGAACATCCTCAGAGGTGGGAGTAGAATACACAATCACAGTGTGGGACTACCAGGCTCCAATCTCTTCCCACCTGACCTCCTTCACCCTCAGGAGGGTCCTCATGCATTCACAGCTCTTACGCTAAAGCTCTCCTACAGAAGTAAATGTTTTGGTGCAAACTGAGAGGGTACTCGGGATTCTGACATCCTGCAGTGATAAGAGCATTCACCTGACACACACAAAACCTTCGGGCAGAGAAATAGGAGAATAGATTTAAACTTGTAAGGATCTGAGGTATAATTTGCAAAAAATGCCTAAGTTGACATAAAGAGCACCTTCACGGGTGTGAAGTTGTGTATATTTTCAGGGTGGCTTGAATGAGTACGGGCACACTGAAAAATGATGCTCAAGCTTTAGTCTCCCATACGTCCCACTCCTCCTGGACATGCCCTGGAAATTCTGACATGAAAAGAGGAAGTCAGCAGTTTTGCCAGGACTCCCAGGCAAGCCAGTCACGGTGGAAGCCTGACATCCAGAAGACCTGGGAAACATCCAGTTTGTACACAGCACGTCCATCCTGTATGCCTGCATTCAGGTGCATCAGATTTATTATGCACGTGCAGGTCACCTGATTTATTGCCATGGTTTATTACCAGGTGCAGGAAGGCCAGCAGCATGTTCAGAACATGTTGGATTTACCGCACATACACAGGACGTCCGCGAGCACACACAATCACCTTTTCTCCTGAGACTCCCTAGGAGGAAAAACAGGAACCACACTCAAACTGCTGGATTCACTTTGGTTCTGTACTTGTCCGCAGGCAGATGCAGAATTCTGGGATAAAGTATATGCAGCTACTTTAGCATACTCTTAGAGTGTATTGTGAGAAAACTTGCCTGTACTTTTCAACCCTCTAAGAGGGAACTGTGAGCGGATAAGGGTGAACTAGCAGCATTTCAATGGAGCTAGCCTGTTTCTCTACCACACAGCAGATACATTAGCACCTAATGAGTTACAATGACTTCAGCTTTAACAGATGACTTTTCTTCCGTCAACCAAATTACAGTATAAGCACCACTGAAATTTTATTAGCTGGTTTTGCATGTGAATATGAGTTGAGGAAAGGAGAACACGAGTTATGCATTTGTTCAAAAAAACAGAATTCCATTTTCTTTAAGGCTTTCAATGAGAGGTACATTTCCAAATCATTTCTGAAAGTGGGAATTAGGGTGTATTTCACTGGCATCCAGGTGTGGGCTCCAAGACCCGCTCTGATCTGAAGCAGCAGTACTGGAGTAGTACTCCATAGTACTACTGTAATAGGTATATTTAATTAGTTCCCATTGGTGCCACATGTATTCTGATGAGGTGCTGGACTGCCTTGAGGAATACCTGATAGTTATCAGTGTTTCAGTATTCTGAGCCCTGAGGAGTCTCTCTCCTCGCTCATTGTGGAAGGGCTCCCAGGCAAGAGAGACATTACCTGCATCTCCGGGTATGGCCCCAGGGAGCTCTCCCACACCACCGTGACACTTCTTCATGTACCATCCCTCCTGATCCCACCCAGAGCAGGGGGCTTGCTTCATTCACCCAGCCCGTGGCTTCCTGCCCCCAGAACAATGTCCTGTGCCTCCACCACACAAGCGCCTGACTCCCCTGCCATTCCGCAGCTCAACCTGTTACCTTCAACCTGACTTTGTAGCACTTGTCATAAGTAATTCTGCAGGTTCCAGTATCATGTGCATGGAGGTGGCATTTCTTTGTGTCAGTTCATAGAGATCGCTCAAGCGCACTCATTGCCTTTGATCTTGTATGACCTCAGGCTCCCACCCTCCCATGAATAACTCCCTGGCACTGAGATACACCGTCCCTAGACCAGGGAATCCTGCAGAACTTTATCATGTTGGGATTATGGTAGCTCTAAACTACAATGTGTTACTGACAGAGACTTATCTTACCCATCTACTGAAATATTTGGGCAGGTGAATTTTTCTGCTGCTACATGTACATTAGTTTGCACAATTAGACTTCATAGATGACAGCCAGCTCCAGCGGGGATGTTACAGCAAACAACATTTCTTAGGCCGGGTGCTTTGACTATGAGTCCCTTTTCTTTACAGCTCTTCACTGGTTCCCACTTTCCTCACCATGAAGGCCCTTTGTGGCCTATCCCCATCATTATGAAAAGTCATTAACAAAAGTCATTACAAAAAGGCTGACTCAAGACTTCTCTTGGCCCATTCAGGCAATTCACTCTCCAAGTTTCCAACTAACACCTTCAGGGTATCCCTGTGCTGTCACTCATGCTTGGGAGGAGTCCTCATAAACATGCACAAAATTGCTTCATTGTTCTTTTTGAGGTCCTTGCGAAGAAAATTCTGTTTTTTTCCATCATGCTCACACTCATACTCGTGGTAGAACTGTCAGGCTGTTGGTTTGCTGCCACCACTGTTTATTTGGATGATTAAAACACTCCGTCTTTTCTTTCTGACCAGTTTTGCCTATATTCTTCATTTTCTTTTGTCTTTCACTTTGTCTGCAAAGTTTATGGACCCACGACTGGCTCTTTGGCCTGTGTCTGAACAGCATCTAGTGCAGCAAATCTGGGTTCCTACCTGCAGATGCAAAGTCCAATGGTAATGCACAAGAATAATGAAAACAACAACAGGGAGAAGGGCAAAATAACACAGCTGCCACCCTCTCCTGGAGCCAGTGCAGAGCATTAGCCATTCCAGTCCGTCAATGAAATACGGCTATGGTGGGAACATGAGGAGTTTCATTATTGTTTCTATTGGGGTAAAGAGTTAGGCTGTTTCCTCTTCTCAGAAACTTTCACTGCAGTTTAATTTCAAATCATCCATGCTCCAGAATTAACTGCAACTTTCATTATTTGACTATTGTCCTTCCTCTTTGTAACCCATATGATAATGAACTCTTTTTTTTTAGCTATAGGTTACTTTGCTGTGTGCAAGTGTGTCACAGCACTCATTTTTCTAGTTACTTTGACAAACCTGACATCTTGCAGCTGTTACACATCTTGTTTCAATTACATCTCTAGATAAAAAGAATTCTTAAAGCCCAAATGCTGCAGATGGCTTCCTGGTGAGGGGTTAACTCCAGCTTCGTATTAAAGCCTTTTTGGGGGTCCCTGTTCTCTTCAGTCTCCTTCTCTTATGCCCTCTCCAGCTTCCCCTTCTAATTTTGCTATATCTCCCTTACTCTAAGCCCCATTCCTCTCTGGCCATCAGCAGGAGAGGAACTGGAGCACCAGTGTCCATCCCTGCTTCCTTCCCACTCAAAGGTGCCTGGGGGGAAGCGAAGTATCTGTCGCTTGAACTTTATCTCCACAAATCATGCAGGCTGCTTACAGCACGGCACAGCTGAATGAGCACAAATCAGGGGAGTGACAACTCGGACCACCGCTAATCCCTAATAAATTCTGGACTGTCCCCCAGACTTGGGAAGCTCTTGACAACTGGTGATGCTCTCAGCATCTGGCAAACCACTTGTGTCTAATTGGGTACCCTGAGATATTTACACTGTGCCTAATGGTTACAGAAGAGATTGATCACCCCATTCTTGGTATCCATCCAAAAAGGGTATATAAAATCCTTTGATCTTGCTAAGGCAGCAAAACATGTCTAACCATCAGTTATGTAAAGGTGGTTGTTATTAATTTGAATACTGCACAGAGAGGAAAGAACAGAAGTACCATATAATGAGATATATTAAGACTACAAAAGAATTAAGTGAAGCTGTTATGTTATGAATCATGATTTTATTGTTTAACAGTCAGCTCTTGATGTAATTCAGATAATAATGAATGGGCTAATTCCTAACACCTTTATTCAGGCAAAACTTCCATTGATTTCCAAGAGAAAGTTGTCCAAGTCAGGACTAGAGACTGCTGCATCTATCCCATTATTTGCAAATGCTTTTCTGAATATAAAGTGTTCCTTTATAAAGGGCTATCGCCAATAACAGTAACATTTACATAATAGAAACCGCTTACATAAGTGTCTTTCATGTTCAAAAAAAGACTTTTTATTCTTATTGCAAACTGCCAGGTTAAAAGTTCTTCTGCAAACCCTAGTATTTATTAAAGTATAGGAACATACAGAATTTCTCAGTGTACCATTTTGATCGTCTTTCCTTCTGCTCAATATTTTTCATTTCATTTTACCATATTTTTTTTTCCTCCGGAGAATGTGTTATTTATTGATTATTAGCAAAGAGATGATTTATCATTGCAAATATTTCTCTTTATCATAGAAAACAGAGTGCCAAAAATGGGAAAATGTGCTAAGCCTTGTTACATTTTAACAGATGCCAGGAGTATTTGAGGAAACAAATGAATAAATAGTCCTGCCTCACTGTTTCTCTCACTCCACAGTTCTAAGTTAATGCTCTATACAACATTTCAAATTGGTACTTTTAAGTAATTCTTAAAGTAATTGCTCAAAACTTGAAAAATGTGCTTAAGGGTAATGCTTTCTGTTTTGATCAAGGCAGTACTCCAGGTTTTTGACAAAACCAGAATTTTTTCTCTGATTATAAACTATGCACTTCCATCTGGAACTTATTTTGATATTGTGAATCTTAATGCCTCAGAAAAGCACACAGAACAATGATGGGCACTACTTGATTGTTTTAAATTGAAATTAATTAATTATGAAACAGCTGCAATAGTCTAAATTACTTATTTCCCCTTTCGGTGAAAATGAATTTACAGGCATTTGCAAAGCATACAAAAATAAAGACAGAGACAAGAAAGTCTGTAAGAAGGGAAGTCATGTAGAATTGTCTATGATCTGTATTTCAAGAAACTAAATAATTAATAGCTCCAAGGAAGCATATTAGAGATTGCTCTTTCTATTATACAGTCACATTGAGCAGTAAAATAATGCTTTAAATCTCAACAACAAATACAGTACAGAACTCAGCAGAGTTTACCTTTCCAGATAATCATTTTTTCAGCTGAAAACAGCTATTTTTTCACATTACAACCAGACTGTGACTTGAAAGAAGCTTCTCAGTCATTTAGTCAAGACAGATGAGCAATGAGTGTTAGAAAAGCTACCAAGGCATCAAAAGATCTACAGTCAAGGCCATTAAAGAATAGCTAATCTGCTCTAGTTCTAATTCTCCTCTAATGGGTTTCCTTAAATGTGCTTTACATCAGCTGTAATTAGTTCAAGATATTGCTACTTATATACTTCTAAGAACAACAAAAAAAATAAGGTTGCATTTCTACCACTTCATATGTAATCATGTTCACACAGCCATGCACCCAAGCTAGTAAGTTCTTCTGCAACGCAAAGCCTTGAAGAGCATTATAAGGAGATACTTTGCTTGGATCTACAAAAGCCAGTGCAGGTCCTGAAGCAACAGCATTTATCTATGCTTTCCTTTATTGGGGTTATCTCAATGCCATTTTACTTCAGATGTTGCAGAACTGACTGTACTAAATGGCCAGGGATACATTAAGCCACGTATATTGGAGACGTACATTTTTCCTACTGATGCTCTGGTTTTGGAACAGATTTTCATCGTCAGTGGCAGTGACAAAAAACTCAAACCCAAAACCCTTGCCACATTTATGATAGAGCATGACTGGGTTTTGAAGGTATTCACTCCTTCTTCGAAAAAGTTCATTTATCTGAGAGACCAGCAGTCTGACTCAATAACCTAGGAGAAACATGGTCCTGTGGCCCTTTCGGACCCACCTACACAGTGAAAGCGGTAGAGATCCACAAGCTAGCTGCAAGCACGCTGGTATAGCCAAACACACAAGGACACGTGGTGATGCTAATTCAGATCAGTTGGGATCACAGTGGTTTTCTTGCAGGGAGCCTTAAGTAAACGGACTAGAACACAATCACCTTTTGTACTAAGAAATGCTCGACAGTCTTCAGGCTTAACCACAAACAAAGCACATTGTAACATTAATTTACTCTTTAAATGGGCGACATTTAGTTAACTCAAGGTCATCATCCTGCAGAAAATGTTACACACTCCTTGCCAAACACAAATGAAGAAATGCACACTTAGCTTTTATTGTTACTTTGTCCTTTAAAAACAGTTTATGACATGACAGGTTCCTCCCTGGCTACTTTGGAAAGAAAAAATGTGAAAAAGTGTCTTCTGTTGGTTGCATATCAATATAACTGTCTTCTCCAGAGTATCTGTGTCAACAAACTGTTCATTTTTTCTGGACTGAGGTTCAACCATCTACTACACTTCCTGTTCTAACACAAAGGAGCACAAAAACATTAAAACTACATCATTACCTCCTAAAATCCACAGACATAAGGAGCTGAAACCTCCTGGTCAATCAGAAGCGGTCAATGACACAGAAAGAATCAACTTTCTCTTGGTGCATCGTTAGGAGGTAGGCACCATCTAGCAACGTCAGAGCAAAAGCTAAACTGTGACAGAGGAGGTTTAGGATATCTGCCCACGCCCGTATATCAGAACAGGTTCCCCAAAACCTTCACAGTGACCAAAGCAAAGAAGGTAAGGACTGAAACAAGGAGATGGATCGTAGGAGAGACCGCTGCTGGGATGGCTTCTGAATCTGAACCCTGCAAATGCATACTTCACCAATGCTTTTTCCTCCTGATCCATCTGTCTGTCATATTTGCATTTTTTGTATCATCATTTGTCATCATAATGCCCTGGCACCTCGATTGCACCATCATAGAAATACATGGACTAGGAAGGCCACCATTTTCTCCCTGATGGATTTCAAAAGTGATACATGCAATGAGAAGTGATCACAGCTCAAAGCAATCAAAACATACTCAGTGTAAGAAGATACCACCTTCATCCTCTCTTTGTCCACTCCTGCCATTCAGTGAAACGAGGCTCAGCCACAAAGGACTCTTTCTTTGGACCGAAACATGTGAAAACAACCACACGGGAAGACTGGGTTACATTAAGATGTTGTGCGGCTTTGTCAGATACAACCCTCTTACTTTTAGTTTTAAGTACTTACAGTTGTGGATCATCTTTATTGAGAAACAAAACATAGCAACAAAAAGCTTCTTAGCAAAGATTCTGGTCCCTCCTGCATAATTTTAAGTGTTTCCTGTCTGCTGAGACCACCACTGCTGCATTGGAACTAATTTATTTTTAAAAAAAAATACATAAAGGATCTCTGAGGATAAGTTTAAATTGCATTCCTACTGTCATATTTCCCAAGACACATCCATATCCAGGTCCTTGGTACATGCATGCAGGTTAAAATCTTCCTAAGAGGATAAAACACAGCCATCTTAAGTCACTAACACTACTTTTTATTTGCTTAAGGTATTAGGAAAGCTGAGATACCAAGCTGTAAGAGAGGAGCACAGGTTACGCGTTTTTCCCTTTGAAAAGACATAGAAAATGTTTAGCACAGAATATTAATAATTGCCATCATGTTCATTTAACTGTTGCTACAGTTCATTCACTCTTTCTCCTAAATATAAATTCATAGTTACCCACAAATTATTCAGAAATTACATAGATTATTACCTCAGTATTAAACTACAAGTGTCCACTCCTACTCTCCTGGGGCCTCAGGCAGCACCAGCAAGCATAATTGGTGTCTTAACATCGATTTTAAGAGACAGAAGACCACTGAGTAGCCCCGCTGGTAATGATGCAAATACAGTGAGTCTGGCCAGAGCAGAGACCGGTGGCCTTCCCGGGAGCAGCCAGCCAGCAAACCCAGCCCCGGGCAGCGGCACTAAAATGGTAATTCCCATACACCAGCAGGGCAGGGTTTACAAAGATAGTTTTGCTCAAACCCAAGGAAGTTTAGGGCTTTCCTTTCAGTTTTTCACAAAGAACTTGTGGTTTTCCACTGAAACTAGCCTTACAGCCAACCAGCCCGTATACAAAGAAACTTTACATGGGTTTCCTAGAAAATACCATCTTTTTGAAATCTCATTTTGTGAGGATGTCACTTCAAACTTACAACTTGATCAGTCTGTTAGATGAGACACCATCTCACACAGAATTTAACCTCCCTGTTTTCTAGCTGTATGTAATATCATTTTTTCTTCATTTCTATTGATTTTACTTTATTACTCCTATTGTTAATAAGGTTACAACCAGACTTTAAGGTATCTCTGAACATGTGCTGTAAATAATTGCTGGAACACTTTTTATCCATGCTTTGTTGTTTCCTAGTGATAAATACGATGCAAATGGATTAATTTGTTATATGAGGTTAAAAACCTTGCAATTAAACAGTTGCTTTCTCTAATGAGAGTGTTGTAGAGTGGAGTATGATGCTATTCCTAATATATGGATGACAAGATGTTCCCACAGCCAGTATTTTTTCTTTTTTTTTTTGCTTAATGGCCCACATTTCTTTTCCACTAGTTTTAAGAAACATGGTATTTTCCTCAAAATGGGGAGGAAAATACCATGTTTTTTTCCCATTGAATGGGAAATGCCGCATGCAACTCATACCCTCTTCCAAATCCTTCTCCAAAAACATCATAAAGGTTTCTGCCTCAACTTCTGGTGGGAAACAACCCCAGAGGAGGACAGATCTACAAGTCTGAGTGTTAGGAGGAAAGCCCAAAGGGCTGTTCTCCTCCTGCATGACATAATTGGGCATGGGTGCTCAAACAGTCCTTGGGGAGAGAGATATAAGCACATTCACTGTCCTACTGGTGTTTCAAAATTTCATTTATCAGACAAAAACAAAGCAGAAGTTTAAAAAAAATTATTCTTTTAAAAAGTGACTGAGTACTGCAAATCAGTGATGATGGGTCAGATCCTCATCTGATATAAACTGACAAAGCCTCTGGACTTGGTGGAGACTTAAACCAAATGAAGAGGATGTGATACATCACATGCAGCAAACGAGCGCTCACATGGCACAACAGACATATTTTAAAAATATTATTATTCAGCTCATGTTTATGAAGTATTATGACCATGAAAAGCTTGCTCTTCTTATTATTTATAACTTTAAGCACATACAATTTGTTCAGTGCTATAAGAAAAAAACCTCAAACAATAAAAGTAATTCCTGACCCAAAAGGCTTCCAGCCTAAAAAACAGGCATCAGGAAGAGACAACATGTTGTGGAAGCAGGAGAAGGGAACAATCTATAGTTATTACTCGTGTTATTGTTTGCTCACTACTTACAATCATCACAGAAAGAGCAAATTTTTAGACGGGATCTCAATGAGGGGAAGGTAGTAACTGTGAGTTGACACTGGGAGGAAGGCAGAACGGGAAACACCACAAAGACAGAAATAAGGAGTAGACAAACAGGATTTCAAGCATTGCTGGTACAAAGAGGCCAAGAGCTAAAAGGAAAGAAATAAGGGACTAAGTCCAAGACACAGGCTGGAGTAGAGTTGTAAAGGAGATGGGAGGTAAGACACTAACTTCATTTTTTGTGGGAGGGAGGTATTATTGTTATGTATCATCTGTAAAAAGAGTAAGCCGGTCCAGCCTCTTACCCTACTGAGAGAATGGCTGGAGTGATCCCTCTCCCCCCAAAGTAGCTGCTTATTGTTATCCGAAAATAAACTTCTTGATATTCCACTTTGACTGAAGAAATATTTGCAGAATTAGCTTTCTAAAATTGTCTCCAGTAAACACCACACAACATGAGAAAAAAATCTTGACTTACACAAGTATAAAATGTAGTGAATAAAAGCTAGACAACCTGGGATCAAGAAGTTACAAAAGGTTCATTTATAAGACTGCTGGATGTCTGGCCACTTTTTGTTAATAGTAACTTCCGAACAAAACTCTCATTGACATCAAATGGAGCAGGAACAGACCCAAAGATAGCAAATGAACTAGTAATTCAATACACGGTCTGTGAGACACACTGGGCCACCTTACACTGTGGCATTTGATGTTGATCTCAACTCAGAAGCCATACATTTTTTACATGACTATCCAACCCCTACAAAACGGATGCTAACTCAAAATACCCGGAAGTATCAGACAAGTACCAAATAAACCAACTACATATTTGGCTTCTTTTACCTAAACAAACACTGGTTTGTTTGTGGCTAACAAACATATTACACTCAAAATTATTTTCTTGTTTGCTACTACACAGTAAGTGCTTAAATAAATCTGCTGATTGTTTTTAATGAACAGGAAAAAACTCAGCCTACACATGTATCTTACATAAGCGTGCGAGGAGGGCCTTTACTAAGCGGTCTTCACCAGGGCTATCGCTGTGCCTAAACCTAAGCACAGAGTTAAGGACCTGGCTGAATTTTGATCTAGATTTGTTAAATAAGGCAAATAATAATACGAATGCCTGTAACGCAGAACTAGTCCTGGCACGCCAATAATTAAGTCCTTTGGTCTGCTCACTTGCTGCTTTCCATCATGTGTAGTATGTTTTCTGCTGTACAAGAGGCATATATAAAACCACTAACTGAGATTTTCCATCTCTTTTTGTCTGGTGTAAACAAATACAAAGTTATAAGGCGCTGGAGAATCCACATCCTTGAGTCTGGACAAGTAAGACTGCACATATAGCATATAAATAAATGGATGGAGAAAGAAAAACAGGAGATGGGGCTGTGGTTCACAGTCGTTAGTGCCGTGGGTTTGGGATAACTGTTAGCGGTAATGGCACCTTAAGTTGGGCTGATCATCCAAAAATGTTCCAGAAAAAGCTTACCAAAGGGGCCTGAGTTTTGTTTATGCCACAGATGGGTATGTTTTCTTAAATTTTCTATTTGAGTTTGTACTCAGCTTTCACTATTTGAATTATAGTAGTTCTCTGGGAAGCAGAAGTGTTATCGGCATCAACACAACCTGGAAAAAACTACTGTTTAGTAGAAAACAGCTTACAATATTCTCCTATTGCAGTTTACTAGTTAAATACTGTCTTATAGCCATGTATATTATTACATTTTCTATGCTGCAGCAAAGTAAAAGACATAACACATATTAATTGGAGAGCAAATTTATTACTAGTATAAAAGTAACGATCAATGAGAATTGATTAGCATGCTGTTGTTCATCTGGAAACCCCTTTTGATTTTCCAAGAACATACTAAATTTTAGAAAAAAGCACTTTAGAACAGCACGTTAATATTTAATTACTGCACTTTTAAGCAAAACATTCACCAACTACTGCAAAAAGTGGATTTTCAGTCATAAATTAAGTGTGCAAATTGCCATTATGACTACATTCAAAAGAATAAAGGACAACATTCATTCTCACTGCAGAGAAAATTAAGTCTCTTTAAGTGTTGCTCTTTGCCATGAAGCACTTCCTATCTATGTGGTATATTTTATTTCCCTTTTTGGCAACAACTGCACTTCTTTGAAGGCATCCTGACAAGCCTTTGGAGCTTAAAAGTAACACACCAGCTTTGTTTTGGTCAGTTTTGTACAGCATTCAAATCAGGTTTCTTGAGAATGTCCATGACCTGCCCGTCGTCGAGCAGCACCCTGCCTGCGATGTGAGACCAACCCAGGGCCCTTTGCACAGCCGCTGCAGCACCAAGGCACCGCTGGCCTTGTCATAGAATCATGGAATCACAGAATCCTTTTGGTTGGAAAGGACCTTTAAGATCATCAAGTCCAACCATTAACCTAGCACTGCCAAATCCACCACTAAACCATATCCCTAAGCACCACATCTACTCGTTTTTTAAATACCTCCAGGGATGGTGACTCCACCACTTCCCTGGGCAGCCTGTTCCCCTGCTTGAAAACCCTTTCCCTGAAGACATTTTTCCTGATATCCAATCTAAACCTCCCCTGGCACAACTTGAGGCCGGACTCTCAACGAAGTTTGGAAGCTTTCACTAAGTGAAAGTAAGTTTTTATTTAATATTGCTCGTACAACTTTTCAAAATAACTATTCTGAACTGCTTGCCAAAACAGCTGCTTCATGATAAACTTCCAGCCCGTGATCTCAGACACTCCAAGCCAAAGCTGTTCAGTGAAACCCAGTGCCCCAAAAGGACGCAAACATGCAATAGCAAACACCTGCAAACCTCCTGGTCCCCCAATGAGCTCCGCTTAAAGTAGGTGCGATCCCCTCGCTAGGCACTGCTGTGGACATCTGTGGGTTCAACCCCTGCACAGGGATGAGAGTTTAGCAACAAATCCAGGCCTGCCTCTGTGCAATGGCTTTTAACGTGTTATTTGAAACCCTTCTGCTGAACCTATCTTCTAAACTGCAACAAGTATAGAGGAAAACAAACAAGATCTATGAAACTACAAGATCGCTTGTAATGAAAATACAGACTTTTTTTAAGCAGCTAATTTAGCTGGAAAATGGTTGATGTCTTTTTGGACCCGTACGGGAGCTTTATGCCGACCGTGGTCACTTGAAAGTGGCTCCACAACAGTCGAAAAGCATGCTAAAAAGGTTATGAAAAGGAGCGATTGCCAGACACAGCCTAAAGCCCTAGCTTTCCAGAGTTACATTGTTAGCTTTTCAAATTCAATATTAACTCCAATACCCAGCTTGCAGAACAGACTGATGAACAGCACACTTTTGCTGGAAAAAGAAAATTCCCCCAAAGTTTGTCTTCATTCTAGAAGAACGGGCAAGGCATTCAAATGTGTGAGTATTATTTCTCCCGTTCTTGTTTAATAGAAAAAAAGCATGTAATTTGATTGTAAAACTGTGCGTATGGACTGAAAACTTAAAATCAGCCCAGAGATAAATGTTATGGTTTGGATATAAACTGAATATTGGTATTTATAATTGAAACGAGGACATAACCTTAACTTGTGTCACAGGCAGGAACACTGTAATTAAAAACTTTTATGGGGTAGTAACTAATTTTGTATTATAGGTGCTCTTTAAAGTTCCCCTAGCAATATAAAAGTTTTATTAGGCTGGATGTTATCAATGTATGCGTTTATAAGCACCCGTATTAAGCAGCGCAAGCTGTTCTCATCATCCTGAGGTCTTTTGTAAGAAGCAGCTCGCTGATGGGACTCGCTGGTCCAGCTTATTTTGTTACACCTGCCATCGAAGTGATAAGCCGGCGCGGTCGAAGGCGCATCCGACTGACACATGATACAGATCACTCAATCAAAAAAAAAATGCATACTGATAACCGATTTCAGGCAAAAGCAACCCCAGCTCCCCAAAGCACCGACCGGACACAAACTGCCATCGCTGCCCCGGCCGACCGCAGCACCGCACCAGGGCTGAGCGCACCCACGGGGGGGGCGGCGGGGCTCCACAGCATCCCACCCGCGTCCCACCGCGGGGGGGGTCCGCCGGGATCGCGTCCCGCCGCAGGCTCCCACCGCGCCCCACCTCACCGTCGCACCGGGGGTCCCGGCGCTACCTGGGGGCGCCTCCCCGCACACCGGGTGGCCCCGCCGGTGACCGCCACGGACCGCGTTCCCCCGCCCTCCACGGACCCCAGCCGGCCCCGACGGGGGTCCGCCGCCCCGCGGCCGAGCCGGACCGGGCCGGGCCGGTGGCGAGGGGCGGCGTGCCTCCCGCAGCAAACTCCGGGACTTGGCAGAGGCTTGGGGAGGGTGGTGCGGAGGGGGGGGAGGGCAGCTCTTCCCACCTCCAGCCGCTAATGACATTTCTAGAAATTGTTTCCCCTCCTTCCTGGCAGCCCCGCACCCACCGGCGGGGCGGGCAGGGACGGGGGTGCGCAGGGGGAGGTCAAGGGCATGCAATGGGGCGGGGGGAGGAAGAGGCAGGAGGGAGCAGCGGAGAGGGGCGTCGGGGGCGGAAGGGTAATAAAGGTGGCCCAGGGGGGAGTTACGGGCCGAGGCGGGGGGCGTGAAAGGGGGCACGCAGGAGGGACGGGGGATGAGCTACGGGACTGCAGCCCGGGGTGCCAGTGGCGGGTGAGCACAGGGCATTACTGGGGGGGGGGGGGGGGGCGGTGAGTGCAGGAGACCCCCCAGCCAAACACCACATTCACCTCCCGGATCCACCCTGGCAGCCAGGGGAGGGGGGGCACCCTTCCCACTACCCCTCCCGGGCCAGCAATGCTGGGAGAGCAAGTGGCAGGGGAGACACCTCCCGGGGTACTGCACCCTCTCTCGCTAATGCACCCGCCGCCCCAGTTATTGCACCCCCGAGCCACTGCATCCCCCTTATTTCACACTATTACTGAACCCTAAATTTATGGCACTCCTCCAGGTAAGTGCACACCCACCCCAAATTATTGCACCCCCCCTCCCCAATTATTGCACATCCCCCAGCTATTGCACCCCCTTCAGTTATTGCACACCCCCCGTTAAAGCACTCCCCCGTTATAGCACCCCCCGCCCGGGGGGACGCAGAAGCACCACTCACCACAGAGAGTCCAGGTCCCACTCCTGAAGGAGAGCTAAGTCGAAGCTGTCCATGGTGAGCGATGTCAGCGCCGCCGCGCTGCAACCACACGGCGTCCGGGGCGCATCTTAACTGCACCGCGGGCAGGGCGAGGGCGCGGAGCACCCCCGGCGCCGCCGCCGCCGGCCTCTCTTCGCACACGCGCGGGCGGGGACGGACCACCCACCCCCCCCCCCTTCCCTCTAAAAAAAAAAAAAGCAAACCCCCCCCCAAAAAAACCCCACCGTGCCACCGCTCGTTTGCAAGCGGCTCGGCGCGGCGCGGCTCGGCTCGGCTCGGCTCGGCCGCCGCCGCGCTCCGCTCCCGCCCCGCTCCCCCGCGCCTCCTCCCTCCTCGCTGCGCGCCGGCAGCGCGGCCGAGGCGGCGCCCGCCCCGCGCACGCTGCGCCCGCTCCCGCGCAGCGCCCGCCCGGCGCAGGGGGGCAGGGGCGGGCCGAGCCCGCCGCATGGGGGGAGTTGGTGGGAACTTGCACCCTGAGCGGTTTGCGCGGCCGAAGTTGGATTTGGGGTTCCCCCTCCCTTTCCTCCTCCTCCTCCACGCGTGCTCCCTGCCCCTCGGCCCCGTGGGGCGCGGGCCAGCCGGGTGCCCTCGGGTGGGCCTCGGCACACCGGCCGGCCAGCAGCTCACGTGTCGTGAACACCACGATGGAGACAACCCTGGGGAGAAACTGGGACAGGTTTATTGTGGGACAGGCCGCGGCCCAGTCTCACAGCGCTGGAAGCCGGCAGCCCGGGGAGCCAGCATGGGCCCTCTCTGCCCGCGGGGCCGGCAGCCTTTCGGGAGTTGAGGTGCGGGGTCTGGGGCTGGGTTAATGCGTTTTTGCACCGATCCCTCCTTAGATGTGTAATAAGCTGCACCTGTGCAAATCAGAGCTCCTACAGGCTCCATCTACATACAGGTCTACCTAGATCTGCACAGCAGATTAAAGGTCCCTGGATTGCATGAAGACTTTAAAAATGAGCGATCTCCGGTTAAAAATAAAAGTACCAGTCGTCAGTGCTTGCCACCCAAAGAAAGTAAGACGCCTCGCACTGTCCAGCCTGAGTGAAGCATGGGCTGTGATATCTGGCTGGCCAGGGGAGGCAGGCTCTCCTGATTTGTAGTTGGTGAATCACATTATGAGGGGTTAACACACATTAAATACTTCCAGAATATCGGGCTTTTCAGCTACGCGGCGAGTAGCTGCCAGAGAAGTGCCATGTCATCGCAGACGGGGAGAAGAAATGTGCAAAATCCGTGATGAAAACAAGGGGCTATTCATGTGACAGTGCCAACGTGAATATCCGCAGGGTGATCCCACACTGGGAGATCCCTGCTCTTGCAGACCAACCCAACCCAGCTTGCAGCTGAGTAGTGGCACCCCGACGTGCGTGTAGCCCTGGCAGCCCTCAGCAGTGCACAGGCTCGTGTATTTATGCAGGCTTCTGGACTGGTTTTGTGACTCTATGTTATTCGTTCCTGAATTAGCTCGATTTAATTTAGGGTTGGTAACCCTGCACAAGCTGCAGCCACAGCTTTGGCTGCAGCATAGGCACACTCCAAGGGAAATGTTTGAAAACCTGTGCGTTCGTACGCAGCTTTCAGCAAGTCATCTGAAAATCCTGAGCTGCTCCAGAGCTGCTTCTGTTCCCTTGCACAGCCAAGGTGGTGCTGCCTCCTACTGCCAGAAGTCCCCCAACCCTGTGGATGTGGCACATCTTCAGCCTGGAGGGACCCACGGGAGCCAGCTCCTGCCACGTCTCTCTCCTCACCTTCGCCAGAGGAATGGAGAAGAACATGTCCCGGGTCAGGAAGGCTTGCAGCATCCCCTGTATAACCAGAGCAAATGAAGATGAAAAAAGTCAGGCCAGTTCAGCTGCCAGGCTTGGTCCAGCATTAATGGACACATAAAACCACACGAAAAGAGCTTTTTCTGTCAGTTGGGGTAAAGCTCAGCGTGGCTGAAAGTTGAGCCTACAAAGCAGGTAACATTCTCAACAAATACATTACTTCTGTGTGAAGGAGTGAAGGGCAGCATATTTACACTGGCCTTTTTAAGCCACAGCCTGTGCTGCCTCACTCTCCTTATTTTAAGAGTAGATTTTGCAATCCACATTGCGGTATGGCCCTGATTCTTTCCCTGAGTCCCAGCTTACAGAGTGATTTGCAGAAGTGCTTAAATCACCCTCGAAATGGTATGTACGGCAGAGGAGGCTTAGGCTGTCTTTATGGACTAAATCACTAGAGGTAGACCCCCCTTTACGTTAGTGCTGGAGCTGGCCTTTGGTCATTCTGTAAGGTGTGAGGTGGACTGCAATGCTCATGAGTGGCAGCTCACAAACGCTTGGAAACTTGGAAGCGAAGTTCTGTAGGCTAAATTCATCATCCAAACACAGAGCCATAGAAAAAGTAAACAAATAGAATGAGCAGCACGGAGTGAATTAAATTTCAAACGGTAATACATAATGATAGCAAGATAGGCAGTATGTTTTATGTTTTTAATATGTTTTAACACATGAGATTTTTTTTTTTACATTTCTTGCATGTATATTATTACTGTGGTGTTCTTTTCTTTCCCATCATGGCCATGATTCTCTTCCCATGTGGAGCGGAGAACATCAAGACTAATTGCATTGAAATTAATGTCGATTGAAAATCTCAACTGTTTTGGTTAGCCCTTTTCTCCTCTGGCCTTGATGGCATTTTTGAAACTCCTTGTATGTGACATCTCACCTACAGGTTACCCTTCCACCCCTGATTTTGCTTCCTGTGTGATGTGCCCAGCCGGGAAGGCTTGTGGCGTTGCTGTGTTCCTCTGCTAACTCCTCGGCGTAACACTGTGGTCAGTCCCTTTGGCCGGAGCATCCTCTGTACTCCACAGTCCCACTCACTCAAACCCTTCAGCTTGCCAGCCATCGAACAGTCACCTCACCTGCTACTTTTTTACACTAAAATGTCCCTTCTATCACCACGCGTGGTATGATTTTAACCGTAACATACAGGAAGTTAACACAGACTGTTTGGAAGGAGTTCAGGCCTGTGCCTGAAGGAACACCTTCCATGCTGCCTGTTGCAACCCACAGCTTCCCCACAGCCACCGGTTCCCCCCCATCATCCCTCACTGTGTGACTTGTCAACATATTTTCAGCTCCTGTAGGGAGTGAAGCCTACCTCTTCAGGAAAGCATGGCATTATATAAATAAAAATATGCCGTGTGCTAGCTAAACCTGCTCATTGTACATATATTTTTAATGATTCATGTAGACATTACTTGTCCCCTCATTGTGATCTTTCCTCTGTTAACAACTCTTCGTTAAGAATAAGCAAGCAGCTGTGCCTAGTCAAGCAGACTTTCCAAGAAGGGCTGAAGGCCTAGGAACAATATGTAATTCAAATCTATTACATGAAGAACACATGTAACAAGAAAGCTGAACATCACCTTAAAAGTTGGCATTTCCCGCTTTTCAGACTCTGTCTTGAGTGTGGCATAGCAACTGCCTGAGGGAAAGATAATTTTAACGCAACATAAAATAAGGGGGAGGTGAGAAATACTACATTCTTAGTCAACATCCTCTACAAAAAATATCGCCATAGTATCTCTTTTGTATAACCTACCTTTAAAACATGTACCCAACGAGAACTGAACTCCCAGCGAATTCATAAGACTTTAGCTGAATGCTTTCAAAGAACAGGAGAGGAGTTCTGGAGGTGACCAGTGTAGGAAATTCTTTAGCATCAGTACGGTGTGTCTCAAGAATGTGATTTTCTACACCTTACCCCTCTTTCGACACATCAGTGCAGAGGTGGTGGGACATGGTCAGGATGTTCTTTTGCCTGTGGATTTCAGCATTTGTGGGGGCAGCCGCACAGCTGTGTATGCACAGCATGGTCCAGGATTAGACTGTGCATGTCGCACCTTGCGGTTTCGAGGATAAAGTGGGGGCCGTTACATCTCGTCACTTCTCACCAGTAAATCCATGCCTGCTCTAGTCCGAACAGCCTAATCCATCAGCAATTCCTTTAGAGGGCAGGTGGCTACCGTGCTCAAGGGGAGGGCTGACAAGCACAGTCACACTTGTTTTGGTGTGTGATGCTCTTCAAGAACTTGCTGCAAGGCAGTCCTCCCAGGGCAGATCCAGCAGCTGCTCTGAGCTCCTGTACAGGCTGGGACAGGACATATATGGTTCCTCAGTGAGTGTTTACATAAAGCCCAGGCACAAATCTCTTCCAAAGGATGAAAAAGCCAAGAAGCATTATTTAGTCTTGCTTCAGCAACTCATCACCATACTGAGTAGCACCTACTTCATCTGAGCACTGGCTCCACAGGGGCAAGGGATCCTAAGTTAGAGCAGGTGTTGCAGAATCAGTCCCTCAGTGCTTTAGGATATGTTTTGTTTGTCCAGGGGTCTCTAAAGTAGTCTATTAACTATACTTTGTAATAGGTTTGCTATGTAAATTTAAATTCAGTGTTCTGCTATAATTAGATACGTATAGGCTTAAGTGTAAAGAGTTTTAAATGTAGGGTTTTTTCATAACCTCATAGTTTACAGCAAGGCAAACCCACTGGATTATCTAGTCTAGCCACCTGTATATCACAGACTATCCAGTTTCACTGTTTTTCCCATATCAAGCTCACTAACTTGCAGTTTGAACAGTTGCACAGCCCATAATTTAGCACTCTTAACATTATAAAATATACTATCTTAAATAATTTTACTCTCCAAATAGCTTTGCTTTCCCCCTGTATCTATATGTCTTCAACCTGCTAATGTCTCATTAAGTCACTGATAAGTTCCAGCGCAATGGCCGTTGTTGCTTCAGCAGAGAGCGAAATGAGCTCTGAATTGGGTTTCCCTATTTATTTAAACTTGCAATCTGCTTTGAAATTCCTTAGGATGAAAGTTGTGTTTATGTCTGATCGCTAACGTATGTCTAACCTTAACTCTGACTCAGCACGTGTAAGTGCTCCTCGATTCCATGCTCTTATATACCCCTTTATTGCATTATTATACACTATATTCGTTAGGTGGTTCTTCTCTAGTCACTACAGAAGATACCAAAAATATCATGAATGATTTCTCTCCTGCAAATATCATCACAGTCTATTTATACACTGTAGCTTCTGAGATTTGATAAGACCAGAGCATAATATGGCATGGATACAGATGCTGTCAAAGTTAAGCTAACACAACATATTTCATCGCCCTCCCACTTAACATGCATAATACACAAATGGTTGCGAACTATCGCTCTTTTAAAGAAGCAAAATATATGGATTTAATTTTTAATGATTTAGCTTGGTAATTAATCCAAATTATTAGTTAACAATAGCTAAAACAGAGAACTATAATGGATTCTCTGGATAATGAATATATTTATTATTTTAATAAGTTGCATGGCTGGAAGTCTAAGTCAAGTCTTAGTCTACTGGCCACATATTGCTCTTGATTCACACATAGGACCCCCACGGACGAAGGTGGATGGCTGGGTCCCCGAATGAAGAAATATAAATTGCTGCTTCTGAGTATTGATGACAACATCTATCATGTCGGCTGCAGAATTATCCGTCGTAAATTATGAGCCAGGGCTGAAGGAATTATGCCAATTAGAGAGACACAGGGTTTTTTTTTTCTCTCCTTTTTCTCTTTCCTATAATTTTTTTGCAACACAAAAGGCTTTGAGACCTATTTATATTATGAAAGTCCTTTTGTTGCCTGAGACCCAAAGAAAGATTTAAAAAGAAAATGTAATTGCTGAACAGAAGTGCTACGAGGGCTGTTTTGGGCTCAGGGGAGGGGGAGGTCAAGTTTTTATCCTGGAAACAAAAGGACTGAACCCAGCGCTGTGAGTGGGCTTTCCCCGGGGTCCGGGTTGAACAAAGCCCTTTTGCTGGACCGTGGCTTTCTTGGCAACAGGGAGGGCACGACCTGTGGCACTGGCGATAAGCATGGCAGGTACACACCATCCTCCAGAGTGAGAGCCCGGCAAGGGGTCTGCAGGTCAGGGTCAGGCACAGGCGGTGGGGGGACAGCGAAGGGGGTGTCCCCAGTGACACCTCACCATCGCCCATGCCTGCCAGTTACCTCCTGACAGCTGTCAGGGGCCATCTCACAAAGTGGCCAAGGAAGCAGCGGACAGAGACCCGAGCTGGCCACCGCTGCCAGCAGTACACAATGCCCCTTGGACCTGAAAGAGAAATGTTTTTAACCTCTCCTTCATCTTTCCTCTAAAGATTTGTGAGTGGTGTCAGATTCAGTTAAGCAATTGCTACTTATTTCCTTTTATCTTATGTTCCTGCCTTATAAACTGCTTTAATACATGCTGTAATTATAATTCTCAGTGACTGCACTGGTTTTAAGGTTGCATCCTTTCAGAGCATCTCTTGGAGCAGCGGCTCCCTGAAGAAATACTCCGCGTGACCGAGGTTGCTGCCTGGCTGCCTTAGCCGAGCAGGCAGAGGCAAGACAGAGACAAAGGCAGTGGTGCACAACGCAATTTGCAGAGGTGCAAATCCCCGCAGGTAGGGATTGCGCTTTGCATGTTCCCCATCTCAAGCCGCTGCCTGCACCGTGCGGGCAAGCCCTGAGCAAAGCCAGTGCCGAGACATCTGGGAAAGATTACGATTTTCTTAATATATAGATATGTGTGTGTGTGTTTTGGAATAATTACCTTTACAAACCAAAACAAGGAGGAGGGGCAGGTGGTCCTTGCTGGACAACCTCAGGGGCTTGTATGTGCTTTCTGAGGGTCTCCAGTGCTGCTGTGAGCTGGGGTTAGGTACCAGCAGCCAGGACCTGCCACAGAGCACGGAGTGGGGACAGTGGTATGGTCAATATCACATTCCCATGCTGGCCTACCATCACCCATTGTGGTCCCCAGGTCATCTCCTCTAGCATCTGAAAGGGGCTGTCCCTGACTTGCTGTCCCAAACAGGTCACCCAAACTGGGCATGGAGGTTGCAACCACCACCTGGCTTAAATAAAACCCCTGTCATCTGCTCTTCTCCAAACCCAAGTGAAGGTGCTCAGCTTGGGAGGCAGGTCCTTTGTCTCCCATGCCTCACCCTGCTCTTTGGCAAGGATTGTTAGAGTTAAGGAAATACTCCAGCAGCATCATTTGGTAGGAAAACAGGTGTGGATCTGGACTACCCTAGGGTGGCTACTCCTAGAAAGGGGCATCTAATGGTGAGGAACAAGAGATGACGGTGGTAATGATCTGCCTGGGTGACAAGGCAACTATTCAGAAATAGCAGGCACTTCCAAAAAAATAGTTTTGGGTGAGATCCTTTCATCAATTGGTAATGCTTCAGGAGGTGACAAAGGACTTGTCATGGGTGCAAGTCAGCCAGCCTGTCACTGCCATGTCGAAATGTTTCCTCTGCCTTCCTCTAGCAGCTGCGGGCGCTTGTCAGTCCCTGGGCTTGAGGGGTTGCTCTTTGGGTCCAGAGCAGCCCATCCGACCTTCCCTCGCTATTTTGATACTCAATGAACTGCGTGCTCAGCAAAGCCCCAGTAAACATCTTTCAGGTGAAGCTCTTGTTTCTGGGCTACTGGGAGCGTTATCCAGGGGAATGTTTTGTTTCATAAGGGGAATAGAGGGCCTTTTGGAAAGGCAGTAAGGTGTTTAAAGCAATATTTCTGGATGTCTTAGTGGGTTTTTTATGTACAAAAGATTGTGTATCCAACTTAAAGGGCACAGACCTTAGAGAAATTCAAAGGATCTTTTGAAAAGAGGTTAAATATATTTAAAATTTATGAGGGTACACCCATGCAAATTGGAAAAGGAAATTAAACTATATCTGCAGAAAAGGAAAAATAAATCTACTTACATATGATGTAATTTAGAAAGTCAACTGTACCTCTGAATGATGTCTGGATGAAAGGATAAGGTACTGCTGAGGAAGGCTTAATATCTGGGCTTAAAAAGCCACATGGGGCCATAGGGAAAAAGAGTTTGCAATATACTTGTATACTCATTATGAAGAGTTTCCAGCAGAATGAAAACTGTATCTAGCTGGCTTGTGGCTAAGAGAGAAAGGTACACAAACAGAGAGAGCAAGTACAGTTTTTTCAACCTCATCAGTGTTTTCTGTACAACTAGATCCATGCTCCATGTAACTAATTTGAAAACCTACACACCTATATTTTTTTCCTAAGTCTGGTTAGTCTTTGTGGCTCTCTATTTCCTATGCTGTGCAAAATAAACTTCTAGTCAAAATAACTGGGCTGAGAACAAGGGGAAAAATGATGGGAGAGAGATGTAAAGCAGAAGGAAACCGTTCATGTAGGCATTTCAGGGAGATGTAAAGCACCAACCAACTTAAAGAAAGCAAGAAGAGTAATTCACAATATTTTCCTTTAAACTAAAGGTGGAAGTTGTGTTTGAAGCCCAGCGTGGCACAGGGCATTACAATCCATGTGCCACATTAAAAGAGCCGGTGATCTCATCTCAATCGCTCATGAGGCCGTACTTGCTGAGCAGTGCCGAACAATTGGGTCCCTGGGTAATAATTTTATTGGAGAGGCCAAGAAGGGAACGGCCGTGGAATTAATATTGCTGCGCTGTGCTGTTCCGATTCTGAGGGCGAGAGAGGACTTTGCTTTATAATGCTGACACCGCAAATCCCTTAATGAGCACTAAATTCACTTAACAAAATCCTAACTCCCTCAGATTTCCGATGTAGCATATCATGTCGGCTTTACCTTAGAATTTTCTGTATTTCCCTGGTCTATGCCATCAGCTTGAGCATCCTTAAAGCCAGTATTCCTTTTTATTCACTCTACCTGTTTATTCCTTAGTACATTTACACTTTTATTAAGAGCTTCCACTTGGTTAAGACTTGTTCAAGTATAAGCTCAACAGGAAGCATTTTCCTTTATACTGTAATAACTCTATATTGTTGCCTAGAGGGTGACAGAAAGTAACGTAAGATTCATAAAAATATAACTGTCTGAGCCAAGTAGATAGAATTATGGTACACATTAACCAAAGTGTATTTCTCTGTCCTATAGGGTGAAATCAGAACATCTTAATGTTTTCTTTCTTGGGTCACATAATTCTACAAAAGAACACCAGGAGAAATGCCAGACTGCTTCTGCTCGATCATTACGTTCTGTACCAGCCTTTTGAACAGGTTTGCAAATAAAATTACTTTATTTCATTACGTGTCATTTTACATTTTGCCCATGCATCACCCCACTGAGACCATTTGGTTTAAGACACTTTTTTTTTAAGCTATAAGCAACTGGAATTTTAAACTCATTTAAACTGTAATTCGGGATGCTTCTAGTAGCCTCTTTTCAAGTTTAACCATTAAAGGAGTACATCCTTAGGAAAAGAAAAATGCATGTCTTATCCTCATTCATTTTTTATCCAAGTACTATTAAAAAAAACACCCGCATCTCCAAAAGGCACACTGCTGGGGAAATTTTAAACCTATGGGAAGCGGCGTGGTGGTTTCTGAACACAACTTTTTTTGCTTTGTTTTCTTTCAGTTGGATGAAGGAAGTGCAGTCTTGCTAACTTTCCCTTCTGAGCCAAGAGGGGTGAAATAGCCCGTGCATCTCACACTCTCCTACAGCACGGAGGTGTCTGAGCTCCGTCCTCCAGAACACCCCACTCCTTGCTCCTGAAAGAGTGGGTCAGCATTTTGGATCTGAAATGCCGTAAAGCCAAATGTTCTGTGTCAGCAGCTAGACCAGCTCCATTAGCATCAGCAACAAGCTTTTCAATAATGTCCTACCATGCTGCAGGAGAGCTACCCTTGTACAGCAGCTGTCTCCAGCGAAGGGGAAGCAAAATTATAGTAGTAGCAGGATAAATGCCACAGGCGAAGTCATGAAGGTGATATTTGTTAGCAGTTATGGGTTGAGAAAGAAACCTCGCACCTGAGAGGCTGAAAGCATAAAGGATGAGATGGTCTATTAGTATTCTCTTTATTTCTTTTCAATATTTAGTTAAATTAGCAAGCCTTAAATAAGATGGAACCAGCTATAGTTGTGTTGAGTAGACAGGACAGAGCTGAAAACTCTAGGCCATTTTTTGCATTTCTAGACTTGAGGATTCTGATGTTTTCTTTGTTCTGGTTGCCTGGTAATAATTTAATATTTTTATTTCTATATTTACTTTAATTCTTAAAAAGCCAAGAGGTGGAGATATATTGACAGACTGGAAAAGGAAGCTATTATTAATTAAAATTATTTTAAGTCTAAGATTAAAATAGTGCTCCTGCATATAAATTTGCTTCAATGAGCTGGACCCACTGTAATGTTAAATCACTGCATAAATTAGGAAATGTATCAGACATACTGGCTGGGAACTAGATGGTGCCACCATTTTAGATGGTGCAGATTCTGTTTTCCCTATATCCTTTCTAGGCGCACATGCAGCTTAGATGCCACTAGGTAATTATCCATCTCTGGTACAAATTATTTTTTTTCTCTTAAAAGAGACTCGTCAAAAGCCCATTAAAAACAGTGAGAATTTCCCAACCAGCTTCAGTGCAAGTTGGACCGGGCCCAGAAAGAGACAGAGTATGGAAATTTGGGAAGCAGCGGTTATCTCGGTTGTTTGCTGGTAGAGCTGGAAGGGAAATCTTGCAAAATCCCATGCAGCCTGCGGTTCGTTATGTCTAACTAATGCATGCATTCACCACCAGGGAGGCTCTGCACAAATCTAGCTTCATCTGAAAGATCAAGCAAGGAGGGAAAAAAGCTACTATGTAAGAGAGCAAGACATTCCTGAAGGTTTGGTGTTTTGATGTCACTTCTCTGTAATCAGTGAATGGTGGCAATCTTGTATTCCTAAGTGTTCAAATTAAATTGTAATACTGACCACTGTCAATCCACTGTATTAAAAACCACATGCTTCCATCTGCTTGGTGACCTGGAGTAGGGAGGACCATGGCAATCTCTGCAATGACAAGCAGAACTCCTGCATAGAGTGCAACAGGCATGGAGGGAGGTTTCCATTGGGGTCTTTACATGTCCCACTGCAGCAGCAGCCCAAAACGCACATTCCCCTCCAGGGCCTGAGTGGAGGGCTATGTCAGGCCCATGCTGTGCTGAGATGGGGATCAGCAGAGGGACCATTATGGCTAATCCTGGGGCCAGGATGTGCTGATTTACAACAAAGTTTACCATGACTTACATCGGCTGCACGTGATCCCCAAGAGACCACCCAGCACTTCAGAAGGAGTGGTCAATAAAACACTATCATCTGCACTGAGATGAGGTGACTGTTCGTCCTCCCCTCTCCTGCATAAATGAACACTGCACTCTGATGCTGAGCTTGTCCATGGGAGGGGAAATTGGGGGGCTGAGTGGAATATGAGGAGTAGGTCCTGGATCCTGGATCTTACTCCTGCACACCCAGCAGTTCAGATACAGAAATCCAGAGGCAACGTGCAGTCTGCCAGACCCTGTAGACCCAGGCTGCGAAGTCCTGAGTCTCACAGGGCTACTGCACTGTCAGCTTCTTAGAGAGTAAATGGAGAAGAGAAAGCTATCCTTGTTCCTGGTGTGACATCCCCTCTGACTAACTTCTTCTTCAGAAGTGATCTGCATTCCCACATGGTCTGCTAGGCAACCTATAAAATAAGCTGGAAAAAAATCCTAATGAGAAGGCAGAGCAGCAGAAAGCACTGAAAAATGTACTGTAGCAGAGTAGTCAGCAAGGGCTTCACCTGATGTTGCAGGATTGCCATGTTCTCCACGCAGATGCCCAGGCAAGATTAACAGAACAGGCCAATCCACTACATCCTGACAATGCTGATGCATGAAGGAGTTTGTCAAGTAGTGATGGGGCTACCAGAAGCACACATGAGGTAGTTCAGCTGCGTTCAGTTGAGTTACACCAGAATGTTCCTGCACAGACAAGAGCTGATGAAGACCTCACAGAAATGTGTATAGACATTACAGATGCATAGATCTGGTTTTATACGTAACTATTATATTAATTTTCTGACTGGAGGGGCGGCTTGTTCTACTCTGGGTCTTTCCATCCAAGTCACCCACAGAGCAAGCACAGCATGCCGTCCCATGAAGGAGAGGTGTAAGATGGCAGCGCGATTCCTCACATTCATGACCACAAAGTCGTGATGCAGAGTGGGCACTGAAGATTTTGCTGCTCCCCTCCTTCCTTTCTGTGGAGGAGAGCTGGGACAAGAGACTTGATGGGATCTCTAACAGCCTCTCTGGGACTGGCTATCCTGTTGTAAGCAGGGACATATATCCCCCAAACTGTTTATTTGCGTGAATGCAGAGGAAGAAGATGATTTGCCCCAAATGCCTTCTTATTTATGTTCTCTCCTAACTGTTTTATTATGCCTAATTTGTCATCCTTAGAGGATGCCTCTTATCATGTGCAAATTCTTTTTAAATTATTATACTGACACAGAAATAATAGATTCCTGATTTACACTGTAATCTTTGGTAAGAGAAAAATTTGTATTTTTGAAAGTGTTATGATTTTAGTTGCTTCTCAGTGGGGTTTTTTTGGCTTATGATGTGTTGAGATGTACAGAAAGGAAGGGGAGTTTGAGCATTCATTAGAGACACCTCACGACAAGATCCCAAACCCTAGTCCCTGCCTAGGACACCGCAGTCGTCAGTACAGAGAGCAAAACATTAAAAATCTCTTAAGTAAATAATGACTATGATGATGGTATATTGGGAAAAGGAGTAAATTTTTCAATTCACTAGGGTTAATAATGATGGGCTCCATTTTCTAAGCAAAGATTACTACCCATTCTCTGGAGCACACATACGCTTAATACGCAACTGCAACATTAAAGCTGAGATAAGGAGACAGATAAAACTCACAGCAGGAAGCTCCATACAATGCAGCATTTACAGACGAGCTCCCATCGTACTGTTTGAACCCCGTGCTTTGGCATTGCCGCGTTTAAGCCAAGAAAGCGATCAGCCCACCTCCACCGCATAAGCTGACCTCAGCCCACTTCACACCGTAGAGCTCCAGCTCTGAGGAAGTTATCACCTCTCCTGGAACAAATCCAGCTGGTGGCTGCTCAGAAAAGCACTTTTTTTTTTTCACAGTCCTTGGCACGTAGCAGTTTTTATCTCATGGCAACATTTAAAATGTGCCTTTTCTGGGTGATGTTGCCTGTGTGGATTTAGAAAGGAAGGCATCACACCCTGCCCCATGCTGTGCACTGCCGAGGTCAATATTTGGAGTGAGGACCCTGTGACGAATGCACTCAACCCCTTAACCAAACCAACAGTACTTTGGTACAGGCTCCAAAGGAGGTAAAGGCCTGAACCATAGCCAGGCCAAGAACTCCTCTGAAAGCCCACAAAGGAGTAGAGTCATTGATGCACATGAGCTTGGAACACGGATCATGCGACTGACACATGAATAGCAGGTGGCTTTTCCAAGGCTCATTTGTCACGGAACAAAGTTGTGGGTACAAGGAATCTCATGCATACCTTTCCCATCGCATGTAATTTGATCGCCCCTTGAGCTGGGACACCTCTCAAGGTTGTTTCTCGAGGCAGAGAGATCTTTTCGCAACAGCAGATCTTTGGTAAGTGACTGATAGCATGCTGAATTAATGCTAATGAAACATTACTAATCCATGTAGCTATTAAATATTAATTATTATAAACTTTGTCTAGATAATTCCATCAGACATAAACAGTTGTCCAAGTCTGAGACTAAGATTGAACCTAGCCGCACCTAGGCTCCATCACGAGTTTAGAAAGCAAGGGAGTCCACTCTGCACCTTGAGACTCAATGGGAAGGTCTTCCTTACCCTTTTTCATCTCTGGTCTCTGTGTGAATCATTCTAACTTGATTCTAAATCAATTTTCCTTTGTATGTTTCTTCAATGAAGTAATTAATAAGGTGAAGATCACCACCAAACTTATTGAACCTTGGTAAACCACTGTTAAATTTTGTTAAATTCCATCGAATTTATTGAAGTCTGTCAAATTATTATTTTTACCTCAATAAAACATATTGCTGCTTCTCTCTTTTGAGCGAGGTGCATTCCACTCATCCACGACAGACCCATATTTTTCTTTATGATGTTCAATGTCACTGTCTGCGCTGGGCCCTTCTGTCACCTTAGTGAAGAAGAAAATAACTTGGGAAAGTGAAATTCATTTAGAAACACCTTTTTTTCCATTGGATCAGCTCTTTTGCCTGGCTGTAAATACGTCCTCTCCCTACAAATGAAAACAACAGTACTGAAGAGCAAGGGCCAAAATCGAGTCAAAGAGTAGTTTAAGATCAGATGAAAGGGCAAATGGTTAAGTTTCATTAATACTCTCCCCACAAAACACTGACCCTGGTGTGCGGCTCCTCCTGCATGTGAGAACAGTATGGGATACCAAGGAGAGGAATCTTGTCTCTATTTCTCCAACAGGAGATGCATTAAATGCAAAACAGGCAGCAGTTTCATTTTCACTACCAAAAAAAAAAAAGCTCTTTTTATCTTTCATGTAGTTATTTAATGTCCCTCCTTTATAGACCAGCCTTCAGAGTCATGGCACAAGTGATTTTACTGGCTATCTGACTGTCATTCTCTTTAACACAGTCTGTGGTTCGCTAGTTGATGATAGCTTAAGAGGAATTTAATTGGTAACATATTGTCAGTTGAGTTAGGGGCCATATGATACAGATTTAAACCTTGGTAATTTTTGCATAAAGAACAATCTGTCAACAAATCACAGCAAGAAAAACAGCCATAAATCAGTTTGTCAGGTTTATTAGTAATTGCAGAAGTTTTGTTGTCTCGTTCAACTAGAGCCTCTCTTTCCCAGCTGCCAGAAAATGTTTCTCTAGATGCAGGTGACTTTGTAGGTACGCAGATTTTATGCTTCCTGTGCACAGGGATGTACATAGACATATACAGGGATGTAAGCAGTTGCAAAGCACTGGAGATGATGACCTAGGCAGCTCCTCCATCCCTTTCTTCCTAAATGGATCAAACCGCAGCACCACACGTGGATGCGCTATAGAGTCACATACACATGCATTTAACCGTATAAGCTGAGGCTACATTCAGAGGATGACATTGCCTATGTATTTCTCTATGCCTCTGTATTTTTACTGGCTGATTTTGCATCATTATGTGTCTCCTGATAGAATCGCTATTTTTTCTCCAAAGATTCATAATAAAACTTCCCTGGCTCGAAGCTGGAACATTGAGAGTCCTTTTATTTTTTCTGAAATTTTGCAGTTCTGAAGCCATTTTTCTGTCTCTGACAATATTCATCCCTGTAGAGCATTCCTCTAGCATGGATTGTATCACAAGTGATCAAGCTGGCTTCATGACACGAAGCGGAGTTAGCTTTGTATTGTGAGCTGGATGAAGCGCAAAGAAGGATGCATTCGCCTACAGGGCCTCGAGGAGAGGGACTGTGTCCCCCCATCCTGGAGACTGCAGAAACATGGCAAGGGGCTACATCTCCTGGGAAGCCCTTCTCAGGGGCATCAGAAAGGGGCCCTGTAAATCACCTACCAAAATCCCCTTAGTTTTGGCTAGACACTCACTATCGAGTATACATATACACCTCGTTCCTCTCCCCACTGCACATCTACTGACACCGGTCATCCTCTGACGCTAGCCTATGTCTCCTAAGCAGAAGCTATCCTCTACCCTACAGGTGCATGAGGGTCTCCCCTTTGGTTTGTGTCTAACAGGATTAATTTTTCTTAATGGTCAAGAATATGCAAAGTAAGAGAAGGTAAGGCACCAGCTGAACAGATAACCAGTGGGCAACATTATGAAAAAGATGGGAAATCACAAAAAAGTGCCCCATGAATACTTTATTCAAAAAAGGATGCCTTATGTATTGCGATTACCCTTGGGTGACAGCGACTGACAGAGTGTGTCTATCACTCGCGATAAAAATTGCAGGATGATCTGCACCACTGTTCATAAGCATGATATAAGGTACAGTAGTTGTTACAGCAGCATAACGTTCCTATGCAGTCACAAATATACTACGCAGAGACATGCACATAATTAAAGCGACACTCGTTGGCTTGCTAGCACCGTTTGCCAAAGAATAAGTTGCGTGCAAGTGGATTTGCATACAAATGAGATACTGTCAGAACAATAATGGGACTCTGATAAGACCACATACTCATGTCATTAAGTCACTTCAGTAGCTAAGGAATATTCAGTTAGCATTAAGCGAGGATAAAAGTTGATCATTTCCCCTTCCCCCCAAATTAAAACAAAGGCCAACAAGGTACATCCAATTAAAAATACTGGGACATTTTTTAAATTGAAAAGATACCACTGTTAATGCCATCTTTTAAAAGTTTTATGATGTACTGTGGAATTAAAATTGTACTTTTTAACACAGAAACGAGACTTATTTATTGTTAAGAGCTATTTTCACTGAGACTCCATGTCACCTGCCTGCTTGGTAAGCACAGCTGTAGTGTCGTGTGTCATTTTTTTTAAATAAATAGAACTGTTAAACGAAGACATTTAAATTCATGCTTATATTTAGTTTTGTGCTTAACTGTAATTAGATCAGCATAGATTAAATACCTACTGAAATTTTCTAGTGAATCAAGAGCCTTCAAATCCTCCTATTTTTTTTCTGTACTTGGAGGCCTCTTGGAAATGTCTGAACTTTGGACTTGATCCAGCCATGCTGAAATCAATGGGAATTTTTACATTGACTTCAATGAAAACAGGTCCTTCGGAACAGTCCAAGCTGAGATATATTGCTCTACTTAGCTGGTAAAAAAAAAAAATCTTTGAGAAGATCATTTTATGACAATCTCAAGGTCTGTACATCCTATGTGTTTTAGAAGTAAACAGTTTACAGTAATTTTTATGGTTTTGCCTGTAAATAATCAGAGGGAAAGTTAAACACTAGTGTAAGAAGTTTTCAAAGGAGAAGTCAAGACTTAAAATAGTTTTGTACTGGTGGTGGGAGACCTGCTAACCCTGTATGGCAGGAAATGGTCTTCAAATTCTTTAACTTCTTTTCTAACTTGAAAAATGGTGCAGGAGTCACTTAGAGGAGGGTAAAAATTAATATTAATGATTTCATTTTGACAGGAATGAACTCATTACCATGCACATTTCCAACGTTTTTCAACAGTTAATTTTAGCTGCTGAAAAAGACCTCTCTTGCTAACTGAAAATATGGTAATTTCACATTAAAAACTGTGTATTAAGAAGTCTTTCTTTGCCAAAGTTACAAGCGCTTGACAGGGTTTTATAAACCACACTGAGCACCTCACAAACTTTCAATCAGACATTATGAGAGGACTAAAAAATCCAAAATTAAAATCAGTTGCCTGATATGGTTTTTGTAATGTGTAATTTTTTTTAGTTACTGCTATTATGACAAAACAACTAAGACATATGGAAGAAATACATTGGCCCATAAGATTTTCTAGATTTTTTTAAGAAAGAAAATACAACATTATGTTATAATAACTGTCACTTCCAGTGATAAAAGTTGTACTGTTTTATTTACAGAGAGAAGAATTAGCAGTTTTGAAAAATAAAAAGTAGCTGATGTAAGACAAATTCACATTAAGATGACCATGTTCATTTAATCTCTGACGAATTGAATCTTGAGCACTGCTTTTATGGTTTGCCAGCACAACCTGTACTTGGATGCTGGTGGGCTGAAGAGGGGTCCTGAGAAGCTCTAGGTGAGGAAGTATATTTCTCTCCTTTTTTGTTCAAGATAGACAAACTCACCTGAAGGTTTTGAAGATTTTGAAACAGTGCCACTAACAAATTGGCCGTTTTAATCTGACAAAAATCTTCCAGAGGAGTTTGCAACACTTTCGAAAGGCACAGCATGAAGCCTTCCTCAGTTCGGTCTGTTGTCGCAAGGGCATTTGGAAGGGATGGAGCCACACACCAAACGGTGGGGTTCACCCCTCCGTCCCTGGTCATTCCCCTTCCCCAGCCCTGCTGCTGATCCTCCTGCCTGTCGGCTTCCCAAAAGCTATGCTGTAACTAACTGCTTACAGAGCCTGGGGGAAGCAGTGCAGGAGCCCTCTCGGTGAGTGTGTGAGCTATGTACTGATAAAACAAGGCAAGTAACTCCCTCCCAATGCTGTCAAATCCACAAAATACACAGCCTGCAAAACAAAGGATATTGCCTTTATTTCCTTTCCGTTCTAATCATCCTCAGACCTATTTGTAACAATGGTAGGTATAACACTGCCAAGCGCAAATGCGATTTCCAAGTTGGAGTTCCTTTCAGAAAATGGATTAGTTCAATTTTCCAGATGTCAGACAGGTGTGCAGTTAAGTATACGCTGGAATTCAGTTTTGGTGATTAACACTCATAATGACTATTTGGCTATGACAATCAGATCCTTATTTTCAAAACCTACCATTTATCGTTCTAGTACATTTACTTCACTTATAGCCACTGGCTAAATCCAAGATCAGCTAGAAGGAAATTAATAACCAATTTATTATTCTTGCACTGTTTGTACGACATTCATCATCTCTAGAAGAAAGTGACTGTGAAAAGGAAGAGGAAGGAGGTTTTATGCCAATACAGAAAGAAATGAAGATGTGTCATTCAATTCAATGTGGTGGTGTTGGGACAAAGATGAAAGAAAATGCATTGGAAATTTCCCTGCATCACTTGCATCCCTTGGCCTTTTGCTCTGCAGAAGTCATTCACTTCCAGAGTAACCTTGCCGACAACTCCAAAAACATGCCCCACCCCCCCAAAAAAAGCAGTATCTGCAATTAAGTGACTTAGACTTGGAGTTATACAGGTCAGTATCTTTGAAACGTTGCTCTTGAAAGGAAAAGTAAAAATAGGGAAAAAATGTTTCTGTATCAGCTTCTGTGACAGGGCGACCCTTGCTCATGCTGGCTTCTCACTTTCCATTTTGAAAGGGCTGAAACTAACTGGGTAGAGGAATTACGGGTCACGACCAAATGTAGGGAGAGCTGTTCATGGCTGATCACTAAAAGCTTTGCTTCTGTATCTGGGATTCAACCCGAGGGTTTCGATTCTAGGCATCTCCCTATACCTTCATAATACTGGATAATGTTACTATGAAGTCATAACACTTCAAGAAATTAATTAATCTATATGAGCTAAAAGCAAATAATTTGGAAAACCAGTCCTGTGTGACCTTGATATAGCAATAGATTTGGTTTCAAAGTAGCTGCTGACGTGCTTGAAGTCATCTAAATTCTGTGTTCTATGTGGGAGGGTCTACTGCTGTGGTTTATCTGTTGTGTTGCTGGTATTGATCCCAAAAGTATTGTTCACTGATTGCTGGTTAATTAGGTGCTGTTAATAAATCAATAAACTGCTTTGATCCTGATTTGTTTTTTCCTGCAGCAGACGTAATCTATCTTTAGCCATTGTGGATAGGCAACAAGGTTGTGACCACTCTATGCAGCCAGAGAAAAGAAGAGTGCAATAGTCTCTGATGAGAATTTTCAGTGTAATAAAACATGTCTCCATCCTAACAGTGAAGTGAGAGTGTAAAACTTAAATCTTCAGTGGATGCAAGAAGGAACCAGGAGATAAGAGAGGTTGTTTTGGCTTGGTAAGCATGGCAAGTATTTTTGCAGGCTTGTAAAGACTACTGAGATCCTGCTCAGTCTGTCAGCCCCACACAGTTTTAAATCTCTTTCCAGTTCCAGGCGAGCGAGTCTTCCTTGGGCACATTCTTGCACACTTCCCTCTTTCACAAACACACCTACACAACATCTTGCTGGTTGTCAAGCTTCAACAGCCTTTTCTGAGCTTTCATAGCACTGCTCTATTTTGCGGATGCCAAAATACCTTAACTTGACCCAGTCTCTCGGGAAGTTCTTTTAAAATTGCCTTACCGACATTTTAACAAGGACCTTTGTATAAAGACCAGGTAAAGACTGCTGGATGTGGTTGTTCCACTTTGCAATTTCTGTGCCCAGATATTACAGTATTATACTTTTTTTCAGTGAACAGAATTAAGACTTACAGCTGGCAAAATACCAGATGGAATTAAAAGAAAAAAAGCAAAATTTCCTTTTCCAATTGAAGGTAGACATTAGAAAATAACCTCTTCAGCTATTTTTCACTCATTTTTATTAATTTTGAGGATAGTGTCAGATGAAACATGGACTAGTTCTTTTCCGGGTCAGGCTCTATGAGAGCGAATTAGTGTAGGTGGAACCAATAATAACTCCAAGGAACACTGTGAAAGCAACATCATATAAAGGTCTCTCAGCACCTTTGAAGATGCGTTATGGGTCAGATCCCCTTCACTGTCATTGCTTGTTCAAGCAATATGAGCAGAACTGGGCCTAGAGAGGCCTCTCCTGTCACAGCATAGGCCTATCTCAACCTCAGCTCAAATTATTGCCTTGTTGCACTAGCAAGTACTTGAGACACTTGCTGGCCCAGATCTCAGTGGCTGGTCCAAATTGGCAGAATTGACTCAGAGGTACCAGAACGATCCCAAACCTAACAAACACAAGGCTTGTGGGGAAAGGGAATTCCCTGTATTGAACATTGTCTGTCACTGGAGAAACTGGGCAAAGGTCTCAGGAATTTAAGAGAGTCTGAAAACATGCCCACTTTTCCCAGCGATGCTGAGTGGTGCGGTAAAACGCAGCAGCTCTCCTTAGGACCTTTCCTTGCATGGTACCCCGTCAGCACTACACCTACAGCATCACCAGTAAGAATACCATACAAATTCAGCTGGTTTCAAAAAAAAATGCTTTACTGGACAGTAAAGGATGGGAAGACCATGTATGTCCGTTTAGCATTTAAATATCACAGTGATGAATATAACCTAGATGGGAGAAGCCCATAGGGTTTTTCACACTTTTTAAGGTGTGAACGCACTTAAATGGTTCCCTGGAACACATCCCCAAAATTTACCTATCTGTTTAGCAAAGGCAAACCATGCTAAACAACGAGTTTTTTAATGAAGTCAGAGAATTAAGAGAAAAGTATATTCTTAAGCTCACTGTGCAAGTTGAGCCAATTATAATCCTAAAGCAGAATGGTGAAGCCAGTGTTAATTATCCAGAGAAGGGAGTCATCGGGTCAAATTTACATCTCAAAGAGCTACAGTAGAATTCCATGAACAAAAAAGAAAAATAATGCTATAAGTTTCACTAAGTTCTGAAATAATCAGGATTTGGCAGTTTGCTATTTTTTTTTTTTAAATAAGCTAAACACTGGGCTAACTTTCTCCCATTGAAATCAACTTTTTTACTGACTTTCCTGGAAGTATAATACTGGCGGTTATAAATTCTTCTGAAAGTGAAGTGTTGGCAAATAATTATTCTATGGTGTAGTAGTACACAAAAAGAGACTATGAAAACGTAACTGTTCTGTGCTACACTTTCCTACCATTTGGTAAGTAACTTCCAAAGATATAGGAAATGTTTTAGAGTTTCCAATTGAAAGTGAAAAACTAAACCATTAACTGAGGAAGTTAATACAGATTTTTATTTAAAACTGGTGCATATATATATGTATATGTTTTAAAATTAGTTGAATGGTAACATCTAGGATAGACTGAAATATATAATACATATAATTCCCTTTTTAAAGTGAGTGAACAATAGCACGATTGTATTTTATAGACCAATTATTCAACATCAGGTACATTTTTTCCAATGTTACCCATGTTTTGGAATAGTCTTTTTTAGGTCCAAATCTGATTTTCAAAACATTTATTCATACTCTTTTGAATCAATTATTTTTAAAATAAAAAACCAGCTTTTTTTGAATTATTTTTTAAACAAAAGCAACAACTTGTCCCCCCATTTTTCCATCAGGGAACCTGTTTTTGTAAGATCACACATCCGTTCAAAACCATAGCTCAGACGCAGTGACTGGCTGACCCAACACCCCATTCACTTTGAAAAAAAAGTGTTCTCATGTTTGTTTCTGTAGCTTGGATTTAGGTCTTTATCACTTTGCTCCCTTCATCCTAGTGGTTTATTCAACCTGACAAAGCTTTGGGCTTTTTTTTCTTTGTTCAGTGCAGCTGAGAAAACCCTCTTACAATGTGTCAATTTTAATATTTGCTTACTCCACCAATGCACAAACGAGTGTATCAAGGTCTCCCTTTGGGGAAGCAGCAAATGCACTTGTTGATGCTGTACCACACAGTGCTTTGTAACAGCTTCTGGGTAGCTGGTCTCAGGGCTGATAAACCTACCTGCTTCCTCAGACTACTCGTTTCTCTCTCTCCTTCACCTTTCTCATAGTCTTCGTCTCTCTGGCAAGACTTGATGCTGCTGCCTCAGTGAGCTGGGACTCATTCTGGTCTCATAGCAAGGTTTAGGGACCAGTAAATGTTTGCAATGTGTGGGACACTTTCTGAAATCCTTTTCCACCAGTCTCCAAAGTGAATGAAGATTGCACTGGAAAGAAGGCCTCAAAAATTAGTTTAAAAATAAAAAATATCAAGGGGTACAGAGTATTTGTTTTCTCTACTTGTTATTTCTATTAATTTGACTAGAGTTGAAATTGTGTTGTTGGTCTTTTAATTTTTTCTTGGTTCATGAAGACTGATTTTCAGAAGTGCTGAACACACCCTTTCCCACATATGGAATGGTGGGAGTCATGGGACCTTCAGACTTTGGAACATATGGGCTAGTCCAGCTTAAGCTGAGTTCCCAAAAACCAAAGGAATTTAAACTTTCCAATGAGCGCTCAAAATTTTCCTCAAACATAGACAGGGACAACAAGACTTAGCACCTAAAGGGAGGATATATTAACCAGTGCTTTTTTTTTTCCCTTTGAAAATGTGGTGTGAAAAGCACTGTAGAAATGCAAAGTACTGCTGTCACAGCTGTTCTCAGACTCAGTAGGGTCACCTGCCTTTTCCCTTTGAGGCAAAACACATAGCTACTATTTTTTTTTCTCTGTGGCTCCTACGACGACTGTTGTCATATCTTATTTTAGACATAGAGCAGACATGAAGATTTTATGATTAAAAAGTGTCTTATAAATTGGTCATGTAATCAGATGACAGATTAGTACTTAGTCATAACTTTATCTGGTCCATATTACTCATTATTTCTATAAATATTAAAAATAATGCTATTACTAGTGGGTTTACTTTTAAGGAGTATTTTTGATACTCCACTCATGACTTTTCTAGTCTATTAATGCATAAGCTTTCATCAGTCACTTGAGTTATCTGGTAGTTTGTGTAATACTTGGGAAAGTATTTCTGTAAAAGAAATCTACGTGATCTACAGTTTTAAGAGGTTCTTTAGTGGAGAGACGATTTCAGTGTTTTTACTGCTTTATTGTTTGCCCCTTTATCTCATCATATCAAAATTACAAAATTGATCAACATCACCTCGGAGGACAGGATCTGATGATTTTTAAGAACACCTTTTTTTTGTAAAAAATGCTTCTGTTACATCAATAAAAATATTTGCAAAAATAAAAGCACATGCAAGTCAAGTATGATGTCTTGCAAGCAACTACTAGCTAGTATAACACTATCACTCTGCAGAGAGACTCATGATCATGCACACACACATACTTCTATGTTGTGCATATGCATCTATATACACTTATGTACATTGGGGATAGGGAAATACATCTATATCAATACATATATGTATACTTGCTTGTAAGCCTGTCTTTTTTAAGAATTCAGTATGAAACTATAATAAGATAAAGGGTTTCATTTTGTCATCAGAAATTCTGTGACGTGCATAAAATTAGCATTTACCAGATTTTGGGTTGGTTGTAAAATTTTCTGTTGTTGAAACGTGGCTTGTGTAGACGTAATTAATTTTGCTCAATTGGATTTTACAAAAATGCTTTTTTTGATTGCAACAGTATGAGACATTTGATGCAATTTAACTGTGGATTTCTGAGGGGGGTTTTACCGGCTGAGATAGAGTTGCCTGTTCTCGAGCAAGTAAACTATTATACGACGTTATGTTTTGTGCTACTGTGTAATGAAATGCTATAATTGATATAGGTCTTTACCACACTGACTATCATACAGTGCAATATAAAATAAATTACCAGAAAAGAGCAGCATTTTTCTAATCCTATATGCTTATATAAAGCATTTTGGATTGTTGCATTTTAGGGAAGTGACAATTATTCTCTCCGTATTCACTTGATTCATGAATAGTGCAATTTTCAAGCATTTGTATTTGGTTAACAGTGCTCAGAGAAAAAGCTCCATAACAAATAGTCAAGTGGCTATAAACCAGATCCTTCCATGCTGACAGACTAATTAATCTAATCAGTCTTGAACACCAGTGTTTGACATGTGAGCAGTCAGCATTCAGCGGCAGCCAGCTACAGTGGTCACCTATAAACCCTTCCCAACTGCCTCAGGGCTTCATGCTGTTCTCACCAAAGCCAAAGGCAAAACCTTTACTGATCCCAGCTTTTAGAAAATCAGGTAACATTGGCTCAGTAACTGCCACTTTCCCACAAAAACAAATACAAAATGGTAAGCTGGAAATTTGCTCCTCAAAAGCTGAATCACCAAGTTCCTAAGGATGACTGCATGTGATTTTGTCTGGCAGGAGCCTGCCCACCCAAGGGTGGTTCGGGAGCTGGAGGAGGGACCTGACCTCCTCTGGACTTCCTTGGCACGCATTAAATGAGCTGTGCAGAGCCTTGCAACCTCCTGTGGCCATACCCAGCTCTGTTAGGAGTGCAAATAGGTAGCTGCGAACTGGACTGGTACGTGCATAGATGTTAAATCATGCTTTAGTGTGACAACAGATCAGATTTTCAAGAAAATCTACAAGAAAAGTGCATTCAAAACAATTTAAAAAAAAAAAAAAGCTGCAGCCAGAAATGCTGCTCATGAAACAATAAATACTGTAAATACAGAGGATCTGGGATTTTTAGGAATTTTAAAATTTCACCAGTTCGTCAGCAATCTTTCTCAAAACTCGTGCTGCATGTCACAGCAACAGGCTGGTAATTTTTTGCCATTTGAGCAAAGCATTGTGTACGAAGGCTAAGGAAGCTTATATTACATTCCTATCATCCTGAGAACACAGCAAATATATATCCATATGCTACCAGGAATAATATGAAAAACATAAAATCGAGTTATAATTTTTGCATTTATTTATTTATTTTCACAAAAATCTCATTAAATTTCATATCACATTATGAGCAGCAATTGCTGCTATAGAAAAGCAACAACCTAGAGCATCAGATATTCTCTGGTGGATCTTTTCAGACCCAAACCTGCTTAGCTTTTAAGATTAGACAAGATCAAGCCTACTTAGACAAGGAAGGCCATCTGTTTTCAAGGATCCAGCTGCTATCCCTTCAAACACAACTCACTGTGGACTCCTGTAATTTATTAATCCTAGGATAAACCTGTAAGTCTGCAATATCATTATTTGACTTCTTTGTACCATTAGCTTGAACATTTTATCAACCGCTGTGCAGGTAACAGTCAAAAAGCTAAGGAGATTTGTCAACGCTCATAATTAATATCTCCTTTCTTTTAAGTTATCAAGACACCAGCTTAGTAGACTTAAGCACTTTCTGTGTGTGGGCAGTTTGGAGGAAAAGGTTAAAAACTGGCACATGTTTACAATTGTTTCAATACCTGGACCCCATGTTCAAGATGTTGCCTGTGCAATTTTTTTTTAAATTGGTCCATACACGCACACACACAGATGTGTGAGCATGAACACACACGATGCTATTTTGTTATTTTCAAATTTGTCATTTCTTCTTCAGAAAGGGGAAAGCTGAAGACTCCACTCAACTCAGGTGAAACTGGTATTTTTTTTCAAAATCAAAGAAGTCTGGAGGTATCTCAGCCACCAGAATTTATGATGTGCTGGATTTAAAAGTGAAAAAGGCTTTTTCTCAGTCAGACAACTCCAAATTGGCTAAGTGACTGGATGGCTGTTAATAAAACTTCCCTTTCGTCTGCAAAATGATCATGTCTGGTCCCAGGTGGAGCATGATAAATCAAGGCAAAAAGTACTTTTCTCAGAAAGTTGTAAGTGACTGAAAATAAGGGTTTAGACATAAGTGCCATGTTAGTTGCAATTTCAGAGTGTTACTGCTATAATGGTGCAATCCACCTGCTAAAAGCATATTTAACAAGATAAAATAAATAAACCTTTTTATATATGCACAAGTATGTAGTTGACAAATCGAGAACTGTTAGTCCGTACAGTGTACTTTCCTGGGAAGCTCTGAAGGAGTTTCTCATTCAGGTTTCTCACATAATTATGTGTCTCCTAAGACCACCACGAAGAAAATGTGTGGAGTTATCAAAGCTTTTTGCCTGAGCAGAGTGGTCGTGCTCTGCCATGCTCTCTGCCTAGAAAACAGCAGGAAGAAAGGGTGGGTCGGGGTTTCCATTTTTAGACTTTTAATTTCTGGGTCTTCCCAGATGTCTTTTTGAAGAAATGGAAAGTGAGCATTCAATAGTGCATTGTCTTAGATAACTTCTGTGTAATTTTTTCAGCCTCCCTGGCCTGTATGTGGGTGACTCATTCAATCTCATGTAGCTGGTCTTACTGTCACCCTCTTGGCTATACCCTCTCTGCTAGCCCATCCTCCTCACCCTCCTCATGACATACTGAGCCTCTTCAGGCTGAGAAAGCCAGGGCACTCTAGGTGACTACAAATGTGGTGACATGGCTGGATCTTTAATTAGCAGCAGGAGGTAGCTCCACCTTCGCAGGGGGCTGAATAAAGTGCTTTTAGATCATCTAAGCTGCTGCCAGCAAGTGCTCAGTTCTCTGAAGTAATGGTATATCATGCAGCATTGCAAACTGTAAGGGTTAAAAATCTTATGTGTTTATTAGAATCCATCAAGGACTCTAGATACTTGTTTGGGGAATTTTTGAATTATATAGTCAATTTACTCCTTAAACAATAAATGCTAGAAGTCTCTCTCCCATTCTTTCTCTCTCTCTCTTTGACTGGCACATGGGATTTTACAACAGTACATGATTCTGGGAGCTAATGTTTTGGATGAACTCAAAATACTGAAGAACTGACTGTAAAAAAAAAAGTTAAAATCTATACTGATAGTTAAGAATCCTTCCAAACCAATATCAAAGTTATTTAATTTTTGGTTAAGTCACATTGCTTCATATCCAGTGTAATAAAAGTCAACATGCAGGAATTGCCATAGGTTGTGTTGTAAATCCCTGACAGCAGTAGGGGAGCAGCCTCCACACTTTTATACACCATTTCCTGACATCAAGTGATCTAAAAGGTATTCAGGCAAGCCCAGTGAGGCTCAACAGATGTACTTCTGTTGTGAAAGAGCAGCTTACAAAACATACTGTGTAATCTTTGTTATTCTAATAATTGTGGACACTTACATTTGTCTGTTTAACTGGTTATCAAGATGTAGCAAAAAAGAAACCGAAGCCCAAAGACATTTAAATTAAAACCTGATTCACTTTGATACCAAAGATTAATTTTAAGGGCTCCAAAAACTGACCGTGATTGAAGTGACATGAACACTGCTGTTGCCAAAGTGCCTGGACATGTGGGAATGCCTGACCCGGAGATGTCTGAACCACCCCTGAACACTAACCAGATAGTCACATATGACTACCCATTGATATAGTAATGTGAGAGGACGAAGAAACACAGAGCACCTATTGGTGGGCTGCCAATTCTTGGAAGGGTTTGGGAATACCCAGACAGGACTAAAGAATGTGTCCAGCTTACAGAGAAAATAGCTGTGGTGGAAGGACACCTGAAGATGACTGCACAACTATAAACTACCTGACTTGGTGGACCAAACATTCTTCTTGCAGAATGATGGTGCAGTAAGTCCATAACATACACTACGAGGAGGACCAGCAATGGCCATGCCTTTCATTTGGGAGGTCAGTGTGAAATTCTGCATCCAGACAGCAGTGCGGCATGGAGAGTAGAGACTGCGAACTCAATCTTGTTTCAGCAGCGCTGGCCTGAGCAGAGTGTGGATAGATGTGGTTCAAGATTTTCCTGCAGCACTGGGACTGAAATCCAGCAGGAGGTATCACTTTCACGTGTCTCATTCTAAGATATCACTCTGACCTTCCCTTAGAGTTAATGGAATAAAAAATATAGACCCAAAAGAGGGCAGTGATTCATCTCATCCAATACAGGCATTTAAGCCAGGGGAATCAGCCTCTGCTTCACCAGCTCTTTCTCCCCACGGTGAAGGGAGCCTGGGACAGACCCCAAAGAACCATTTTTGGTCAAGAAGGCCTGAGTCTACTCACTCTGCAATAGGCAGTGTTGCACGCTGGAGCAGCATCACAGCAATGCTCTATCTCAAACATGTACATTACCTCTGATTCTTTTAACACAAAACTCATAGCTTGAAAAATAACTACTAAAACTGTGGATTTTAATCGAATAGACCAGCGCTGCAATGCTTTGCTCAAAGGCCATGAGAAATTACTCCCACGGTTACTGATGATTGCTCAGTGACTGCATACGTAACCCCAGCGCCGACATTTCCTGGCTTTCCACTGTGTGATTTTCACCACTCCCCTCTTCATTTAGAACCACAACTTCCCTTTAAAACAATCTGAAAAGCAAACAATGCCAGAGTGGGGAGGGAAGCTGGTGTCTGTAAGAGACATCTTATAGAAATCATCTCCAGGTTCTCTGCAGAGAGGATAGGTTTTGAGGATTACAAGAGAGCCTTGTGGCCGAATGGGGACTAACCACACTTTTCCAGATTCTTTTCCAAAAACTGCTGGATGGTGCCACTGTGAGAAGATAAGATTGTGATCTATCAGTAACTGCATATAAACTTTCTCTCCAAAATGGCTCAAATGGGTGCAGTTTTATAGAGGTGGTCTTCAATGGGTGCAAAAGCAAAAATTTTTCTGGTGCCCAGAGCACCTTAATAATACCTTTATATTTACCAATCTGGTATCCTATACATATAGTTTAGAAGGTGTAAGTCAATGTGGTTCCACTGGCTTGTCAAAGCACTGTTTATTTACTCCACATAAGCATCTGACTTGGGAGTCAAAAGAGCAGATGTACAATCAAGCAATCTTGTTTCCAGGTAGGTGATTTCTGCTACCACTTAATAAAAGTGCTAAAAAAGCACTAGGAAAGCTTATTTGTTTTATCTTTTGGTGATTATTTTGCCTGGTAATTGCAAACATCCTGTGTTAAGTCTGACAAGAATTAACTTATGCTTTGGCAAATACTGGTGCTTTCCTTCATGTTCCCCCCTGATAAAGGTAGTCTGACTTTGATATTGCTTAAAGCGGTCATAGTCTTTGTTCTTCAGAAATGATAAAGCATTTCTAATTCTGAGTTTTATAATACTACAATATGGAGAGACAGATTTTATCTTAATAACATCTATATTATGATAAAGAACCAGCTACATGACAGGAAAGTGAACATTTCAGTTCATCTACAATTCTCCATCACATCAAAAGACACTACATGTGAGAATGATATGCTAAAACTTCCCATTATGCAGTTTGGAAACACATATATTTATTCCAAAGGAATTGGTATTGTTAAGAGTAACCTCAATGGCTGATCTAGGTAATGTTTCACAGCCCAAAGTGATACTTTAATTACAGTGTAATAAGATACTGATCTTATTTCTGTACATCTTCTAAGATATTTCTGTGAGCGAGATGCTGAATGTAAAGAGCTGTTCCTGATACAACAATTGCAAATAATAACACAAATGCTATCCCTCCCGGCTATGTTGTGACACCTAAACTGTTGTTAGTATTTAATGCAACCAGTGATGAAATAGGATAAACTCAACAAGAATTCTGTTTCTAGAAAAAGGCAATAATTTCTGTGAAGGAACAGAGAATAGGGCTGAACAATTCCTCACCCCAAAGAGAGAATTAGTCATTTATTTTGTATAAAACAACATAATAACCAAAGTCCTCCATACCTTGCAGTAATAGAAGATGTGAAAATACAGACAATAAACCACACACGTTTGAGCTTTCACTTAATATGCACATCAGTAACTACATATTCATATTTTAAAAAGCCCTCTCTCTCACATACGTGCTTTCATTCATATAGGTGAAATACATACTCATATGTATTTATGACACGCCCGATTCTGCCTACCTTGCTCATATTGAGAGGCATCTTACCCTGCAGTAGTCCTACTGAAATCAAGCAGAGATAAGGCTCTTCAATCTGAGTATGGGTAGCAGATTCCACCTATATATAGCACATCTATATTTATCTCCACTTTAAGTAGTTAATTAAATGAATTAAATGTAAATTATCTGCTAGCACAAAAGCAGCTTGGGAGCAATTGCAGTCCCCTTTCTTCCCCCACCCCAAATACGCTAAATATCAATGTGTAATATGCAAATCCTAGAGGTTTTTTTATACTAACCAAGTTGAATTCTTAATACCAGACAAGAAGGAAATCATAGCTTAACATACACCAGTAGATGTAATAAATAATGAACAGCACTAACAGCTTAACATCATAAGGAAACAGATGGAAAACTTCCCTCCAGAGATCATTGCATCTAGTATTAGAGAATGAGTTTCTGGACGTGTACAGGGTGAACAGTTCAAGTCTGAATTACAATGAGGTTGGTAACACTTTTTTATTATAAATGTAGGAATTTCATGTCTTCCTTTTAGAAAGTACTGCTATTATAGCATTCATCTGTTTCACTGAAGACATGAAAAGCAAAAGGCAAAATCTTAAGCTGCTAAAGCGTGCATAGCACAATCAAATCAAGATCTCTCTCTGGGAGTACCTTGGCTGGGTTTGCAGAATACAGCAGGGCTACGATGCCATCATCTGTCCAGGAAACGAAACAGAATCCAACGTGGAAGTCAACTCTGCTAGCAGTGCTTGTCTACGCTATTGAAAAACCCTATTAAGGCAATAGCTATTGTATTTGTAGGTCAATGACTATTATATGTTTAGAGAATTATAACAAAAAGATGTCCAATCTGTTTCTCTGATAACATTCCCTTTTCCACATCAAGTGGCTTGGTTGTATGTTCAAAGTGCCTTTCAAACTGCGAATACAAGAAATGGAGATTTCTCTGGAAAGTGAAGCACATCTGTTTGGTTTGAATAAACCACGCTTGAGAAGTGAACCAATTATCACATTTTCCATGCATTTGTCTGCATTTTTTTTTGGTATGTGGTGTCCAAATAACATATACGCACTATATCACTAGAAGCAGCCCAGCTAAAGCAAGATATGCTTGCTTTAGCTCAGCTACACTCCCCTCAATGGGCATCTGAGCCCATGGCATGGCTTCTCTGACCTTTTAATAAGAATTTGTGCACGTCTGTACTGCATGGATTACAACAGATCCTGCCTCTCTCATCTGACATCAAGAAGGTCTCCAAGTATGGTGCAAAACTCCACCTCTAGACAGACTCTCTTTCAAGCATCTATTATAGCAGTGTCTTATTTGCCAAGTATGCAACTACACTTCATATAGAGTTTTGTGCAAATAATAATAAATGAAGCTTCTCAAGAACAAGGAATTTTTCTCCCTGCTTTCTTCCTTCATCCTCTTCACATCCACCTGACCCCTTTACGGATCACAAAAAAAGCACAAAAATGAAATGCTCGGTTCAGAGTCTCAAAATCCATTTCAGCAGGGCATGCCCAAGCCAGCCGAGCTCCTGGCTGCTTGTCAGCTGTTAGATAACATTGCCTACAACATCAGATGGATGCAGAGACCACTGCTTTCTATTATGGCTGAAGATATATAAACATAATTGAAACTTGCATTGATTTTGAAGCCAAAACTTCTACATGACTAAAACTCTGGGGCAACTGTAGGGTCAGCCAGAACACCTTTGGTAATAGGGTGAGGAGCGGAAGCTGATATTCTCCTGACAAACCTGCTAAGCTTATAAACGTCTAGCACTCATTACGTTATACACAATGCTGGCCAATAATTTCATGTTGCTGTGCCAAGACACAAATAGCTTCCAAATGTGGGACCATACAGAAATAAATGGAAGAGGTCTAACATCAGAATGTAAGAGACATCAAAGAGTTATTTCAATAAGACGACTACTCAATAATTTTATATTGCAGTTTGATACTGAATCAAATAACTCTCCTCTACAGCACCTACAGTCCATTGCAAACCGAGGGCTAGTGATGTACTCACAGAGACTGACTATAAAAAATGAAATAAAAAGTGGAACAACAGCTTTCCAAAATAATAATTAAAAAAAAACACAACCCAAACATCTTCCACGATGCTGAGACAGCTAAAAATCTCTCCCCTGTGTGCACGCCTGACCAGCACCTGAAGAGATGCAGGGTTGCAGGGATGTGGAACAAGTAAGCTACTTGCAGGCAGTGTTTAGCGTCCCCCTCCTGCCCCATCACGGGAGGCGGTGTTGGCAGGGATGAGCTGCAGGCATGGGCACAGGGCAGGAGGCTGTCAAGGACAGCAAACCTGCTGTGATCCCCCACAGCCCACCGCCTCTCCTGCTCCAAGTCCTGGACAAGTGGACATGTCGTGGCTAGGAGGGAGAAGGGGCTGAAACTGGAATTTTGCAACCAGAGTTGAAAACAGGTGCCCAACAAAAGAAGTTACCCAGTTTCTCCATCCCCTCTCACTGGCAAAAGCGGGACTAGCTAGCCCTCCTCATTCAAGCTTTCATCCTTGCTCTCCCATCTCCTCCTGCTAAAGGAGTGGCCTGGCCAAGTGTAGCTCCACCTGGGGGTAACACTCACTCCACCTCAGTGGCTGAGAAGCTTGGAGCCACATCTGCTGTTTGTCTCTAAGGGAATGAAGAGGTTTATACCACAAGTTTCACCTAAACTAAATGCAGTCACTGAGCTTTGTATTAAAATCTGTCATGAACTTCAGGATCACTTTCAAGATCTTGCATAATGAGGTCATTGATTAGGATCTTCTTAAGGCCCTGTCTTGCCTTTGACCTTCACCAGGTTAAACTAGCATCTTTTCTGTGCTTATTACCTAAGGCCCTAGAGTGACTCCAGGTCACCATCTTCGCTGCATGCCAGGGCTTCTGGTGCATCTGCTAACTTTGGATCGCACAAAATTTCTTTCCAGTTTTCCCGGGTACTACCAGCTTTGTCTGCCAAGCAAATCCTGTGTGGCATTGCTGCTGACAACTAGGATGATAACCACAATAAGCTAACATGAGAGAAAAAAGTGTGGAATATGGTGAGAAGTAACATGCCAGTTTGATGCTAGAAGCACAGACTCCCTTCTTCCTCACTCTTCCCCTGCCTTTGCCTCCAGTTGGCACTCTCTCTGCCCCCTCTCATTGCTTTTACGCAGCTCTTCCTTACACCCTTGGTAGCTTGGAATGAGAATAAAAAAAGAGAGATATTTCCTCAGAGGCTTTTTCTTTCCCCTTCTTCTTACAGTTACTTTACTTTTGTTTCTCCTGTGAATTCAGAGGCCAGCCAAATTTTTTAAGTGCAGATTTGGGGACTTTGCAAGAGATCTACAAAAAAAAGTGATGCTCGGGAACTTGTCCAGAAACCTTGCTTGGCACCGGAAGAAAAGTTTCTCCCAGGGCATTTGAGGCTTTTCAAGGAAACCACATATTTTGCATCTGAGGTTTGCTCATGACCTTTCTCTTTTCCTTAGGCTATGACACATTACTTGACAGTGGCCGGATTTATCATTTGTTAACTTAAACTCCTTTAAAAGTGAGGTACTTTCTATACAACTTTGGGAAACTCTGGAAGATGAGGAAGACGAATGACCAGAGAGAATGCTAGGGAAAGCTTTGAAGGCTGAAACAAAAAACTGCATCTGTTAGGGGAGGAATCTTGATCCTAAGCAGAGCCTTGTATCACCTGATTTACTAAGAAAGTGAGGTTTAAACCACTAACCAGGTGGATTTACACCCTCCAGCATACATTACAGCAATCAAACACAGACATGATGTTAGGCTGCGGCTACAGGAACTGAGAAACCAGGGCAAGGGCAGAAGTCGGAGGTTGTGCTCATGTGAGCAGCTTCTCTGTACATGAGTGCCGGGACTCGTTCCTTCATTATTTTTCAAAAAGATACCAAGAAATGTGAAAGGTTGAAAAAAGCAAAAAAGAAGCCAGCAGCACTAACACATATTTTTCTTTAAAGAAGACCAAATTCAAAGAAATTAAGTAAGTGAGACGCTAAGCTGCTAGACTTCAGTGCAAAGGCAGGGAGTGGAAGAGTTCAGGTTGTGCGGCATCACCATCTCATTGCTCTTTCAGAGGCAGTTTTGGGCATACTTGGGTATCTGCTGGAGTTTAATGTCAGCAGAAGAAACTCTCACTCTTCATCCTTTTTCCCATTAAAACTAGTAAGATTGTGTTCCCATTGCTTTTGTATTTCACTTATTTGAATACTGACGCTTGAAAACGGTTTTGCACTACTTCAGATCCAAGACACAGTGAATGCTTGGACAAGGGTGACCTACTTCATTCGGAGTGATGAGTGTTTATCCAGGAGCGGGATTCTGACCCACTTTCCTGCTGGAGCAATGCAGGCACGATTTGTTGTGCATATACTCAGGTTGGCTTCATAGACTCAAATCAATTGGAAGTATTTAGCAGTCATTAAATCACAAATATTCCATACTCCTATTAATTAAAATAACTGCTTACAGAGTTCTCAATTTTCAAAGCTCTTTACTATTATTATCATTATTATTAAATATTTATGTTAGCGTATGGCCCAGAGGGAATAGTCAGGATCAACTCCCTATAGCGCTAGGCTCTCCACAAGTGCATGAGATGTAAATATTAGTTCATATACATATTTACCAGTCACATTACTTCCTCTCCTGACCACCCTTGCTCCTTTCACCCAGCCTATGAACACTGTAAGAAGCACCTAACCAGAGAGGGTTAAGCACTGCAAACCTCCAGCCACACCATCAGCCGCTGTCACATCACCCATCTCCTCTCATTCTCTCCAGCACGCCCTCGGCGGCACCCCGAATGTCACTGCTTTCCAGTCACGCCTCTGCCATTACAGTCTGCCGCGCTCCCGCAACACCCCACCCGTCAAGTCTTGCTGGGGGCTCTGCAACCATATGCTGCCATTGATTTATTAGTCCAAATTTCCCGAGGGAGCATGGCATACCCATCTGATGCCCCTGCGTTTGAGCCTCTGAGTCACAGGTAGTGGAGCAATGTGTGAAAGAAGAAATCATCACGTATTCTGTTGGCAAAGCACTTCCCGTGGTGCATGCAGTGTAAGTTGCTCGCGTGCACCACTTATCCCACTGTGTCTATAGAATAAATTATGCTCCAGAAATTTGCTCTCAATGGCCTCTTTCAGGTAGTAGCAATGAGTAAGATAAAACCTGCCGCTTTATGTCAAGTCACACTCGTCAAGTACAGATTTAGTAATAGTAATACTTATCTTTTATGTAGCACTTTACATTTTCCAGTTGCTGCACAGAGATTAATTAATCAGTTAGACGTATATAAGCCAGGCCTGAAGCACATATTGGAGGACTGACAGATGCCTGCGCTGCTGCGGAACCACAAAGGCAACCACATGACCCTTACAGGCGCAGGTATGTTTAGTTGAAGTGAGACTCCAGCATGAGCTCTGCGATCTGCTCGGATTTAAGTGGGACCATTGGGGCTCCAAGGCTTTGCTTGTCTCCTCTCTACCCACTGAAAACAATAAATATAAGCAAATACCAACCATTCTGCCACACATCCTGCAAACCGTTTCTTGTGATTAGAGCAGTTACTGACTCTGAGGCTGAGAAATGCAAAAGAAAGACGGATGGGTTTGCATTCCACTTTTCATTAATGCTCACTGCCTATGGCACCCTATTGAGAGCTCCCTTTGCCATGGCTTAGACATCCTCGCACCCAAGCCCTCCCAACCCTTGCTGGGCTTGTTCCGAAATCTCTCCGTCTGGTGGAGAGGAAGGTGACGTTTCTGACAGCAATGTGGGAGAAGGCCCCCACTGCACAGCCTGACAGTGCTCATCCAGCCTGGCTGCCCGGCTGCTGTTACTGCTGCTGGTGGAGCGCTTCAGACATACTTTCTGAATTAAGCCAAGCCTGGATAATTGGGAGTTGGAACCGACTCAAACATGAGCCAGCAGACGAGGTATCATGTTGTTCGCTGAAGTGCTCGTTGACAGTGAAGAAAAGCAGTTGCTGTGGAGTGCTGCTGCCCTCCAGACGGGAGCGTTGGCCAGCGGAGAAGCTCGCAGTTCCGCGAGAGCATCAATTTTCATCTCAAAATGTTTTTGTGCAGCTCTTCTTGCCCCAGACTATGCCCAAGATGCCGCAAAGGCAGCCTGGTGACTTGCGCTGAGGATGTGCCCAGCCCTACACCTTAGCTTGTCATAAACTAAAAAAACCCAAAACAACCAACCTGTACAAGAAACCCCTGACATTTTTATACTTAGGAACTTTCTTTTTTGACATCCACCTTCCTGATATCTTCAGAAAATATAGGAAGGCATTAATATTGTGCATGCAGGATTACTCCTTCCCTTACGCCTGTCATATACCTGCTATGTGGAGAAAAATCTTACACTGAGCATGTGTAAGGTGCTCAGTGAGCTAAAACTGAAGCGTTCATGAAACTGCAACATGGACCTTGAAAGCGACAGTTAACTTAAGAGTCAAAAGAATTTTAAAATTAATAAATGCAGGGCTCCTTTTATTTGTCTTTTAGTTTCTGACTCTGTAAGTCATAATTTCAGGATATTTACACTCAGCCAAAAGGACTAGCAGTCCAAGTGTTATTTGAAGTGAAAAATGAGATTTTCCCATAATCAAAAGACTCCAGCAACTGAGATTTTTTTTGAAAAGTCTCAGTTAGCCAGAAACTCATAAAAAGAGCTGGCAACACTGCTATGAGACATTAAATTTTCCATTTTTTGACACTGTGCATGTTTACGTTTGTATCCATGTAAACTTCCTTGCATTTAATTACAGAGGCCCTTCTGTCATCCACAGGCACTTTCTCATCTTGCATTTACTCCACTGAAAGTGATGGAGGCTACAGAGCTGCCCCAGGTTCTTAGTGGTGCCCAGTGATACTGCTCATGGAAATCAGTGATTTTGCACTGAAACTAAAATTTAGGCACTTTAAATTGTGCTGTAAGGAGACTTTCTGGTGCTCCAGGTGCCTTGGGGTGCCTTCTCATCTCCTCCTCCTTGGGCTGCCACAGCAGACACGTATCTCCTCCTCTTTGCTGGGGCGCAGACGCTCCTGCCATGCAAGTCAGAGATCTGAGACACGGAGCTGGCAAATGGGTTTTGTCTTGGTGTTTCTGAATTCTTTCTCATCTTTAGACTAAGGAGATGATTGTATGCTGCTGCAGCATTAAAAATAAAAAGTTAAGTGCCCAGAAGCCACCAAAAGAAAAATACTAGATTGTAAACATAATGCCTTGCTGTGCCTCGAGTCTCCCCGTGTTTCCTAAACCCTTTCAAGGTGTGATTTAATGCTGAGACTCAGAGCCTGTCTGTGACCTACCCTGTGGGCAGCTGCCTGCACTTCTCAGGGAGGGAAATGGTGGGGACCGTGTCCCAGCTCAGCCCCTGCAGCTCTCAGGAGGGCACCTGGGGCGTTGCTTTGCTCTGTGAAGGTGAGCAGCTCTTGAAGCCCCAGGAGGTTATGCACCAGTGCCAGTGCCTGGTGCTCAACCTGCGTACGCTGGCTGACCCTTAGCTCCTGACGTCTTGGAGGAGGCACAAAGGGCCAGATCCGGGACACTGCATTCACAGGAGCTGGTCTATACTATTGTCAAAACTATCAGATAGCCCGTTTTAATTTTTCACCGTGTAACTGATTCCTTGTTGTATCTGGGCATTCAGATGGGAAGCAATCGTTTTTTCCGAGCTTGCTTTAATCTCGACAGTTGTTGTGGATGGAGGATTACAACCTGCATGCAGGTCAGTGATGTGACATCTTTCCAGAATCAGAGCTCCAAACCAAAACCCCTTAGGTCATATTCAGAAAAGACTGTTTTGTGATTATTGCTTCATGTACCAAAAAACCACCCCATACCAAAAAACAGAGGGTCACTTTTAAAAATATCACTGTGTTTCAACTATGTCTAGCAGAAACAAATATTTCTTCCCTCTTTTTCCCCCCATGACAAATTCCTCCCCCCCCGCCCCGACTGCCAGTTAGATTTTGTAAAGTCCTTATTACCACACTTCACTACATATCAGGATGAATGAAGAGAGCTGTGCAAACACTGCAGATATCTTTTCTTTATTACAGCTGCAGCCACTCCCCAGAGACGTTATTAATGTCCACAGCTCTTGTGGAGAGGCGGCATACCCTGGTATCTGATTGCTATTCAGATCAGCAGCCTCCCTCCGTCTGTCTGTGAACCAACACATTAGTAGGTACATAAAGGGTTCTCGCTGTGGGTTGAACAAGTTCCTAGGGCCTCCATCACGAAAAGATAATGGCAGCGTGATTGCCAAAATTTTGTGGAAATTGTGCTAAGCCGAAGCAAAACAAAACCCAAGGTATGGGATGCATTTTTCCTGGGCAATTTATTATTTATCACTGCTCATCAAACCCCTTTGTTCTTGCATATGGCAGTTACTCTCCATTTATAGCTCACTTGGGTATATAATTCAAAAAGAAGATATATGATATTTTTTAAGAATGTAGGGATAAGTCTCATTCCCTGGACCAGGCCCAGGCTTGACAAGGGGTAGCTACGTGAGAAATGAAGGTTAAAAAAAACAACCCACAAAGTCTATGGCCACTGCTGCCTTGGGGTTTCTGTACGGAGAAACCTGATGCATGGAGTCAACAGCCAGAAGTATTTCATGGATCAGAGAAGGCTCCTGTCCTGCCAAAAGCGAAGCTTCCCACCAAGCGGTTTTGAATTACACATTGGATTGTGACAGGAGCAATTAAGCAGCCACAAAAGGCAGCACCTGTGAACAGGACCTGGGTGAGAGCTGTGGGCCTGCCTTGCCTGTGGCCACAGAGCCCTGTGAGCTGGAGGACAAGCACCCGCCGCTCCAGCCTCATGCCATCTGCTTGAATCCACTATAAGTGAACATGTGATAAATCAGACCCCATAATATCCTACTCCCAACCTATACTAGTTTGGTGTGAAGCAAGCAACATGCCCAGTAAGTGTCCATTCAGCCTGGAAAACTAGTAAATACCTATCCTCTCATGATACACCTATATCCTTGGCACGTATATGTATGGGAGAAGAAAGCAAAAAGATGTTTAGCAATGAATACCTGAGCAAGGGGATTTGATTAAGGTAAGTATTCATACAAGAGGATCTGGAAGAGACAGCTGCTTGAGGAAACACAAAAAGAACATAAAAGCCCTCTATCTTGTTCCCAACCACATCACAGGTAGCCACGGGTCCCTCACAAGGGCAGATCTCCAAAATAAACTACTTCATGTTGCAAGACAAAAGGAGTGCATGGCTACGTACATGCATCCCATGAGCACTTTGGACGTGCTCTTGGAAACACAAAAAAGTGACCAAAATTGTCAGCTAGTGACAAAGCCCACATGAGGCAGTCCAGAAAACTGATTTTTTCAGGGAAATCTGTCTATATACATGAGACATGCAGAACTGTGATGCATGTGAGGGTGCAGCTATGGTCCTCACAGGATGCGAGAGAAGCCCATATCCATACCTCTGCAAGAATTCATTTCAAAATTAAATCAGGCACTGAAACTGGAGCAGACAGGAGGAAATATTCCATCCTCTCTATTGGCTGATGTCATGAATTCATTGTTGAATATTTCTTTCAACAGGCCCTCAGTCTGCACATAGATCAAAAAAGAGAAAAACTGGAGCATCTTCTCTTTTCTAGAGCCCCCATGGTAATTACTAACCTTGAATATCAGCCTGGACCTGCTTTGTCTCATTAATGTACGTAGGAGGAAGCCAGTCTCTGGAATTTGTTGGTGTAATAGTATCATTGCCCAGCTTTGTGCGTCCTGACACCAGGGCTTCACATAGTGTAAAAAGCACCCCAGCTTAACACGAGCACTGCCTTTCCCCTCACTGCCTGCTGCCATGGCCCGGAAAGCATTGGCAGCTGCAGTGCTGGTGGAGGTTACCTGATATGCTGTCAAGGCACCTGCTTTATGAACTTGTCACCGCCTGGGGCTGCCACCTCCTTCCCATGGCCTCTGAGTACCATGCAGCCATGGACTTGCCCCCTCACTTGCTTTCCTCCCAAAGGAGGATGGGGAGGCACACTGCTGTGCAGATTTCCTTCTAGCCGTTCTAGATGTTACGCAGCAAAAGGCACCATTTCCTCCCATTGCAATGAAGCTGAAGGTTGCAATGAGCTGTGGCAATGACTTGATTCTCTGTAACATCGCAGGCTGTCAGGGCAGAGATGTAGACAGCAGCTGCTTCAGAGGAGGGGCTCTTGACTCACGTAGAAGATCCAAGATAAATATCTGCTTTTCAGTGAAGGCAGATTTTTTTCCTGTGAATCAAAGTCCTGCCCCATTCTGCACCAGTATTAAACTGCCTCTTCTCCCCCTCAGTGTATGGAAATACGCTCCCCATGGGAATCCTAGAAAGACTTTCAGAAAATCTGAAAAACCTGTTTTGTCTGCCTCATGACAAAGATATGCTGCCTCCAGATGCTACCAAAAAGTGGCTAGAAGTATTGGACAGACAATATTTTCATTTGCATATCCACATCATGAAATCACATTACATTTGCTTTTAAAGGCCTTGTGAATCTTCTTCCCTTCTGGTAAGCAGCACAGATGTACAAAAGTGACCTCATACCTGAAGATGACAGGTTTTGACAGAATTCTTCTTGTTGCGAGTAAAGCTACCCACATTTCCAAACAGCAATAAACAACACACAGATTGAGATGTTATTTGTTCATAATATAAATTGCAAAAAATTGCTGAGTCCTCTTGGAAAATGATTTTGCTCAGAGAACAATGTATTTTCATGGAAAAGTTTTATTTGTTAAGCACTTTGGTATAATTACTTGACCATGTACAGTGTGGCTGAGTTGCACTGAAAATTGATACTTTCCGTAATGGAGCCTCATTACTGGTGATTCATTGGAGAGGTGCTGCTGTGATAATTAGTGTTTTATGGGCAAATGGGCCACACATTCTTTAAGTAGTCCACTTCCTAACAATGATTTATTTAAGTGGTTGGTTTCTGATAGTCATGTAAATAAATACATGCTAATGGAACATAGCGACAGTGCTTCTGTTGACAGGTTTCTGTGTCTTCCATGAAGCAGCTGAAGAACTAAATCTGCATATACAAATCCATAACGGTTAGGGGCTTTTATGTGTTTTTGCGGGAGCAGTTTTGACTGAATGCACAAAAAGATGCAAATTTCTCATCTCCTTCCATTTTTACATCCCAGGCTGGCTTCAAAGCTTACTTTTTAGCTTAGACATTTGGACAGGCTGGTGTTGGATGAATGAGCACTACGATGCATCTGTTGATGGCCTACTGCTGTTTTGGAAGCTGGCTTCCCCCTCCCACTCCATTACTGCACTTTGTCTATGAACTGTGCTAGATGCTTTGAGCAATGCCCTACCAAACCAATTCTTTGTGGTCAATAAAAGCACATTTTTTTGCCACTGGCTGTAGAGGGTGATGGGGCAAAGGATGCGACACATCCTGTCCTGGCTGCTTCTGCTCCAGTGGCTAAGGCCACCATCCTCAAGTACAAGCGGCTGAGGGAACTGGGGTTGTTTAGTCTGGAGAAAAGGAGGCTGAGGGGAGACCTTATCGCTCTCTACAACTACCTGAAAGGAGGTTGTAGCGAGGAGGGTGTTAGTATCTTCTCCCAGGTAACAAGTGATAGGACGAGAGGAAACGGCCTCAAGTTGTGTCAGTGGAGGTTTAGACTGGATATTAGGAAAAATTTCTTCACCGAAAGGGTTATTAAGCATTGGAAGAGGCTGCCCAGGGAAGTGGTGGGGTCACCATCTCTGGAGGTATTTAAAAGACATGTAGATGTAGTTCTTAGGGACGTGGTTTAGTGGCGGACTTGGTAGTGTTAGGTTAATTGTTGGACTCGATGATCTTAAAGGTCCTTTCCAACCAAAATGATTCTATGATTCTACTTGTCATTGCTGCTTTGCTGGAGGCCACTGGCCCCTTGAATTTACCAGCTGAGCTAACCATGTGAAAATAAACTAGAAATGGTAGGTATCTGCTAAGTCATTTTTTGAGGCCTAATGGGATTAGGGAGCACACAGAGGAGCAGAGAGCTGGCAGGTCCCAGGGCAGCAGAAGGTGGGCATCTTCTTTGGGCAGAACTGCTGCAGGCAGGAAAAAATAAAAATAAAAATAAAATTGAAAATCAGCTGAACCAGCAGCTTGTCAGGTTCTACTCCCCAGTCCTGAGAGCCCCCTCTGGGATCTGTGCAAGCCCTGCCTGAGGGCTTGTGGGACAGGGTGCAGTGAGTGAAGCTGGCACAGCTCTTCCACTCTGTTATCCTCTCATCACCTTGAGACAGCCAAAATAAGGGCTCACAAGCAGTCCTCATTCCCTCAGCTCCCAAAAAAAATGCAAATAAGCTCAACAACAACGACAAAAAACACAGAATATTTCTGGTGCAATTATGGTGCCTATAAACACTACTTCAGCTTCCGTCTCACACTTTATATTGCTTCTGGAAACTCCTGAGACATGCATAATCTTATTGAGCAAAATCCTAGCCCCATATAAGTAATTAGCAAAACTCCTACCCATTTCTACAAGCAGAATTTTGCACACCATGAGCAGTTTTTGTTTAAATCCAGAATTCAAGCATGAATATATAAAATTAAGATAGGTTATTATAGCTGTAATAAAAATATATACAAGTACATTCATATACTTAGAAAAAGGAAATAAAAGAAGGATATTTGCTAATAGAATACATAACAGTTTACATCTGCTAGTGTAGTTGCAGGGAACTAGACCAGATGTTGAAAGTCTGTCATCTTTTATTTTGAAAGATATTCTTTCAGTGTGTATAATCTGGTGTGTCAATTAAAATATGTTCAAGAGTAAATTTCTTCCTCAGCATTATAAACTTACTGTGACAGGGTGGCTGAGTCATGCTTGTCTGAATCGCTTCAGATTTTCTCCATTCCTTCAGCCAGACTTAATTCCCCAAAGACATGAAAAGAACGAGTTCCTCAGTCGTGCCAGCCAGGAGGGCACGATACAGCTTTCAAAGGCTGGCAGACAGAGTGGGATGTCCTTCCCCTTGGTTTGTCACAAACCTCTGCTCTCCCCAGGGACAGAAATCTGTTTCTTCTTGAGGTGAGGATGGTAGCAGGCTCTTTTCATTGCTTTCTTTTAAAGTCTAAAATGCTTGGTGAATGTGCCTTCCGACTAGATGGAGGAACAGGGAGCAAGGCAAGAGACTGACTATTTTAAGCCAGGGTAGATGTTCAGGCACTGCATCTCAGCTCACTGCAAGATACCTGTCTTTGAGGATTTCAAACTGGGGGACTCTGCACAGCCCATGACTCATCGGTTTCTCCCTCCCAGAGTTAATTGTTTGAACACTCAACACTTTGGCACTTTCTTGTAAAAAAATACCTTGTTATAATTGTGCTGTTTGAGTAACATACAGATAAACCTTCCAGAAATTTGGAGAGAGATGCTGACCCAAACACAGGTTATTGTCACACAGACCTCAAGGTAGAAGCACTCATGTGCAGACACGCGTGCAAGGCAGGCAGTACAGCAAGGTCCCTACTTGCAGATGGTCACTTGGGCTCAGCCTCCTCCCAGGTGCCAAGTACAACTTTATGCCTTTCAGTAGTGTTTTTCCATTATTTTTCTCATCACTTAGAAGGGGGAGCAAACGGCACGTAAGAGCTCAGTCCAGGAGAAGTGTGACCGCCCTGACCACCAGTTCCAGCAAAACTGTGGATGTCTTTAAACCCATGCATGGGTGTTGGCAGCTGCTGGGTCACTCCAGAAGAACTATCTGCTCTCCTTGCAGGGTCATCTACCACTTCCCTGATCATCTTTGGGGTCTGCTGCGTGCGGGCTGCTCCCCAGAGATGCCTCTCTCAGCTCTTCTTCAGCTGCCAGTAACAAGGCCTGACAACCTCTCCTGACAGCCTCTGCCACAGCAGGGGAGGGCTTGTGTTGTGTCTAACCTACACCATCTTTGCCGAAACATTGGTCCAGTCCTAGTTGTCTCCTCTGCGAGAAGCATGAAGGGCAGATTAGCGTCTCTCCTAAGGCTAAATGGCACCCATTTCTTTCAGACATGGCTAACAGGTCGTGTTTTCTTGGCTCTGCCTTTTCCAGTGGTCTGAGTTGTCTCCAGCTGGGTCTTACCTTTCTTCAAGTGCAGTACCCCAAACCTGACATAGCCTTCTAGCTGAGACCATGCCAGTGCTAAACAGAGCTAAAATGTTACTATACTTGTTACATACATGTAGGAATATTAGGTTTCTCATTTTCATTACAGCATGACACAGTAGACTCACATTCAGCCTCTGATCTACTACTGTTTCTAGATTTTTTTTTATTTATATATTTATTTATTTGCAGAGCTGGTCCCTCTCTGGCATTGCCATTTGTACTTTGGACATTTCTCTGTTAAATTGCCTATTTTTTCTTCTTCTTTTTTTGGGGGGGCCATATCTCAAATATATCAAACCATTTGAAGCCTGTCCCCAGCACCACAGAGGGTGCTCGCCCCTTGCTGCTGTCTGTAAATGTGACAGGCTCATTCTTGAATCCATCACCGGCACTGTTGGCTTTGCTGCCAAAGACACTGAGCAATCACAGGGCCACAGCAGCCTCCTGCCGAGCCCTTTTTGATCAAAACTTCCATCTTGATAACGAGCTAATCACCGGTACTCTCTGAGTAATGTTTTCCAGCGTGTTTTGTGCCCACCGTGCAGTAGATCTGCCTAGACCACACACTTGCCATGCTTGCCTGTGAGCTCTCTGCGGGAGACGCCGTGACCAGACATGCGTTTGCTTCTGTCAGCAAGATCTGTCACCCTGTCACATAAGGAAATAAGGCTGGTTTGACAAATCCGCGTTGGCAGCTACTCCTTCCCTGCTCCCTTCCAGGTATCTGATTAATCGCTTCAGTATTTTTTGCAGGAGCTGGTGTTGTGCTGATGGGTGTACTCTTCCCCAGAGGCTCCAGCCCCCTGCCCTCAACGATAGGCACCCTGCCTCTCCTTTTACAGTCCTTCAGAAGATTTGGCAAGAGCTCAGTGCTTGCGAATTCTTACAGAAAATCCCCAATGGCTCTGAAATTTCAGCCCCCTCCCCCCAGTTCTTTGAGCACTGTAAGATTTAGATCATGTGGTCTAGACAAATTTGAAAGCAACATATTTATTTAGAAAGTAAGTGTTAAACTGGTACTTTGAACTTGGTTGGAGGGCTTGTTTGTTTTCAGTGTTGTATTAGTTACATAAATCTCTTTTTTATGTTCCTGCATGAAAACTTTGCTGTTGACTAAGACTGTATACAAAGACTGAGTCACTTCCTTTGAGGCATACTATGGTAAAACATGGGATGAGAGTCTGAGATCTCCATTTTGTTGTGAAGAGCTAAAATAAAGAAATCTTCCAAGAGCAGCTGGTAGAAAATATTTGTAATGAGAGCTGCCAACTACTAGCAGAAAGTGGCTTATTTGTACAGGGGCACCCACTGAGACAGACTGAAGAGACAGACTGCATCGGATTTAGAAAATGAAAATCACCCGAGTGGACAAGGCTGTAAAAACTACATAACATGAAAAATGTATCTTGTAACCCAGCAGCACCTGCATCTGGCAATCTCATGCACGCCTTCTGCAGGAGATAAACCTTCTTGCTCTATCAAATAAACCCCATAATTACATTGCTTAAGTAGGATATTAAGTGGCATCATATTTAGCCATCACATGACCCTTGTCATCATCAGTCCTGCCAGGCAGTGAGGAGAACTGTTGCTCCCTGCTGATTTCTCTGGGTATCTATTTAAACATACTGTGGTAATTAGAAACATCTAAATAAAGCCCTGCTCAGGATTATGAGGGCTGAATGGAAGAAACCTTTCTTTCTGGTGGCTACAATGCCTTTACCTGCTGTTGTTGTGTGTGCGCACACATCCTTGCCAACATCCCTCATTCGATCTCATCCAAAGCTCTATGGGCTAAGAAAGCAGAGAGCTTCAAAGGTGGCATCCTTTTCCTCCTCCGATTGATAGAGCCTCTGCTGCTGGTGAAGAGGATGTCTCCACAGGGC